>NW_022990743.1:580532-963032 GCF_902827175.1 Gymnodraco acuticeps | reverse complement strand
GTGTCCGAGCAGTAAAGGGAATTGACAAATGGACAGAGATGTGTCGGTGTGCTCACCTGAGGCACAAATAAGAACCCTGTCGAGGCACGCGGGGCTCTTTTGAACTGAAGCTACACAATGCTCTAACTGCGCTCTGTTCATTTCGCCAGGGTCTGAACGCTGGTAAGCTTCATGGGGGCTGTGAAATGGTGAGGACACACACATCTAGACATACACACCCAGACAGCATAAGCTATGTCCTGTGAGTTATAACTCATGTATGATCACTAAATGGAAACATTTGTTATCTCCCCAACAATACAGCCAGAGGAGCTACATCTTTTATGACTCCCAGGGCCCCCCCTTCAGAATCCCCCCCCCCCCCCCCACACACACACTCCTACGCACACTTTAAGAGACACACCCGCTGAGACGCCTGCCACACGTTGGAGCCCACAGGTCATTCTCCTGTGAATCAACCCAAACGAGAAACGCATCGAGGCATAAACAACCGCACAACACCTCCCTCCTCAAACCTCAAAACTTCATCAAACATTAAAACTGGGGCACACACCTGCGTGCACACACACAACACACGGGTGGGTGCCTTCATGCCTTGATAAATGTACAGTTATGAAACATTTACAAAAATATATCCCCATTGTCTTGTTATGAAATATGCAGGTTCTTGTTCAGACTGATACACACTCTCGGAGCTTATGGTCTACTCGCATGTAATAACATTCAGTTTAGGGACAAATGTCTTAACGTGACTTCACCAAGAACACAAACCTGGTTATGACCTACTTTACAGAACCACAGATACGTCCACTGTTATCCATGCATGACAACAAAAGCATGTTGTTGTCAGTTCACTACAAATGGCATGCTGATCGTGTTTTGATTCAGCCTGGTCTCATTCCCAGGGCGTCAAATACAAAGGCATCTTAACGGACACACAAAGCACCCTTTAGCATCTGTCTAAGCTTTCTAATTATTCCTATGTAAACATATTTGCGTCACTATTAGACAAAGTCTGCTAACTAAGTCGATGTGGAGACATATCCTATAGGCCAACACAGATAGAACCATACCACTAACATAAAACTAACATGGTTAAAATATTCCCTTTTGTTGTATTAATCTTTTAAATTCAAGAGTCAAACTGATTAATTGTATTCTTTCTGCAATGTCCAAGGCTGCTCATTGTTAGTTGCAAGTTTAATTACCAACCAGATGAATGCCTTTTATGTTTGCCAACACTGTAATTGCACATGTTGTTGCAACCTTGACAGAGCCTTGAAAGAAAGTTTTAAAAGTGAAATGAAAAATAAAGCTGTTATTTGTCTATTTTAAAACTGGTATGGCTCTCCAAGGTGAAATCCGTTTTTGTCTGGAGAGAAGGAAATGAATATCAAATCTAACAGCACACTTTGGGAAAAGATAAGCAGGAACACAAAGTGCTATAAATGCAATTTTGCAGTAATTTGGCATTAGTATTTATAGCTAACAGACTAAACATATTTGCAAAGTAACATCATCGTAAGCGAAGCTCTATAACTAAAGATGAGTCATTAGCATTAGCGCCAAAGGTATGGAGTGGTTTTAAGTTCCTGTCTCCTAAATCCATTGTCTTTATAGTTAATGTAACTAGATAACAATTTATATGTAAACGGCTTGCAAATATTTAGCATTATAAAAATGAGTTAGCTAGGGCGTTAGCAATTGTTATTTGATGTTAGCTTAACGTTTTGACACAGTTTCACCTGGTTTTAAGCGCTATGTTGGTGTGTTGCTGAAACAAACAAATTACTCTCAAAGAAAGTGTACTTTTTCCTGATTTGTCTTTGTGTTGCCATTGTTGTGTCCTAAGAAGAGTAAAAAATGTATCCAATACTTACTTTGGTGACTATGGGACAAAATGTGGTTAAATGTGTTCACATTCACGGTAAAATAAGTCGAGATCTGCAGTTAGTCTCCCAAAGAGAAGTATCAGTGGCAAAACCCACGTGACACAGCTATAAGGATACGGCTGTTTCATTAGAAACCTCTTAGAATACTTGCATTAGCATAATGAGACACATATTCAGAAAACAAACCACAAGCAACACTGTGAAGAATAACTGGGCGGGGAATAGAAAATAGAGAAAAGGAGGGGTAGAGTTAACCCTTGGACACACACTCACAAACACACTTACACACTCATACACACACAAACTAAATCATCATTGGAAAATCATTAGAAATCTGGCAAAGTAGAGGGGCACAGATTGAGGGACAAACCCCCCATTCAGGCGCTCACAAAGACAGGCCTCCACACTCACACTAACACACTCACAGAGAGGCAGCCGGGTGGAAGGGAAGAGGGGAGGATCCAACAATACACTGCTGCACGCACACACACACACACACACACACACACACACACACACACACACACACACACACACACACACACATAGCTTGAACCTCACAAACAGCCCCTCAATACTTCCCAACCCGCCCACCTCTGTCGACATTTATTACTCTTTCTGTGCGAATGTCTTGAGTTTCATTCACATGTCGGGCCATTGTGAGTGTGTGCGTGTGCGTGCGTGTGTGTGTGTGTGTGTGTGTGTGTGTGTGTGTGTGTGTGTGTGTGTGTGTGTGTGTGTGTGTGTGTGTGTGTGTGTGTGTGTGTGTGTGTGTTTGTCGCTGTGAATGAGAGCTCCATTAGTGATTCATTTGTGTGTAGTTAACCATTGTGAAGAGACGGCAACATTTTATTTGTCTGAACCCAACCCTGACCATATGGCCACACCTTCCCTTGCTCACTCCTCCGCCTCCCCTCCATTTTCCTCCCAACTCTCCTCGTTCCCTGCCTCTCCCTCTGGAGTTAACACTTCTTCTTCCTCCCTTTCTTCCCCCTCCTCTCCCTCACTCACAGTTCATCTGTTTACCTCCACTTGTCTGCACATTCTGCTCAGACGCTGCCTTCTTCTTTCAGCTGACTTTTGGGAAAGCTTGAGTGCAGCATGTGTGCACGTCTCGTGTGTGTGTGTGTTCTAGGTCGACAGGGACAGGCCTCGATGGCTGTCAGCTACAATCAGCACTCACGTGTGCCAGTAATGTTGTGTATTGTCCGAACACATCACCAGAGGAACATCTGAGACGTCCATTAAAGTTCAAAGCAATTTATCACTATCTCCCTCCTCCTCCGCTCTACGTCTCCCATCATCCCTCACTTCCTCCTCCTTCTCCCCGTGCTGTCACTGTCTCCTTCTTCTCCTCTCCTCCTCCCAGTCTTACTCCTCAGTCTCCATCCATCACATCCAAACGCTCTCCCTGTTCTGCTCGAATACAAATTCAAATAGGATTAATAGATATATGTTTTGCTGAAGGAGGTTGAAGACGCAAAATAAAATATAACACAAATGAAGATATTGTAACGACTCTCTCTTACACTTATTCTTTCATTTGTGTGTGTGTCTCCCCCTCTCTGTGCCTCTGTCTGTCACACTTGCTAATGCATGATGCCCTTGACATCTTGAGTGTGATTTGTGACAAGCTGAAGCTCCTGAAGGCTTTGAGCGTGTGCGTCTGATCGGTGTGTGCGTGTGCTTCCTGTGCGTGACACGAGCCACCCCGGATTGTGATAACTTTAGACGGCGAGTTTAAATATTAAACTGGCCTTAACAAGTGACAGCTCTCTAACACCCGTTCAACAGCCGTTCAACATGCATGCGCAAGCTCTGTTTCGCAAACACTCGCCCACATGTGTTCCAGCCCTGACAGTAAGTAGCTTTACCTCAGCATACATGTCTAGTGGATGTGTGAGTGCTTGTTGTATATGTGCCTGTGTGTGCTTGCCTGTGTTTGTGTGTCTGTGTGTGTATATGAGACACAAGGTTGGATTTGGACTTGTTTTTAATCAGTGGGATTTCGCAAATGGCCCCGGGCTTCTCCCAGGGACTAATTAGTGATGTGACTTCGACATAATAAATAAACACTCACACAAAAGCGCGCGTACAGCAATGCAGCATCAAAACATACAACAAAAGAACACAGGCTAAGAGAGAGTTAGAGGAGAGTCCGGATTTAGAGATAAGATGAAGAAATCGTACATTTACAGGGGAAGTAAGCAAAAGCGTGGATGCTGCCTGATCCATTCTGTCACTACCCTAATTTCTTCCTTTTCTTTCTTTTGCAGTGTTTTACTGTCGTTTTCACATTCTATTTCTCTCCCTCTGTAGACACACACACACACACACACACACACACACACACACACACACACACACACACACACACACACACAGGTTCAACTATTTAATGTGTTGACAGCCTGCACAAAATGAGAGCAGAAGGTTGACGGCCTAAGAGAATTCCTCGGGCTTTTCCACTCTGCACCTTAATGCACACACACACACACACACACACACACACACACACACACACACACACACACACACACACACACACACACACACACACACCACACACACACACACACCACACACATTCTGGCTGTGTAAACCAGAGAGATTAGCAGCTCATTACCATACCACAGGGGGGCTACACACAGGGGACTGTGTGCCTCTGTGTACGCATGTGTGTGAGTGTGTTCAGTGTGTGCGCCAACACACCTCAGAGCATTGTCTTCTGGTCATAACAACAACTGTTCCATTATTTGTGTGTGTGTATGTGTGCCAGAATGAAAGTGTCTTTAATCAGGAGGACAGAAAAACAGGCTACAGAGAATTACTGAATATGTTTTCGTTGCCGAGACAATGATCAGATTAAACAAATTCACCTCGTTAAGCAGCTAATACATCTGTCCAATCAGCATGCAGGACTGAGGCAGCAACACCTGCTCCCCGGCGTTGACCTCAGACAGATGTGGAGATGATCCACTTTCAGGATTGCTTGTCATAATTGAGGGAGGATTGTTCCATCCTTTTGAAGTCTGCCGTTTGGCATGAAAAGGGGAATGCAACCCAGTTACTGTCTACTTCTCACGTTTATATGGAAAGTCCACACTCTTTCCAAACAAACTTCTGCCTTTTATGTGCAGTAATACAGACACAGTTAGGGTCACTTGGGTATTTTGTCTGCATGCTGTTTCCAAATAAATCTGGATAGTTTTTATACAATATTCACAAGCCACATTTGTAAGGTCAGGGCAGGGAACTGATCTAGGAGCCCCTTTGGCTGGGGTCAGTGCTAACATGCTGATGCTAAGCATGGTATATGTTTGATATTTTTGCAATCTAACATTATGCTTTTATCAAACTCTGGTGTGATTCAGACCCTGGTAACATTTGTATTAGCAGTTGTGAACTCAGTAATCAAACTCAGTTGATTTTGGTCAACAATCCTGTGAGACTGACCGTTGAGCGGCCCGACCAAAAAAAAAAAAAAAACTGCCTCGGTCAGTGAACCCTTAGATGGCCAATTGGGTATACAAAACGTATTTCCTGACATTTACAACTTGACTAATCTAATAGATGTTGGAAGACCTATTTTTTTTGTGCACAGGCTGGCTATAGGACGTCTGTATAGATACATTTATGCACAACATAACATAATCAGTTTTTCCCCGTTTTCCTGTTCATTAGTCAGAGGCAGAGCACAAAACAGACTCTTGACTCATGTTTATGGCTGCAGGAAACAGCAGGTAGTGTGTCAACAACTGACACATCCCGGGGCAAATCTATTTTAATGCTGACAGTCGGCGGCGAGTTTCTCCTTAAAGAAAGAGGAAGTGCAACCTGATGCCTTGATCGGGATAAAGGCCAAGATTTATTTAGACTGATAAAATGATCAGAGTCGTGGCAGTGAAAGTGAGTCTGTGTGTGTGTGTGTGTGTGTGTGTGTGTGTGTGTGTGTGTGTGTGTGTGTGTGTGTGTGTGTGTGTGTGTGTGTGTGTGTGTGTGTGTGTGTGTGTGTGTGTGTTTCTGTGTGTGTTCTGCTTGTGCGCGCTTCACTCCCTCTTACACACACACTCCAAACGCACGTACACCTCTTCACAATCAGAAATCAGTGCCTGACTGAAGAGAGAAAAGAGAATTCATTAAACTCAGCCACCCACGCTGGGCCACAGAATAGACGGGGGGGGGGTAGTGAGGGAAGAAAGGCGGTGAAGATGATGATGAGAGAGAGAGGGAGCAAAGAAAAGAGGGGAGTGAAAGGGAGGAAGAGGAAGGAAAGGGAGAAAGACAGAGGGGATGGAGTCCTCTTAGCGGGGGCCGATCAAATGAAGTGGATAGGAGGTCAGTTGAACAGAAAAGCTCTTCTGGAGTGAAGGGATGAATCAGGGTAAAGAAATAGCAGAACACCGGAGGAGAGAGGAGAGCATGCTGTGTGTGAGGGAGGTGTTAGATAGGAGTTAGTTTGAGACACAGCTAGGCTAGCAGCAGTTGGTGTTACACCGATGTTACACAATGACCAAGACCGCAGAAAGTCTGACGATCTTTCGTAGCAAACTGGAAACCCACCTGTTTCGCCTGTATTTTGGCCATTAATTAGAAATAAAAGTGTTGAGCACCTTATGCGTTCAACCCATTTGAAACTAATGCACCAGCACTTCAATGGTTTGGCTTATTTGAAGTGAATATACCTTTCCTTCTTCTTTTGTTCTTATGGTTTATTGATTGCACTTATTGAGTCCCTTTGACTGAGAGACCTTTCCCTGAAAACTCTTTAGTTCTAAGTTCATGTAATGTCTTTTTAGTCATGTACTAATAGAGCCGCTCATTGCCCAGATAATTCTCAGCTAGCAAGTGAGCGTAAACTGTAAAAAGTCCAAGGTTGAAACGAAAGGTTTTTTACACAAAGACGCAACAAAAACATCTAACTGGAGAGGCAATTAGATTATTGAACTTTGTCTGTAAGAATCAACGTCGATAATTGTCAAACAAATGTAAGGAACATCAAGAGACTTGGTTGTTTAAGACCAGATAACGAATTAGCTACCTGTGATAAACGATATGATAATAGGGAACTTGATGATTTTAATGACGTAATTTGGTAACTTGTGGAGAGCTTGACCGGAGATGATAAATAAGCATTTAAGATAAACGCTCTACTGGTGTTGACCATCATTGACTAACATCTTGTCTTGTAAAATATCTGGTGTCATCAATAAAACTGAGCAATGAAGCAAGAAAAGAGGATTGAAAACGTATTTCCTGGGCGTACTCAAACTGTCTTGCCTGCAGCCGTTAGCTCTCTGTTGTCCATGCTTGGTAGCCAAAAGGCATTCCAACAACTTTCTCCAAACCTGACTGACAGCCAATCAGATAATGTGTTCCTGGTAAGAGTGGCTGTGACCTTAGACTGACGTGTTAACCTTTCCCTCTCCGTCCTCATCCCGGACCTAATCCGCACTGCCCTAATCTGGTTAACTAGAGCTGTTTCTGCAAATGAACAAAAGCCTAATCTAATTCCCATTTAGCACTAATTAAGAGATTATTGACCCCTCATCCTATTATCGTAATCATCGAGATTTGGAAAACAATCACATACAAGCAATAGAAAGGGGGTCAGTAAAACGAGAAGTCAAGAATCACACTCCTGTGTACTGTTAGAGAATCTGTGTGTGGCAACAGGGCTCACTTAGATAAGATGTAGAGATACACTGAAGGAAAGATTGTGAGGTTCCTCTATCTGCCTTAGAGACACACACACACACACACACACACACACACTCTCACACACGTTCCACCTTAAGCCTTTTACTGTCCAGAATGTCAGCCGCCGTCAGCACCATGGCCTGTCAAACAGAGTTGGAGAGGGTGTGTGTGTGTGTGTGTGTGTGTGTGTGTGTGTGTGTGTGTGTGTGTGTGTGTGTGTGTGTGTGTGTGTGTGTGTGTGTGTGTGTGTGTGTGTGTGTGAGAGTGATTGAGGGAGAGAGAGGGAGAGACTGAGACGGAAGCTGAGGGACAGAGACATGCAGGAGGGAGGGGTGTCCTTGAGAGAGGACAGAGGTGTTCAGCTGGATCTAATGTGATGGAGGAAACAACTCAAGCGCACACACACACACACACACACACACACACACACACACACACACACACACACTCGCACACCACTGTTGCATCAATAACATTCCTCTCCAGGAAGAGAAAAACATTTGTTGGGATAAATTCACATGAAACCACAATCCGTCAGACTAAATCCGTTTGTCCCGTTCAACCCTCCACAGGCCGGCCTTTGATTTCGCCTGTATATAGAAGTTGGTGCGAGAGCGGGGCCGGGCCCCAGCCTGGATCTCTGCATTGGGCCTCAGCATCATTATCATCAGCAGCGGGCCCTCTCAGATGCGCCAGCACAAGATCAAAGGAAAGCCTCTCAATCTTCTCCCCTCACTGAGGCAGCACAGAGCTGCTCTATAACTGGCATCTTGGTCCTGCGATAATCCCCCCATTGATGTACTTCACAGATTCAGTTCAGTCTGCGCCGAGGCTCTGGGTGGAGGGTTAAAGATGCCGAGGAATGTCTGTCAGAGTTTGCAGCACAGTGTGCCAGATCTTATTAAGCCGTACGCTGGCCGAGCTGTGTCCTGTGTCCTTCCACTGTGCCCTTTTTGTCCAACTTGTTTCCAAGGTGATTTGCTCACATGAGGTAATGTTAATGTTTTATGAGGTCTGCTAGCATTTGCATAGATTTTACCCAGATCATCATTTAGGCTTTTGTAAAGGATACAAAAATAGGTTATGTATTTAGCACAAGCAATTAAAAAGCATATACACTGCAACATGTAGGCATGGGATGGCAGGGCAAATTAATTCACCTTATTTTTCTACTTCCTTCCTTCCCTTTGAAGTCCATGAGGGGGGGGGGAGTTACACTGGAAGGCAGAAGGAGAGGGTGGAGGGCGAGGATGGAGACAGGGAACAATAGACCAGAGAGCCATTACCTCAGCTCTGCCACTGTGCCTCTTAGCGTCTCCATCTACTGGTATCTTTACAAACTGCTGGCGGGATTCTGCTGACTGGCACTGCTGAGTTGACAAAATAGAAGTCTGTTGATATCATGTCCGTTGTAACTGAATTAACAGCTAAATTAGGAAGATTATCAAGTTGTTGCATTTCAGATCACTTACCATCAGCCAACAGTTTGATACAAAGATTTAGCCCACGATAAATACATTTGTGTAGGGACACAATCACAGAAGTTGCTGATGAAAGGCAGGGTTGTTGTTTGGTCAGGGTGATAAGTTATAATACATGAGTCAAATTCACACAATAAACCTGAATCTGCATGGTATCGTGTCAAAACACTCGTCCTGCGATGTTTGATTGGACAAATAGTTTGACATTTTGGGAATTTGACGTAAGATCGATACTACGCTTTAAAAGCTTGCACTGTAAAATAAATTAGAAAATTGATTTATCTCTCGTTTTTATACAGAAAATGTGTATCTATATTTTATTTACAGTTTTTATTTGTTTTTCTTGAACTACATACAAATGTAGCTCCTTATATTAATGTTTATTTAAAATTAATTTGTTGTAATTTTTTAATTATGCTGCTAAGAATTTGTGAGTCGTTTTCAATTTTTTACTAGCCTACATACAATTACCGACCTTATCTGTTCGCTAGCAAATAGTCAAGTGCATACATCCTGGTAAAACCACAACCTATTCTTTATTGATTTTGTATGAATTAAACAAACAAGGTTTATCTTGTTTATTAATGAGCTTTTGTGTTGCTAATAGGTTGATTTACCTTTAAAGATAGCCAATCAAGCTGTTTCCCGCCGTTTTCAGTCTTAATGCTAAGCTAACTGACTGATGGCTAGCTTATCCTACAGATAGTTCTGTAAGAAACATCAATGTTTTCATCCGATCGGCAAGAAAGTGGTCATTCCCAAAATGTCTAACTACTTCTTTAAACATTACCTTCTTTCATGCTGATAAAACGAAGAATGTTACATTTAGAAGTCTAAGGTCACAGTGAGGGCAGCACTTCCGCCACTGTGAGAAAAATGAAGACAGTGAGAATGCAGTTCAGGTTGTAGAAGCCTGTGGTCAGCGTGAATTAATGTGATGTTTTTTATTCACAGCCAACTGTGTATGTGTTGAATTAGACTTATCGCATATGTTTTTTCGCCTCATAAACACTAAACTCACACACACACACTGCTCACACGCCTCCGTCTTAACCACGCAATTTTTCCGAGCTTTGCAAAATGCATTGATAAGCAAGTGCACGCACACACACACACACACACCACACACACACACACACACACACACACACACACACATATACACTGCAGTGTGAAATTGGGTCAGCAGTGGAGAGTGGGCTCTAATGCTGAGCACATATACGCTCTCTAAAACTGATCTGCATATTCATGTGGGTGGCGATCAAAATGACACACACACACACACACACACACACACACACACACACACACACACACACACAAGTAGACAAGTACAGTTACATGCACACATAAATAAGTACATGCATGTTCACATTGGCCTCAACTTAACCATCCCACACACGTGCCCACATGCATTTCACACACACACACACACACACACACACACACACACACACACAACACACACACACACACACACACACACACACACACACACACACAGACAGACAACAAGCACAAAGCAAACCCTGAATCTCATGGATATTGCAACTGTCAGAGAGCCACAGGGGGCATTTATGTTCAACTCATTCTAATTCTGTGGCTAAAAATGAGCTTCTTCCTCTCCCAGCTGTACCATGTCAATCTTTTTTCTCCTTTTCCTTTTCCTTCACTTCCTTCATTCCCCCTTTTTCTCCTGCTGGCAAAAGCTGTGACCATCTTTTAAAGCAGTCCGGTTTATGCTGGCTGCCCAGCAGAACAGCTCTCATTACTTTAGGATTTGCAAGGGAGTTGTAACATTGTCAAAAGTCTTAGAGAGTGCTCACAGAAATATGGGAAGTATGGGGAAGAGAAATGGGAGAAGATGGAGAGAGGGAGAGGTCTCTCCTCGAGGATATACTTGTCAAAAAAACCTATTTTGCCTTTCTGACTTTTTCGGTGATGAACAACAGTTTGCTCTGACAAAGCATTTTCCTGCTTATTTGCAGATGGAGCGAGGAGACGGGGCTCAAGTTGGAACGTGAGAAACTGAAAGGATGTAACAAAGGATTCAGAGCCAGTAAGCAAATAGCTCTGAAGGCCGCTAGGGGCCGAGGGGGAGGAGGGGGGAAAGGGGGAGGGAAGGGGTGGTTGTGCAGGCTGGTGGTGTCTTTTGAAGAGAGAGATGGTAGGGGAAAGAGAAAGGAGGAGACGGAGAGAATGAGACAGAGAGAGAGTGTGTGTCTCCTGTGTATGTGTTTGGGGACCCACACAGTGAGGCCTGAGCATGTGATTTATTTCAGAATACTAATGTCTCTTTGATCTCCTCTGCTTAAAAAAACACCCTGCTGGGATTGTGGGCACACACATACACACACGCATGCACACAAATGCATATAAGTACTGTATTAATATACAAGCTAGCACATGCCCGTACCTGCGAGCGCACATGCACACATTAATATTGTTGTGTCCCCTCGACTGACTGAGGACTCATTTATGCTCACACTTGCACATTCAGTCACACACCCACACACATACTCCAGGGCTTGTAATCTACTTTAACTATCCTCAAATCCATAGAGATCCAATTACAAAGATAGAGGGATATTTGTTTATTTTTTGCATCCTAAAAGACTAATTACATTTTCATGTAAAGATGAAATTAATTGATACAACACAAACGTCTTTTCATTTTCATAATTGTAATGTAATATGTTTTAATTGGGGATCCTGTGACTGTTTCTGCCTACCTCAGCTGCATTTCCAGGCCTATTATCCTGTACTACAGTCACAAAAAGCCCCTCAGAATATTGATGTACTCCACTTACCTTTTTTTCTTCTATCATTTCATCATTATTCCAAGTCAGGGTCATGGGGCTAGAGCATATCCCAGAATGCAATGGGCCAAGGCATTTATTCAAAAGAGCTAGCACAGGCAAGCAAATACTAATATGGAGATTTTTCAGACCTCCTCAGTTGTTGGTCTAATACCATAAAGAAGACAGTGCATTCCTTAACCATATAGGCATCACATACGTAGAAGAACCCTGTTTATGAAAGTTTGATGAGGCAAATTAAAATGAAACAATATGCGTTCATACCAGTCTATCAGCGACGTGCAGTCAGGGGAGGCAGGGGAGGCAGAGCCTCACCTGTCATACTCATAGACTGGCCATACTACAATGTAACGGAAAAACAACTAAAGAAAAACTAAATAGTAATAATAATAAAATGTCTCCACTGATCTGTGTTGTAAATGTGATTTCTGTATGATTCCAATCGCTTTTTATAGTCAAAATCAGCAAATTTGCCGAGCTCCGCTACAACTACATGGGAGCGATGAGGAGTGAGGCAGGGACGAGCTCTGCCTCACGTAAGCCCACAGTAACTTGCTGGAGCGCGGGCACTAATTTAGCGCGGGCACTTATTTTGTGAGCGCGCTCAAGCCAGTTACTGTGTGGCAGGGGCGGATCTACCGGGGTGGCAACTGCCACCCTAAACAATAGCCTTGCCACCCCAGCTGCCACCCCAGTTGGCATCTTTGTTTTGAAAGAAAAGTTGTGGCTCATCGGACATTAATGTGAAAGTCTCTAATGTCCGAGTGCAAGTGAATGCAGCACAAGATGCACGTCATGTAACCCCTCCCCCGGTCCTAACCGGGGGACGGCGCAAAACGAGAAGCATTCGGACCCAAGCACTGAAGGAATGAGGTATTTACGGTCAACAATAACAGAGAAGAGACTGTCAGTTTGGCTGTACTCAGCATTGAATCAAAACGCACTACAGCTGTTGATCTTAATAAGTTTGTGAGGCGTTTTGCTGAACAAAATAGTAATCGCCGCATTCAGCTGTAATAGACATGCCAACTTGATGCTCTGCTCACGGATGACTCGATGAGAATAACAAACTGTTAAGATGATGACCTTGTATGCGTGTATATATTTTTTTCTTTGAGGGGGTCTGCCCCCAAAAAACTGTTTTAAGTCCTGAGAAAGTAAAATAAGACGGTGTGTAAAACTACACTGCCCAGCCAACAGAAAGTAACCACTTTGATTTAACTAGGCCAGTAGGTAAGGACCTTCCACTGGATAATAACTGCAGCGATGTTTTAGCTGAATACACGTTTTTTAACCCTAACTGATGCAGTTAGTCACTTCTTTAATGTTTGTTCTTTCTGATGTAAAGTCAAGGTTGTAACTGTATATCAATAATGATATAATTACTTGTTTTCAAATTTGAAGGAGGGCGAGCAAGCATCTTGATGAACATTCATCATTAACTCCTCCAAAAAATATAGTTTATTCAATAATAAATGAATATGTGAATCATAACAGTTCTTCACTATATCTGTAAAGCGTCTTTGAGCACCTGTAAAAACGCTAACAAATTAAATCAATTATTATTATTATTTATTAACAGTGATTGACAGCTGATAGGAATAATATGATTGTTAATAGTATCATATTCATTCAGACAAACATCGATGAGACAGTTAATTAATGTACTTATTGCAGCAGTCTGCATAGATTTGGTACCCCTGCTGGTCTAAGAGTGAGACAAACTCATTCAGTTATTGTTCAGTTAAAATTCATTCAATTACGTCTGCCACCTTATATGTAAGGCTTTACTGATGTGCCACAATAATATCACCTATGTGATTTAGTTAAAATATTAATATTGTGGCTTTCCAAATTAACATTGATTGTAGGGGTGTAACGGTTCACAAACATTTCGGTTCGGTACGTAGGCCTACCTCGGTTTTTAGGTCACGGTTCGGTTCGGTTCGTTACGTTTTCGGTACAGCAGAAAAAATTATCACAAAACATTAAAAAACATTTTTTAATTATTATTAAACTGTGACTAATGTATTCAAATAAATACAAAATATAGTAAAATAAACATTAAGGTGCAGCATTTCGATGAACTGAAATAATCTGTATTTGAACTGTACTAGTACCTAAGCAGCCAGCTTGACATTAGGACTTGCTTGTCATTCTATTTTCATGTTGTTTAAAGAAAGATGAACTTGTCCACATTGCTTGCTGAAATGGCAGATCTACTGGCACTAACAATGCCTCCTGCTGTGGAGAACACCCTCTCTAGGGACAGTGGCAGCAGATACAGCCAGGTAGCGCTTTGCTAACATGGCAACATAAGGATACTTGGCGTTTGTAATAGCTTTGGCTCGGTCTGAAATCTCTGCGAGTGGTGGAGGCTTAAATGCTAGTGGGAGTTGGGTTTGCACTTCAGTCTTTTTTCTTTTGGTACCGGTGATATTCACATTTGGGTGATGCCTTTTCAAATGAGTTTGATGTATTGCCAGCCGCGTAACCAATGTTAGTTGAACAATGCCGACAAGCAGCTTTGGTTCGGTCCACCTGTCTTTGTCCGTCATCCTTGTACGTAACTGCGAAACCAAAATGTTCCAAAACCGGAGACTTCAATGATGCTGGAGGATTTTCGAGCTCAACTTTATCTGCGTTCGCCATTTCGACAGTTCCTCAAATTACTGACTACATTTGAACGCATCCCTGTGACCAGCTCTCATAGTATGCCTCTCGTCCAATGAAATGACTTGGTCGCTCTATGATATATACCTGAGATTACTTCCAGAAAGTTGTTCATGTTCTAAAATGTTTACGTTTAACGCTATATTCGTTCGGTACACACGTGTACCGAATCGAAGGGCCAGTACCGAATAATTTCAGTACGGGTACCGTTACACCCCTAATTGATTGATATGATTGCGATTTAAATCAGCATATACTTCTGTCAGGGGATGCCACCCCTCAAAATCTCCTGCCACCCTCTTGCCCCCCCATGAATATTTGTCTAGATCCGCCCCTGCTGTGTGGTAAGGTGAGGCACAGATGAGCTCTGCCTCACCTCAAAATGCGTCACCTCACAGAAACTGGCTGGAAAGCGGGCCCTAAGCGCATGCCTGTTACCATCTCACTGTAGGTCACCAATGTAATGTTTGTAGATCCCTTTATTACATTTATCCTCGCCATCCATAGTCTCTAAATAACTTATTTCACGTATATATGATATTTAGGCTCGCCTTACAACGGCAATGAAAAAAGCACCAGGGGAGGCAGCCATAACCTCTGCCGCACTGAAGGGGGCGCACGTGAGCCCACAGGTCCTTGTTGCTACTGTTATTCTACGCAGAGACGGTATGGACGCGATCAACAAACTAGACTTTTGAAACTAGAGGAAGATAAGGAGGACTTTTACAAAAAAGTAATAGAGATTGTTGTCCAGAAGGATAGCATGGACTTCATCTTCAAGTCAAGGTAAGACCACATTGGTAATGAAAATTGGTTCTTACTAAGAAAGAACAATCCAATATTTAGATTGTGGGTATCCTTTTGTTGAAAGGTCTGTTTAAAATGAATCGAAACATCAGACCAAAAAAGCTTTTAAAAATAACAGAATATTTCGATTAAGGTCAGAATATAATATTTGTAAATCTGACTCTGAAAGAGTCAGTGCCTCACCAGCCATGAACCTCACCGCAAGTCACTGCAGTCTATGGTTCATACATACAGACAAATGACTACTTTCTATTGCAGGTCCACTTTTCAGAGTCTACAGCCATGCTAACAGCTATGTGATGCTGTACTTAAAGGTGGGGTAGGTAATTTTGGAGAAACCAGCTCGAGTGCGCTAGAATTTGAAAATACACCACCGGGAAAAAATCTGTCACTTCCTTACAGAGCCCCTCCTCCAACACACACGAACGCGCACATGACCAATGAGGGCACGAGATAAATTTGTGCACAGACGGAAGGCTGACAGGCAGGTAGACCATCCAGTTATTTTAGCCGGACCGGCTAAAATTGGTCGTGCTTTTTACAGCGCCACGGCTTCCACTGATGAATTTTTTGTCAAAGCACTTAAGATATTCATGGCTATCGGGATGTTAAGAGCATTCCATGGAATATAATGTTAGAAATTAAAATCAATGTTTTGATGGTATTGTAGCGATCCTGATAGGCTACTCAGGGTGTCACTTAGGCATCCCCCGTCTCTCTGCCAATCATAGAGCTGCACCGTGATGGTGGCTGAGGTGCGGGCCTGTGGTTGGTGGAGCGGACGGGGGAGGGCGGGGAGTTGTGACGTAGACAGTGCTATATATATGGGTATGTGTAGAAGTTAGTGTTAGTGTGAGTGGAGTGTGCGGTAGAACCCACGAAGTATACTTGACCTGTTATCATCTGTCTTCAACTACTAGTTATTAAAGCCTAATAACTACAAGCCTGTCTCCGACTCATCTTGGGGAACGTTACAGTATATATGTAGTTTAAACATACCTTCAGTTAAATGCTGTTTTATACTGAAAAACCAGAAAATTCTTGTGCACAACCAGTTGTTAAGCTTTTATTCTGAAAATCCTTCATCTCCGGTTAGCAGTTAGCATGTGGCTAGTTTACCATTTCTTATAGAGGTGAATTTAGTAGCGAAATGACATGGAGTGATGCACACCGAAACCTACTGATTTTAACGCTGCAACTATAGACGTATTATTATTGCTGAATATTAAATGAAGGTACAGTTTATTTGAATAAAGTTATTGTTTACAGACGTGGGTAAGATGTGACAACATCCGGAATGACCAGAAACCAAACCAGCCGTGAAGTATTTTCTGTATTTTTTAGAATATTAACTACAACGTTTAGAATGTGTTAAAGGAAAAGTGATGAAAGACAATATGAGGAGAAGAGGCGTGTTTAAGTATATATTGAATGTACAATGCCTGAATCCTCTGTTAAACGTAACAACGGACATTAAGATGTGGAGGGCCGGCCCGCAGACTGCGGTCAACTCAGCCGTCTCTCAAATTTGCTTGGTCAAATGAGCAGTTCTTCATTTCTGAGTGCGCGATTTATAGCGCCTTTACGGTAATCGCTGAGAAGCGGCACCAACGCAAGAGTAAAAGAATGCATGTTTTTTCTGCTTCATGCGATACAAATTATTTTTACCATGAGTTCTTAAAAAAACTAACAATGTTTGACTCAGTCCTAGTTTGACTGCTACCAACAATAAAATGAAGTACTTTTACTGTCTTTTTTCTGGGTAATACTCTCAAATTCCCCTCCTGAGAACAAAATCATGCAACTTCTGCTATATTTGATGAGATACAATGATTTTTATCGATGCATCCTTAATAAAAGTCATACTGTTGAACTCAGTACTACTTGGACTAGTAGCACAAGTACAATCAAGTACTTTTACTGTGTACTTTTGAGTAATCCCCTGTCAAACTCCCCTCCAGAGTACAATAATGCATGTTTTCTGCTATATTTGATGAGAGATAAAATGATTTTGTGCAATAAGTTCTTAATGTAATTGGAACTGTTGGATTCAGTACTACTTGGACTACTACTAAAAGTACAATCAAGTACTTTTACTGTGTACTTTTTGAGTAATCCCCTGTCAAACTCCCCTCCAGAGTACAATAATGCATGTTTTCTGCTATCTTTGATGAGAGATAAAATGATTTTGTGCAATGAGTTCTTAATGTAATTGGAACTGTTGGATTCAGTACTACTTGGACTACTACTAAAAGTACAATCAAGTACTTTTACTGTGTACTTTTTGAGTAATCCCTGTCAAACTCCCCTCCAGAGTACAATAATGCATGTTTCCCTGCCATCTTTGATGAGAGATAAAATGATTTTGTGCAATAAGTTCTTAATGAAATTGGTACTGTTGGATTCAGTACTACTTGGACTACTACTAAAAGTACAATCAAGTACTTTTACTGTGTACTTTTTGAGTAATCCCCTGTCAAACTCCCCTCCAGAGTACAATAATGCATGTTTTCTGCCATCTTTGATGAGAGATAAAATGATTTTGTGCAATAAGTTCTTAATGAAATTGATACTGTTGGATTCAGTACTACTTGGACTAGTAGCACAAGTACAATCAAGTATTTTTACTGTGTACTTTTTGAGTAATCCTTTGTCAAACTCCACCCCTGAGTACAATAATGCATGTTTTCTGCCATCTTTGATGAGAGATAAATGATTTTGTGCAATAAGTTCTTAATGTAATTGGTACTGTTGGATTCAGTACTACTTGGACTACTACCAAAACTACAATCAAGTATTTTTACTGTGTACTTTTTGAGTAATCCTTTGTCAAACTCCACCCCTGAGTACAATAATGCATGTTTTCTGCCATCTTTGATGAGAGATAAAATGATTTTGTGCAATAAGTTCTTAATGTAATTGGTACTGTTGGATTCAGTACTACTTGGACTACTACCAAAACTACAATCAAGTATTTTTACTGTGTACTTTTGAGTAATCCTTTGTCAAACTCCACCCCTGAGTACAATAATGCATGTTTTCTGCCATCTTTGATGAGAGATAAAATGATTTTGTGCAATAAGTTCTTAATGTAATTGGTACTGTTGGATTCAGTACTACTTGGACTACTACCAAAACTACAATCAAGTATTTTTACTGTGTACTTTTTGAGTAATCCTTTGTCAAACTCCACCCCTGAGTACAATAATGCATGTTTTCTGCCATCTTTGATGAGAGATAAAATGATTTTGTGAAATAAGTTCTTAATAAAATTGGTACAGTTGGATTCAGTACTACTTGGACTACTACCAAAAGTACAATCAAGTACTTTTACTGTGTACTTTTGAGTCTTGTAATGCGCTGTTGAGGAACCTGCGACCCAAGTTGTGTATATGATCAATACACCTTAGAAAATCTTGAAATCTTGAAAGGGATGTGCAAAAGAACCATTATACAGTTTTTAATTAACTATTAGTAGAGAATAACGAGTAATGAATATACTTTATAGAGATCTGCAGATAAATGTTTAGTCTTCTCAAGCACCACCTATCAAATATCTCTCCTGATTGTTGGCACTTGACAATCACCTTCCCTGAATTTCACTCAGGTGTAACTAAAGTCTGCTTTAAGGGTTGTTTATATTTCACATCATTAATCAGAATCTGCAAAGTAACTAAAATAAATGTAGTGGAGTAAAAATACCAGGTTAACCTCTGATTTGTAGTGGAGAATTACAAAGTAACAATGAGCTGTCATGTGAGTATATATTAATGCTGCACATTATGGATACAAGCGATTTTCACCCATTTAGTAATTACATGTTTTAAATGTGTACACACCAATGTGTTTCCTATCGCCTAAACCTCCAGGGCTGTACACAGTTTAATACTGGCAACTTCTAATTTTTGGAAAAATGTCTTTTAAAACTACAATTCCCAGTAGATACGTGCCATAGAGAACATGTTGCGAAACACAATAGCCAGCATGTGTATTTCTCGGGGGGCGTTCGAGTCCAGTTTTGAATAGTCTGCCGTGGTTTCGTTCCATTTCAAAGAGCTTGACGCTCGGCGTAACCTTGGCGCACTGCCACTCCAACATCACAGGGTTTGTCAACGGGACTGTAGTCCCAAACGATAGCTGGGGATTATGGGTAGTGTAGTATCTTTGGCCATCCTAAATCTCGAAATGTCCCGTCTGTTTCTGGTGACTTTATTTACGGCTAAAAAGCATGCTAAAATGCCCAAGATTATAGAATTAAACGAATAAATAAAAACAAGGATAATTGTGTGTTATTGTTGAGTAAATAACAGTGTGTTATTTAGAAAAGAATAACAAATTAGAAGGAAAAGATTAAAAAAATACAGATTTCAGTATTTTGAGGCTCTAAGCCCCATTTATTTTCCTCACAGACGACAAAAAAAGTCCGACATTATACGATTTAAAATAAAAACAAATAAATAAAAAGATAAAAGACTGGCATGCAATTTACGTTAGAATAAATAGAATGGTTTTGAATAATAGATGATAGTAAAATCTACGTCACTTTACAGCCCCGCCCACTTTTGGGGAAACCAACGCTGTCATTTGAACGGCGATCAAGCCTGAAGCCACAGAGATCTTCTTTTACTGTCTTTTCTTCTTAGAGGAAGTACAGAAACACGTAACTCTAGATTTGTTTTAATGTTTGAGGTGCAATAAATGACACAGCAGCTTTTTGTCATGTTAAAACTATTATTTTCTGCCTCGCTCATGAGTGTAACAGCTGGCGAAATTACAGCCTCGCCTACTGATTTTAATGTAACCATATATCGAGCCCGATTGTCGATTTCAAAGGTGTGCTCTAAAATGATATTTATAAATGACTATTATCATTATTATAAGCAAGACAATAAATGGCAAATATATGTAGAAAATAAACGTATTTAAGATACGTTCATAACGAACGTAACGTGGGAGAAAATACGTTTCTAGAAGATATGTAGAAAATAAACGTATTTTAAATAGGTTCATAACGAACGTAACGTGGGAGTAAATCAGTTTCTAGCTAAACGTAATTGAGAATGCAGTTTAGTTCTGTGGGAACGTAATTTTTAGGAGACATGGTTGCAAAAATTATACATGTGTTATACATCCAGAAATATCGAAATATCGTTTCCCACAGTGTGACATGTATACATAAAACAAAAAGGGCCTAGATAAACGTGGTATAAATTAAACAAAACAAAAAGGGCCTAGATAACCGGGGTATACCGTTTAAAATGTTAATATATTTAAAGTGTTCAAAGTGCAGTTTCAGTGCAAGTCAGTTGAAACGATCTTAAGTTGGCGTGACGTTGAAGTCGTGCGACCCTGCTGCTGTACTGGCTTGTAGTTCGTTTATAGCATAACGTTAGCATTTCGCTTTTGGCGACTAGATTTATGATTCAAATTATAAAAGTAGGGTAGACATGTGGAGATTATCCGGCTGAACAAAACGTGATCCCTCTCTTAAATGTGTGTCAACCACAGACCTTATTTCGAGCTATTTTCCAAAATCCTATGGAGAATTTGCATTGGTTTTTCACGAAGGAACCGGAAGAAGTTTACTTCCGGGTTTTACCACGCGTCACTGCGGTTCTCTATACCTGTCAATTAGTGCTTCCATGGACCTCATCTGTAATGGAAGCTCGTCGAGGGTACGTATATTTGTATTTCAACAGAAAAGTAGTTATATACATAATTGTGTTCGAAAATAAAACACAAATGTTTATATGAATTGTTTATAGTTCTGATTTGACTTTATTTTAAGTCAAATCATAACTATTATATGTAGTTTAATCATTTTTATTTAGGTGGTCGCTCAGTTTTTCAAATGTACACCATTCAGCTCCTCCAGCACCCCTACTTCCTGCGGCACCCGACACACTGAACTCACATGTTGTTTAACAGATGACACGTTTGTAAACAAAAACCCTGCTGGGGGACTGGGTGATACATTATCTTTTAAAATTGTATGAACATGTCCAAATTTAAGAATCCCCATAGAAATTGTCAACGGACAAACTGTTTTCTCAAGATGTACATGTATTATTATTATTTTTAAATAAGAAAAAAACAGTGTTCTTGTTTATTACAGGTTATAAAGTTATACTTTTATAAAATGTATGGACAACATTTTAAAAAGTGCTGGGGACATGTACCCAGCATCCCCCGCTTAAATGACACCTATGAATATATCCCTCTGTCCTTTCAGCGCAAATCGACATAGCATAGGCAACAAATCAGAAGTCAGGGAATCAAGCTAATTAATTAAAAAAGTCTAAACTGAGTGAAAAGTCTAACTATAAATAATAGATTTTAACTTATGTCTTTTCAGAGTCTTGGTTTTCTCAACGTTTGGGAAGGCAAGTGTTTCTTATTTGTCACACAATTGTAATTGCATTAAAAAATTCAATGATTTCTCAAATGTCATATTTTTTTACAAAGAAATGACGGAACTTTGACATTTCAATTTCAGACAAGAAAAATAACAATAACAAAAGAAGTCCTTTTGGCTGTCACTGACAAGCTTCGAGCCACAACCAAAACAAAAGACAACGATGAAGGTGACGAGAAAGACACTTTCTGGGGCGAGGTGTGTCAGGAGCTTGGAATATCCGATTCCAAGACCAATAGGTCACGGCTTCATCATGCCTATAATCATCATAAAAAGGTACATTTTTTATAAATATTGCACTAATATTGATTCTTATTTCTGCTTTGCTTTTATCTTCATCATCAGTCTGCCTGTGTGAACAACTTTAATTTGGATGTGCTATAATATTTTATATTATTTGATTAATAATTACATCTTTGGATTTCATTTGCTCCTTGTCATGTGCAGATGAGACACAAGACACAGATGGTGACCGCAGCACCTGCCAGCCCATCGACAGACAGTGACCACACGGCCTGCCCCATCGACGGTGACCACAGTTCCACTGACATTGACCGCACAGTGCCTGCTACCCCATCGTCGGTTAGACAGGCATTCACAGAGACGAGTGAACCAGAAGACGTTTCAGAGGTAAATATCGCATATTAGCACGTAGTTAGTGTTAGTGTGTTATGAAACATGCACACTACTGTGTGGAGTGAAATTATAGTTAGTCCCAAATAAACAATTTCAGATATATTGATTCACATCAGTAAAGAGTCATTCCAACTTTGGTCACTTTCGCTAATATTTTTTCATTGTGTTTTACAGTGTAATTCATCAGGGACATATGACTCCTCATCACACTCAAAAGATGGGCAACTCTTACACTCATTTAAATTGCCTTCAAATCCTTCATTTTTTTTTGTCACTAAAAGTGACTGGAAGAAACTGAGGATGAGACAACATAAGCGTCGATTCAAATCTTTAAACTGGACTTCAGTCATGGCCACTGGCATCCGGAGTGTCCACCCACACTGTTGCTTTGTCTTCAAATCTCACAGTGTGCAAACAGTTGGGTCAAAAAGGAAAGGGTCACTTTTTTCATGTGTTGGCTACTGTCGATTTGATGACTGTCCTGTGGAGGTCGAAGTTGACATTGAGGATGAGTCATCCCTTAAGGCAGTTGTGACCTTCAGAGGTGAAAAAGCATGGCACAACTGTGAAGAACTCAAACATCGGCCTGTGCGTGCAGATGAAAGGGATGCACTTGCTAATGCCCTCACCAGCAAACTTCCCAGAAGTGTGTACCTTGATAAGCTCAATAAACTGGATGACACTGTGTTGGCTTCTGGAAACAGAGACCAGGTACCATCAACTGGTGTGATGAAAACATTGTCCTGGCAGGCAAGAAAGAAGCTGAGAAAGCACAGCAATGAAATGATCAGCCTCAGAAAAATGATGGAGGAAGAGCTTGAGACTGAGGAAGCAGTCATTAAAAAAATTATAGCACACCCCAAAGGAGTCATGCTATGGTCCAACAAAACAATTGACCTCTTCCATGACAGGTGCAGGGAAGACATTGTATATGTGGATGCGACAGGGAGCATTGTTAAAAAGGCAAAAGGGAAAACCTCACCTTTTTATGTGTATGAGATGGTGGTCCGAAATCCGTTCAAAGGATCCTCCCCTGTCCCTGTGGCCACCTACATCACAAACGACCACACAATAGCCTCCATATCCTTTTTCCTTGGGTCATTTCTGACTGATGTAATAAGACTCCATGGAAGGGGAGCCAAAAAAAGACCTGTCATGCTGATCTGTGATGGCTCTACAGTCCTCATGGAGTCCATGGCCTATAATTTCTGTGGAGTCAGCCTCCAGGAACTTCTCTCCATGTACTACAGCATCGTATCTGGACAGGCAAAGCATGATTGTACTTTTAGTAGTAGTCCAAGTAGTACTAAATCCAACAGTACCGATTTCATTAAGAACTTATTGCACAAAATCCTTTTATCTCTCATCAAAGATGGCAGAAAACATGCATTATTGTACTCAGGGGTGGAGTTTGACAAAGGATTACTCAAAAAGTACACAGTAAAAGTACTTGATTGTACTTGTGCTACTAGTCCAAGTAGTACTGAATCCAACAGTATCAATTTCATTAAGAACTTATTGCACAAAATCATTTTATCTCTCATCAAAGATGGCAGAAAACATGCATTATTGTACTCTGGAGGGGAGTTTGACAGGGGATTACTCAAAAAGTACACAGTAAAAGTACTTGATTGTACTTTTAGTAGTAGTCCAAGTAGTACTGAATCCAACAGTACCAATTTCATTAAGAACTTATTGCACAAAATCATTTTATCTCTCATCAAAGATGGCAGAAAACATGCATTATTGTACTCTGGAGGGGAGTTTGACAGGGGATTACTCAAAAAGTACACAGTAAAAGTACTTGATTGTACTTTTAGTAGTAGTCCAAGTAGTACTGAATCCAACAGTACCAATTTCATTAAGAACTTATTGCACAAAATCATTTCATCTCTCATCAAAGATGGCAGAAAACATGCATTATTGTACTCTGGAGGGGAGTTTGACAGGGGATTACTCAAAAAGTACACAGTAAAAGTACTTGATTGTACTTTTAGTAGTAGTCCAAGTAGTACTGAATCCAACAGTACCAATTTCATTAAGAACTTATTGCACAAAATCATTTCATCTCATCAAAGATGGCAGAAAACATGCATTATTGTACTCAGGGGTGGAGTTTGACAAAGGATTACTCAAAAAGTACACAGTAAAAATACTTGATTGTACTTGTGCTAGTAGTCCAAGTAGTACTGAATCCAACAGTACCAATTTCACTAAGAACTTATTGCAAAAAATCATTTTATCTCTCATCAAAGATGGCAGAAAACATGCATTATTGTACTCTGGAGGGGAGTTTGACAGGGGATTACTCAAAAAGTACACAGTAAAAGTACTTGATTGTACTTTTAGTAGTAGTCCAAGTAGTACTGAATCCAACAGTACCAATTTCATTAAGAACTTATTGCACAAAATCATTTCATCTCTCATCAAAGATGGCAGAAAACATGCATTATTGTACTCTGGAGGGGAGTTTGACAGGGGATTACTCAAAAAGTACACAGTAAAAGTACTTGATTGTACTTTTAGTAGTAGTCCAAGTAGTACTGAATCCAACAGTACCAATTTCATTAAGAACTTATTGCACAAAATCATTTCATCTCTCATCAAAGATGGCAGAAAACATGCATTATTGTACTCTGGAGGGGAGTTTGACAGGGGATTACTCAAAAAGTACACAGTAAAAGTACTTGATTGTACTTTTAGTAGTAGTCCAAGTAGTACTGAATCCAACAGTACCAATTTCATTACGAACTTATTGCACAAAATCATTTCATCTCTCATCAAAGATGGCAGAAAACATGCATTATTGTACTCAGGGGTGGAGTTTGACAAAGGATTACTCTAAAAGTACACATTAAAAATACTTGATTGTACTTGTGCTACTAGTCCAAGTAGTACTGAATTCAACAGTACCAATTTTATTAAGAACTTATTGCACAAAATCCTTTTATCTCTCATCAAAGATGGCAGAAAACATGCATTATTGTACTCAGGGGTGGAGTTTGACAAAGGATTACTCAAAAAGTACACAGTAAAAATACTTGATTGTACTTGTGCTAGTAGTCCCAGTAGTACTGAATCCAACAGTACCAATTTCACTAAGAACTTATTGCAAAAAATCATTTTATCTCTCATCAAAGATAGCAGAATACATTATTTTGTGTACTCAGGACAGGAGTTTAAACAAGTATTACTTAAAAAGTACACAGTAAAAGTACTTGATTGTACTTTTAGACGTAGTCCAAGTAGTACTGATTCCAACAGTACCAATTTCATTAAGAACTTATTGCACAAAATCATTTTATCTCTCATCAAAGATAGCAGAAAACATGCATTATTGTACTCTGGAGGGGAGTTTGACAGGGGATTACTCAAAAAGTACACAGTAAAAGTACTTGATTGTACTTTTAGTAGTAGTCCAAGTAGTACTGAATCCAACAGTACCAATTTCATTAAGAACTTATTGCACAAAATCCTTTTATCTCTCATCAAAGATGGCAGAAAACATGCATTATTGTACTCAGGGGTGGAGTTTGACAAAGGATTACTCAAAAAGTACACAGTAAAAATACTTGATTGTACTTCTGCTACTAATCCAAGTAGTACTGAATCCAACAGTACCAATTTCACTAAGAACTTATTGCAAAAAATCATTTTATCTCTCATCAAAGATAGCAGAATACATTCTTTTGTGTACTCAGGACAGGAGTTTAAACAAGTATTACTTAAAAAGTACACAGTAAAAGTGCTTGATTGTACTCGTGGTAGTAGTCCAAGTAGTACAGAATTCAGCATAACCGATTTTATTAAGAACTCATTGCAAAAAATGATTGTATCTCTCATCAAAGAGGGCAGAAAACATGCATTATTGTACTCTGGAGGGGAGTTTGACAGAGTATTACTCAAAAAGTACACAGTAAAAGTACTTGATTGTATTTGTGGTAGTAGTCTAACATGTACTGAGTCCAACAGTACCAATTTTATTAAGAACTTATGGCTAAAAATAATTTGATCCCTCATCAAATATCATTGATTGATTGATCAAATATAGCATAAGCACTTTTACTATCGTCAGCGCCACTTCTCGGCGATTACCGTAAAGACGCTATTAATCGCGCACTCAAAAATGAAGCACTGCTCATTTGACCAAGCAAATGCGAGAGACGGCTGAGTTGACCGCAGTGCCCGCAGGGAGGAGCCAGCAGAAGATATATAACAGCAGCACCTGAGCGGTTCGGCCTCTTTTACCTCTGCTAGCGAGAGCCAGAGACAGCTGCTTTTCTGTCGGACAATATCCTGTTTGTGACTTTACCACGCTTTTTATTAATTAAAGTACCAATTTGAAAACATCTCAGAGACTCCATTTAGTCTCCTTTTAAGCTTCTCTTTCCTGGACACGAGAATAACCATCACAGATGAACAATAACAAAAAGTGTATCTCGAGCCGGTTTCTCAAATTTACCTACCCCACCTTTAAGCACAGCTGTGATTTCAGCTAACATGCCCACAATGACAATGCTAAAATGCCAATGTTTTCCAAGTAGCCTACGATGTTTTGCTCATGTGTTTACCATGTTCACCATTTTCATATAATGTGAAAGCATGCTGACATTAGCTGATTGGCACTAAACAACAGATAAAGCTGAGGTTGATGGAAATGTTTTTAGTTTTGCAGGTATTGGACAAATTCTAATTCTGAAGTCTTGATAGTGCTACATGTCAGAAGATAGTTGAGAATTCATTATTGAGAATCAAGCAAACAATTGGGTTTATACAGCAAATATACAGTATCCATTCATATGCTATTTTACAGCTAACCGTTTTGGGGTTATCCACACTCATTCTGGAAGATGTATGAAATCAGCTGGAACAGGAGTACACAACCTAGATGTCTTAAGATAATACCAACCTTAATAGTACTGACACTACTTGGTGAGGAGAGCAATGAAAAGCTATTACCGTTTGGTATTATTTCGCTGTTGGTCAGTTGAACTACCAAACTTCTTCAAAAACTGTTGGATAGATTTCCGGATGACAAACACTGTGCTGCTGGGGATCAAACCCCTTATGGAAGTTGGCCTCACCAAGCTGCTACCTCTGCTGCGAGGAGGAGGATGGAAAAACCCAGAAGAGCCGGGCCAGCAGCTGCATGCACTGATGTCCCCGAGCTGGATTTTCTGACAGATTTCATGTATCAACTGAGATAGAAGCTAGACTAACCTCCTGTTTCAAGCCTAAGCAGTATAGGGAAACTCATGCAGAAGACACACACTTTAACTCAGTGACAAAATGCTTTATTATTTATTTAGAGCAGCTGCACTAGAGCCATAAGCCAAATGACATATAGGACTAGTAGTTCGTAGGAAATTATTAACCAAAGCTGTATTTCCCTTTAGCATACATCTTTTAGCTCAATGTTTGGTTATCCTCCACAGACCTTTGTGGTTTAGGATCACTCTCAATGCTCTCAGAACAGTTAGAGACTAGCTAAACATGTATGGAGCATTTAGCAGCTGAGGATATTTAACTCAGGAGTTGGAAGAAACTAAATAAGTAAAGATTACTCCAAGGATGAGCATTTCACTACTATAACACTGCTGGACTCATGACGGATAGTTAAAGAAAGAAAAAAGATCAAAAATAAATGCATCCGAACTAAACATACCGTGAACATGTATTGTCATTTAAGCCACCTTTTATGTTTGCAGAAACTGAAAGCCTCTATAATGTTGGAATCTTTTAAATGGACCTGGTGTAGAATTCTAGGAGCCATGGCCTACTTTTCTTGCATTGGTCCCAGAAAAAAAAGTATTCTAGTAAATTTAAGTTAATGTCTTTAAAGCGGTTCAACACCGGTGTCCATGCTGAAAAAGTGGACACCCTTATAGCAGGTGCTTTTTTTGGGTGGGAGCTGCTTTTCGAACAAGACCTGACCACACCACACCTGGACAAACATGAGCATAACAGCGTCGTGTTTCCAAAGCAGAGGGCGCCATCTTGTGGCTGCTATACCAGCACGGAGAGGGTGGAGCTAAACATGGGGAGTTAGCCTGAACTTGCCCTGCTTGTAATGTTTTGATATCGGGAACTACGGGAAGTAAGGCCGTCATGGTTCATGAGGAGCTCTCGGCCCGTCTCAACGACAGAGGGTACACAAACTGGGTGAAAGCAGGCCAGTGTCTGATCATCCTGAAGAACGGACTGCAGCCCTTCATCAGCCGCCACATGAAGGCTTTCCATGGAGACCTGCTCAATCAAAACGCTCTGCTCCGGAAACCGTGTGAGACTGCTTCATGCAAGCCCAAAGGGAATAAGGTTAGATTATCCTGTAAATTCTGTTTGGTCTTGCTATTTAAATTCTTGTTTCTACTCTACTTTAATGTGGTAAACTGCAGGGGTTTAAACAGTGGCGTTTCTAGAACATTTTACATGGGGTGGCAAAGGGGGGGCAAGAGGTCATGCCAGGGTGGCATGGGAGGGCGGACAGTACGTGATATTTTACACTGTATATAACATATTTATTGTTAATTCATGCCCTAACACAAGTGTTCTTAATGCACAAGAGAAACAAGGTGTTCAGACAAACAATCGGGTGCCCTTTGAGTCCCCCAAGCTTACTTCAATCATTTTAAATGAAAGGAAACTACAAAATGTATTTTAAAGCAATTAATTAATGGAACAGGTTGTTTTGCATTACAAAAAATGTGTTGTCTTAGTATTAGACAGACATATTTGCATGTGCTCACTAAGCATTATTACATATTAATTTAATATTAAACAAATCAAAATGGCCAATTATTCCAAAATGTTGCTGCTAATATAATCATATGCTTGTCAACTTTAACTGATCAAAAGTAAATTCTGAAAAAATACTTTAATTATCTATGAAATTGCAATATTGTCCCTCAGTTTGTTTCAACCCTGTCACGCCATACCATTTACCCTCCTATTAAAATAATGGATCAGTCCATGTGTGATCTGCATTGAGGGAATTACATCACAAAAGTGTCAGTTTCTTCTCTTACCTATATTTCAGTTTTTGTATTTTCAGATTAAGATTGACAAGCTCAACATTTCAACTCTATTGTATGAATTAATAATAGTAAATAATTGTTTATTACAAAAATAAACAATAGTTTTGCAAAATATTACAATTTTGTAATGTCCTTGACTTCCATGTGGTGCCATATCTTAGCTAAACAAGGTATCGTGGCTACTTTTTGTCAAAAACTTTAACCCTGTTAAATGTTTTCAAGTAAATTCCTAGTAATTATTTATGTTTTGTGCCTGAGGTGGGAAAATGTAAGTAGTCCACTACCAGATGTTATGACCAGACATTTTGGTTTCATTTTTCAAAGATATAAAGACCCAAAAGGCACCCGATTCAGAGAATACTCTAATTCTGCATACTGTAAGTACTTAGTTATAATTAAGTACACAAATGACATGACCCATCTCTTCAGAGAGCTAAAGGTGACCTGTGCAGCAACACATTTCAATCAATAATTGTCAATACTGAGAGCTGCTAGATTGTGCTGCTGTAATGGAACATGTAAGGAGAATAAGAACATACCATGTGGTCCAGCTGGAGTCTAATCTGCCTCCTGATCCCTGCCTCTGGCCCTCTTTCTGATACTTCATCTTTATTCCTCACATACATTTCTTCTTCTTCACTAATGTCTTCATCTCCTCCTCTTCCTCCTGCTCTGACCCTCCTGGTCTCTTCAGTGAACTCTCTTTTCCTTTTCCTCTTTCTGTTCGTCCTGATCTCTTCTCAGATATGTATTTTTGTTGTTGTTGAATCACTCCTATACTCTGGCCTGCAAGAGTCTACTTGTGAAAAGCACTGGTACAAATGCTTGTATAACTTTACACGTTAGGGCCATGGAGCCTAGCTAATAAGTAGCATATCATCAGAAAGTATTTATCAAACGCACACAGGCAGCTGTGTTTGGATCCAGTTTTTACGGTAAAGGATGTATCCTGGTTTCATTGATCTGGCCTCATGGCTGTGATGTGTAGTTTACGTGGATTTAATAGTAGGCTACCGCATAGTTTAGCAAAGTGATCGATCTCCCAGTTAACGCTGTCTGCGTAGTATTTTGTAACGTAACGCCCCAAACAGCGCCCATCTGTTAAACGCTATCGATTCAAACGTCAGCGTTTTATTAATATTTAGTTTCAAGCTCTTGTCCTTAGTAAAAACAAAACTAGTGGAAAGGGAAATGCTCCCAGGGGAAGCTGACCCATAGGTGCTGGGACAGCTCGCTCCCTCTCTGCAGCGGTGTGAGCCGCGCTCTGTGTGAACGCCGCTCCGCAGTTTAATGCAGGGCCGTAGCTGCGTTTTTAACGGGCCTAAAATGATATTTAAAATGATTCACTTTTAACTAATGTAATGCTTGTTTCGTTGCTTGAGAAGCTTGTGGAAATAGTGTAGGTTTGTTTTAGTACAGTTTTAGGGAAACAAAAGTTAGGGGGGCAGCTGGGAGGGCAAGGCTCTACAGTGGGGGGGCAGCTGCCCCCCCTTGCCCCCCCCCCGTAGATCCGCCCCTGGGTTTAGAGTAATTTAGTAGATTTAGGCTACAAGTACAACTTTGAGGGACGTGTACTTTACTTGAGTAGTTCAACGTTTTGCTACTTTGTACTTCTACTACAAATCGAGTTAAAACCATAGACTGTATAGGTTAAAACTTGTACTTTTGCTTTTTTTTTTACTCCACATACATTTAGTTACTTTGCAGATTTGGATTAGTAGTGTGACATATAATCAACACTGAAATAAGACTTTATTTACACCTGGAGTAAATGTAAAAGCTACCCTGCTGTATACAGTAAGTAATTCAAATGAGCTGCAGCTTCACCAGCTTTGATAACACTTTGATGGATCAAATTATAAACAATGAAACAATAAACTGCATAATGAGTGGTACCTTGCTGCTAATACTAATAGGTACTTTTACCTAAGTAACATTTTGATTGCAGGTATTTTACTTGTAACAGTGTATTCCTAGACTGATGTATTCCTACTTTTACTAAAGCACAATATATGAGTACTTCTTCCACCTCTGAGTGTTGGGGAAATATTTTCCTAGGCCCATAACTTTGACCCAGTTTATCAGTTTGTACAGCCCTCACTGAGCACAGGCCTGCATCCTTGGACTGATGTGCTCTCTGTTCTGTCTCCCTATTGCTGCCTGTTGGTGTCAGCTGATAGAGGTGTTATAGACAGTGCTTTGCCTGTTTTATCTTGTTATGGACAATGTAGATTATTCTCTCGGAACCAGCTAAATACATGGGTCTGGGGTAGAGATCTTCAGAATTGGTTTGGCAACCACTGTGTCACCTCGTGGCGACAGCTCATGTCCTGTCAGTTCTCCGGCCGTTAACTCCATGATAAACCCTCAGTGTTTGCCATCAAGCTCCAGCTCTCCCTGTGTCTCTCTGAGTTTCGTCTCCATTGCTCCAGAAGTTTCCATCACACTGGTAAACTGTGATACACAGTTATTATGAGTTGACTGTGTCTGTGACCATATCATCCCATATGGCCAATTTGCTCCTACAATAGCTATAGTGGTAGTGATGTGCTTTAATGAACAAATCGTTTTAAATAGCTTTAGTGTTGGGTATGAACTGTGTGTGAACTGTGTACAGTATGTGTATGAACTTTCCGGTGCTACGTTCAATACTACTTAGATTGTAGGAATAAAAAAATGTATGCAGTTGAACTTTTTTTGATGATCGTCAATGTATTGAATAGAAGTTGAGGGGCAGTAGCTACCAGTTTCACTTTTATTTACAGTTTATGTATTGCAGGTGCATGTACTATAGTGTAACAGAGAAACTGACATATTATCCATAAAGTATCAAAACAATTTTTTTTAATTTCCAATAGATATACAATGTTAACAGTACTGCGAAAAAAGTTCATCTGCACAACACCAAGTATGTATCACATAAGTGGTAACCCTACGTGTGTGTGTGTGTGTGTGTGTGTGTGTGTGTGTGTGTGTGTGTGTGTGTGTGTGTGTGTGTGTGTGTGTGTGTGTGTGTGTGTGTGTGTGTGTGTGTGTGTGTGTGTGTGTGTGTGTGTGTGTGTGTGTGTGTGTGTGTGTGTGTGTGTGTGTGTGTGTGTGTGTGTGTGTGTGTGTGTGTGTGTGTGTGTGTGTGTGTGGTGTGTGTGTGTGTGTGTGTGTGTGTGTGTGTGTGTGTGTGTCTGTGTGTCTGTGTGTCTGTGTGTGTGTGTAGCTCTCCTCAGCATGCAGGACGTGTTCAGAGTGGCAGACAGTGATCCTGAGACACCACCGACAGCCAGAAGCCACAGTGAACTGGGATAACTGTTACCCTACCAACTGGAGAACAGACCACTGGGAACTGGCCAAGGTAATCCACAGACTAGTCGACACACACTTAACTTAAATCTGATGTTAATGTCATTAAATATAATCATATCATTTTATATACATTGTGAAAGAGTAGAGTAAAAAGAACATTACAAATTATCTTTAAGTCATAGGAGAGAAAGAAAAGTATAAAATACAGATGTCTGTGAAGCAGGAGACGGACATTTTTCTGGTTTATTTAATTGAAAGAATTATTATAAACAGGGCTGCACATAACTGGTGCGCATGCGCACCTCCGCCAAAAAAAGAGCACCGGGTCATTTGAAACAAAGCGCATTTGCGTACCAACATTGAGAGGGAGAGAGAGAAGAGAAAAGAGAAAAGAGAAAATAGAGGAGAGAGGAGAGATGAGAGAGTGAGAAGAGAGAGAGAGAGAAAGATATTTGCGAGTTGCATATGAACCATGATATGAACTCAGGGCCGGCCCGTAGCACTGGCTAGATGTTCGCCTAGGCCGCCAGATCTGTGGAGGCGCTGCGCTGGCAGTTCTGGGAGGGAAAAAAAACATTTTGACCGTTGGGGCTCATCCTAATTTTCGGCCTTGATGTAACAATATTCACAATTAAGTAAATGTAACACCCTTTTCACCCCGGTTACACGTTTCATTTGCCCTGTACGATGGGCGCTGTAAGTGATGAAAATGGGGGATGTTGGCTTATCTGGCGCCCACAGCTCACAGCCAAAATGCGAGGGAGAGAGGGAGGGTGGTACCAGCGCTGTTGTTATTATAATCTGGTGCCGTGCTAGCTGCTCTAACGGAGATAAGAAGAAGATGTTTCTACAATAATGTGGAGGGAGAGTCCTCTCCAGTCAGACTGAGAGGCTGATAAGTTAACTACAGCTCAGTGAGGTAAAGGACTCTTAGTCTAAATTCAAACGGTTTGGTCACAATTTATGTAAACACATATTTCCAAGGCACTCCTTTGTAATTATTGGGATAAACAGGTTTCAAATCATTCCAATGTATACTATAGGACAGTAACCAAAAATATCCTTTAAAACTGGAGAGATAAAAAAAAAAAGCATAAATAAATGTTAAGGTAAAATAAGATATGAATGAACAACACAAATAAAATAAGTTACATTAATTTGTTATTGGCTATGGTAGGTTATTGGTTATGTTCACATACTTATTTGATTACATCCACTTGTCTAAGATGACAACGGAGACTTTCGACCCAAAACCAGCTGTTGACTTGTGGATGCAAGCAGCTAATCACAGACTCAACCAGAGAGAAAGTAGTAGGCCTACATCATCAGCTACCATGTCTGACAGAGAGGAAGACAGAGAGGAGAACAGTCAGGAGGGTAGTGATGACAGCTTGTAGGATTACTGGTCGTGCTAATGTTGTCTTGTGTTCACCTCTGCATGTGTGTTCTGTGTGCACCTCTGCATGTGTGTTCAGCGCGTGTGTCTGGCAAATAAAGTCAAGACCCCCTCAAAAGTTACGGTTTATTTCATTTTAAGGATGAGCACCAAGCAACATCTCCAGGTGCTCCTTTGAGAACCAGGGCAAAAAAGTTATGTGCACCCCTGATTATAAAGATGTATTGATTGTTATGTGTTGATCAACTAATCAATTCATCACAAACAAATCATTATATTAATTGTCACAATAACCAATTAACTGACTCAGTTCTGTGTGTCTGTGCAGTAAAGTGAAAACCACATGCAGCATTTAGAAGTGTCTAAAAGTGATGGATACATGCAATTTATAGAAGACATAATCAGCAGAAGTGAAGTCAATGTGCAACATAGTAAAATGTAATAATCTCAAAATGATCTGTGGATTCATCCTCTGTCTGTCTCTGTTTCTCCAGGCCTACATGCCTCGGGGTCAGTGGAAAATGAAGAGGGCCGATCAATGTGATGCCTCGGCTCTGCTCAACCTGATCAACTACTGTGACTGTTTCCGGTTTGTGGATCCAAAAGTTGTGAGAGAGGTAAACTGTCAAAAAGTTTCAGATGGGCATTAAGACAGAGAGTGAAAACACATATATTCAGACCAACATGTGCGATGTTCCAGGTGATTCGTTACAGGAACGAGTTGATGCATTCCTGTGAGTTGCGTGTGAAAGATGAATGGATGACACACTTTCAGAATGCTTTGACGAAGCTCATGCGGCAGTTCAGCAACGTGCAACAGATGGCAGAAGTTGGAAAACAGATCGAGGAGGTGAGCATGTTTGGATTTAGATTAGATTAGACCCTCTTTATTTGTCACAGTGAAATTGGACCTCTGCATTTAACCCATCCTAGTAATAGGAGCAGTGGGAAGCTATTGTACTTGCCAGGGGAGCAATGGGGTGGGGTCCAGTGCCTTGTTCAAGGGCCCCATGGTAGGGCCCAGGCGGTGAACTGGGACCTCTCCAAGTACCAGTCCACACTCCATAGTAAGGCCTGTTCGGGGACTTGAACCGGTGACCCTACGGCTCGCAGGCCAAGTCCCTACAGACAGTCTGTACGACTGCTGCGAAAGCTGTTAATGTGTCTCTTTAGTAATCAAATTAGTCAATCTAGTTTATCAAAAACAGTTTTTGTCATTTCAGTCAAACAAGATTTTATCCTATGTGATCCTCTCAAATTGCCCCCAGCTTGCAACATTGAGACAGACGGGTGTACTTAAAATATATACTTTTTAAAAAAAGAGAGAAAATGAAAAGGGGATGGAAGGAGATTAAATAAAGGAGATTTCTAAACACAATTATTTTGTCTCGTCTTTTATCGTAAACTACTAAGCATGTTTATATCGTCACAGTTAGTGTTTGAGAATCCAATTAGGACATGATTTGAATTTAAAACATTGAAAAATGAGCTCCAATTATCAACAAAATGAGATTAGAAGAGGTAACAATGTTTATTTTATGTTAAAGTTGTCTTTGTATTGTGTTTCAAAAGTATATACTGTTATTAGCATGCTAATTATTTGGTCATTGTTCCCAATAAGTAAATACTGTTATGATGTAATACATAAAAACTGTTTTTGTCTTATAACAGTATTTACTTATTGGGAACAATGACCAAATAATTAGCATGCTAATAACAGTATATACTTTTGAAACACAATACAAAGACAACTTTAACATAAGATAAACATTGTTACCTCTTCTAATCTCATTTTGCTGCAGCCATGTTGTTTTGCATCACAGTTTGTGTGACTGTGAGTTCTGGTTGTCCAGATGCTGTCTGTTGATTTGTCAATATGTGTCTCGGGTTTGGACTTCATCGATTCTGCCGTCATGGATGGATTAGAGTGTGATTCTGTCAGCCAATTGGAGCCCAGCCCTGACTTAATCAGCCAATGGGAAGCTGAGTTGCTACAAGAGAGGCTGCAGGAGTTACTGCACGCTGCTGATCACAATACACAGGTGCAAAGAACAAAACAGTTCACATACACACTCAGAAATAATACATATATAGAAAGATTTCACATGACTTGGGCCGACTCTGTTTCTTCCTTAGGACACTGAGCAGCTGAAGAGTCTGAGCAGCTTCCTCCAGGCCAACAGAGATCTGGGAGAAAGGTTTTCTGCAGAGCTCCAAGCCATCGACTCACTGCAGGCCAAAGAATAAGAAGGAGGGGAGGTGAAAAAAGGAAGATCAGAATATTCATTTTATATTTACTATCGAAAATAAGTCGAGGTCAGAATTGAAGCAGGTTAGCACGATAGTCAGTGCTTAAAATAATAACAATGTAAAAGAAAATTTGGGGGGGGGGAAACTCCCTCTGCAGGAACTTTGGGATTTAAGTCTTTGCAGACCATTTAAATGCACAAAAACCTTTATAATACACTACATGAAAGGGAAATCCCGAAAAGCGTAATAGGGCCCCTTTAAAAGTCCAAATTGTAAATAAAGATGGAATTGACAGTTACAGTCGTTTACAGTAGTTTTGTAAAAGCACAGGCTGTACTTATCACATACTTAAAATCTAAGCTTATACATTTCCAGTCTAAAGTATCTGCAAAGTATTCCACCCAACATTTAATGTGTAAAATGCACTGTCATAAAGATAATAAACAACTCTGACCCATAATTGTAGGAAGTATCATTTGACTTGAACCCACATTGATGTGCAAAAACAAGCTCAGTCTGATCTTATCCCTGCTTTGAAACTTCTCCTTTACCTTTTTTTAAACACAATTGCGAGAAAACACATTTCTGCAAATTTTTTGCCCTTATACATTATTCTCTTCCTGTCTGATATTGCCTTACACATAAAATAATGTCCCTAGTCATTTTTACACAGCTTATACAAGGACCCTGGATCTGTTCTTGGTATCGGCTGGTACCCAATAAAACATGGACAGAAAAGTGGGGTTGGTGCATCCCTAGAAGAAATGTGTCATGCTAGCTGGTCTATGTTTGTTTTTTTAAAGAAAAAGTGTTGGGAATTTATGTAATTTTACATTTTTTAATTATGTTTTGAAACCAAACTTCATTTAGCTTATTAGCTAAGGGTCTGCTTTATGAAACAGCTTTATTAACCCTGTTCAGTTTGACTGACTTGTTGGATTAAATCTATTGAAAATGCCAAAATTGTGTAACTGGCTCTACTGGTTCCCATGTTCACGATAAGGGATTTTTTAAGTTAATTAATTTTCAATATTGTTGTTTTCGAATTGTATTAAACTGGTTTGGTGCCCCTCCAAACACTTGTGTCTGTGTGCTTTATTTGTGTTTTCGCTCGTCTAAATGTTGAGTTATGCTTTTGCTGTTTTTGTCCTGTGTATGCTCCCATTGGAACACCATGTATAACCAGGATATATAAATAAAATCGGTCCAAAGGAGCACACGAAATATAACAACATATCAACTTGAATTATTAGAGAAAAACGTACAACACATTAAGTACAAGCGCTGCATTGACATTTCAGGTTCATTTAACCAGTAAGTTTAGGCAGAACAGAGTGTTTTTCAACCAAACTCTTTAACTGACACTTCCCTTAAATTGTTTAAATCAAAGAACAAGTCAATGACCAATTAAGGTAAAATGTATTTTTACATGATAGTCTAAGCATCATTTAAAGGTCCCCTATTCAACTATTTTTATCAATATATATCATAGTTCTCAGTTATACAAAACATATCTCTGAAGTGTTAAGCTCGAAATACCAAACAGATCACCAATTGTAGGATGCCATAAACACCTGTTTCAAAAGGGCTGATTCTGGGTCTGTTACTATAGATGAAAATAAGGGGCCACTCCCCACGTCCCTCTGCCAGATATGTGGTGCTCTAATGGCGCATTTCCACTGCAGCGCCACGGTTTAAGTGTCGTGCCAAACCCAGCCCGTATTTTGTTGCGTTTCCACTAGGGGTAGTTCCGGCTAACGGGTACCTTTTCACAGTTTTTCTGGCCCTCCAAAATTGTGGTTCTTTCCGAGCCAACAACCGGGCTGAATATGCTAAACTAGTGACGTGAGTGGCTACAACTACAACACAATGAACATATTTTACCCTGATGTATTGTAATACATGTTTCAAAAGGATGCCGAAGTAACAACATACTGATACCGGTTAGTAAAAACCATGAATTAATGCTTTGACAGGTCTGCAGACAAGACGGCAGGCGAAAAACCTTTTAAAATGCGTGTTTTCTGAATGGAGATCGGCTAAGCTAATGTTGTATATGCTCCGACCGTCCACACACTCACAACAACGGCCTACAGACATAAATAAACCAGCGACTGTATTCACCATGACACCGACAGTACGAAGCCCCCTAGCCTAGGGGACATGGAGAAGAAAATTATTTGAAAATAATAATAATGTTTTGTGAGATCTCGCAAAACCTTTCATTTAGCTCAATGTACTTCCTGGGGCCTCATTTATAACGCCGTGCGTAGGATTCACGTGGGAAGGTTGCTTACGTAGTAGAAATCCCAAAAATAGGTAGGCCTACAGACATTTTCCGATATTTTCCGATTCACCAAACATTGCGTACCGGCGAGGAAAGTGCGTACAGCACTTCCTACGCCGGTTTCCCTTTATAAATCACAATGAACTCGAAATGCGGTGCAGCTTTTGCGGGCTTCACGTAACGCCCATATTTGCCTATAAATAGTCAAAGAAACGCCCATTCATTCATTCATTTTGACTGACTTTATGAAGAAGATCGCAGGAAATGACGACAGAACAGCTAACTTAAAGACATCTCACACCGTGTCAGAGTTTGGTTATTTTGGGGAGGTCGAGATAAATCATATTGTTTGGTGGATGCCGTTTGAACCAGAGTAGCAGCATGGAGGTCGGATCGTCACCAAAATAAATAAATAAGTGGTCCGAAAAAGGTTCATGACAAAAAAATACACATAGCCTTCCTCAGGCAGTGTGTTTGTACCGGGGACAGAAGACACCCCCTTGATGAGAGACTATAAGAAATGATCGGGGAATCCCTCCGGAGTGGAGTCATGACGACTGGATCTGAATTATGTTTTCGTATTTGGTGGTTTGTGTCCCAGCTGTCGATCAGCTGTGCGCAGCGTCTCCACTGCAGCAACTCTATATCCACCAGTTAAAGGAAATACAACTAATGTGTTGTGTTATATTAGCTGTACAATTTACCACATATGGTGTTCTTAGTTTCCATACCTCCTGTGTTTTATGAGCGACTTATCAAGTCTTAGCAAACGGCATAAAACATGATTAAACATGGTAGTATAAAACCATGCTCGTACAACCTATAGAAATGCAAAACCGCATCATTTATGAGAAAACATTTCATAACATTAACACAACATATTCGAGGTGGTTTTAAATAACTTATCCGTATTTATTTATGTCTCCAAGTTATGTTTTTGTGTGCACTGAGGAGTCTCAACCAGGCGTTTGTTTAATCATTTTAAGATTGACTTTAATCAATGTTTGAAAATGAATTCTTCATATGATAAATGAGAGGTAACATTTTGTTTATGGTATTATTTCCACATATTTCTCTCCATTCTTCCTTCTGCCAACGGTGTCGCAGTTTCTCGTCTCTCCCGTTTTTGTGCTTAGTGCGTACGCATGGGTTAGACTTTGCGTGGAGGACCGCACGTTTTCCTGTCAAGTTAGTATTTTATAAATCGCAAACATTGCGTAGAAACTGGCGTACGCCATTTTTTGAGCGTATATCCCTTTATAAATGAGGCCCCTGGTCAGTTCGGCTGCTACGGCAACACAGAAACCACAACAATGGAGTGGTTCATCGATTTTACTTTGAGCTTGGCCTTAAATATAAAGATATAACATCAGTGCTTGTCAATAGGCACGGGTTTCACACATAGACTGTATATATAAAGTGTTTCACATAAGTGTAGACACCTCAAGAGAACACTCAGAGCGAGGGACATGCACGTCCCTCTGAGCTGAGTTATTGACAGATTCGAATTTCGCGGATCAATAACTCATGAACATAACGTTGTAAAAATACAAACAACATGACTTTACAATCATAGCAAGGTAGACAACGAGCTACAGAGTCGTTTTTATCAGAACAGTTCGATACGCGCCGTCATCCGAGCTAAACATCAAGAATTGGTCACAATCTGCAGCTGGAGGAGGGAGAGGAGTGCTTAGGGACCGTCTACAAACTGCAACGGGGTTTTGCGAGATCTCGCAAAAGTATTGCGAGATCTCGCAAAGGTTTTGCGATATCTTGCAAAACTTTTTTTTTTCTTCTCCATGTCCCCTAGGGTCTCCGTAGAAAGTCTGTGGTTTGTACTTGTTTAACTTCTAGTTTCTGAACAGATATGAGGAGCTGTGAGCTTTGAGTGCTAACAGCTAACGGCTGATGTTTGGTTTTGTGGTTCTCATTGAAGATGACGTCACGGCTCCACCTACACTGCGTTACTATAGTTACTGCCCCAGCTACTAAACTGTAATGGAAACGCAGCATAAAGTGAGCCTGGCCTACCAAGGCCTAACTATACCGTACTAAGCCATGCGTAGCCCTCAGTGGCGGCCGGCCCATAGGGGCGCCGCCCCCCCTCTTCCCACATTAAAAACAAATATATATATATTTAAAAAATATATATTCATTTTTAATAAACAAGGTAAATATTATATAATTGGTATCAGTAAAATGTATAATCTACAATAAAATCTCGTTTAAAATTGTGTTACGATGTCTAAAGTTACTGATACGTCACATGTTTCCTGCCTGGCCTTGCCCGTGTATCATTACCCTCTCTCGTCTGGGCGCTATGCACAGCGCCCAGACGAGAGTGCAGCAAGTGCAGCAGAAGCCAACTGTTGCTATCTTTAAACTATGCCGCCGAAATATAATTTCAGCCAATCAGCGTCGTCAAATCTGATGGTCACAGGGCGCCTACGTCAGCGCCCGGTGCAGTCTGTGAGTTGTTTGGACTGTATCCAAGGAGACAAAACAGGAAGCTGTCATACACTCTGGAAGCTATCATTAGCAGCTAATGAAAACTCAGTTTTTGACATAAAAATGGAATTATGGATTATCAATAATTTTTTCAAAGTGACAGACTGTGACATTGGATTAACCTATGGATTAACCTTCAGTCGCATTTTTCTCGTTTTTGATCAGAATAACAGCAAAAGGTGAGCATATCTCCGTGTTTTGCTACCTAAAGCTACGTCGTGTGATATCTGTATTTGCTTCCCCTGTCGCGAGTTCTGATCGCTCAGTGGTGATACTTCTAGAATCTGTGGAATCCCAGCTTGTTAGCTAAGCTTGTTTGTGCATATCCGATAAGTATATCGATTGATTTATACCTAGAGTGCGTTAGCATTTTTCCGCTCAGGGCTAATTTAGACGCTTCTTGTGAGACTTGTGTTTTGTTTTTCGGTAAACATGGTTCATATCATCAGTTAGCTGAGTTTCTTCCCTTTAAATGAGTAGGACACATGAATAGTTTATTACATTTTAAGAAGCCCTGAGACACAGTTTCGTGAGAAAAAAAAAATGGGGGTTAAATGGGAATTAAATCATTTTAAGTAATTTTGAGTGTTCCCAAAGCCCTGGTGTTCTGCAGTTTGTGTGGGCCTACTGTACTGTTGCACAGTTTATGCTGTAGAAACTATGTCCAGGACAAGGTGTTTGGAAGTTTTGGAAGATTCATAGCCAACCACACTGAAGATTATGGAGGTATTGATCAGTCTTCTCATATTTTTAAGCCTCAATTTGTCCTCCCCCCCCCCCCCCCCCCCCCTCCTCTAATGGCGCATTTCCACTGCAGCGGGTAGCCCTGTTTAAGCGTCCTTAATCGTCCTCAAGCGGCCAGGCCAGTTTTTGGTGGCCTTTCCATATAGCATAGCGGGTACTTTTTCCCTCTTTTTCCGGCCCCATAAAATCGTGGTTCTATCAGGCCAGGGCCAGGGCTGAACTAGTGACGTCAACACTCTCGACTGCTGATTGGTCAGAGAGAATCGTCACAAGATCACGCGCGAGATCATCCCTAGCGCATATATATCTGTGATCACTTTCCTTCTTATGGGCTCAGAACAGTCTCATAATACACACATGCACACAGAAGGATTCAAACTTGTATTTCCGGATCCATACTTGTGTTTTTCAATGCACACACAAATGTATTCCGTTTCATATACATGTAAATAAAATCCAAACACAGAAAAAAGCTTTATATATGTATTTTTTATCCTCACTTATTAGTTTCCCGTTTAAATCCCCTGAACCTGCAAACACAAACAGCTTTCTGTGCACGGATCGCTTTGCATTCGTGTGTGGGTTTTTTGAGACTCCCCTGACGGTCAGCCGATTCGTACTTGTAATTTTTCTATCTATAGCCAATCAGATGTCTCCTTCATTCTAAGCCAATCACATGAGCGCGCCCCCACGAGGGTAAGATTACTTCATATACGCATTTTGCGCAGTCCGGTCAGCTCGCTAAACAGAGGACGGAGCATCAGGTGATCATGCAGAGCAGGGTGTCTCCATCAGACTCAGCAGCTGATCTGATCTCTCTCTCGCGTCCGGTTATACTTCACTCGAGTTTATGTCCATATCGATCAGATCCAGCTCTCCTGATCGGCCTTTATAGAGAGCACCGATCAAACTATTAAGAGTGAATATCGGCCGATAATGACCGGCGGGGCTCCCCCCCGTTAACAGGTCACTGTCTAGCACTGACTTCGTAGTGCACTGATCGATTAGGCTAAGCTAACCTAGCTGCTCCCTCCACACTCACAACAACTTCATACAGACATAAATAAAGCAGCTGTATTCGCCATACAGGAAACACTCATTTAAAACGGTTTTGCCTGCCGTTTTTGTGTACACAAGCATTCATCAATGGTTTGGAAAGTGGCGCTGTACCTTAATAATATAAAGGCTGGTATTTGCGTGCATTTCCTGTTCGGAAAGTGGCGCTGTACTGAGAGTGGAGGGTGTCCTGAGATTAGCGCCTGCAGGCAGGCTCCATGGAGCTGTCAGCTCCGGACTGCGCAAAATGCGTACATGAAGCGCTACGTCATGAACGCAAGAAATCTACCCTCGTGGGGGCGCGCTCATGTGGTTGGCTTAGAATTGAGGACGAATCGGCTGACAGTCAGGGGAGTCTCAAAAAAAACACACACGAATGCACAGCGATCCGTGCACAGAAAGCTGTTTGTGTTTGCAGGTTCAGAGGATTTCAACGGAAAACAAATATGTGAGGATCAAAAATACACATGTAAAACTTTTTTCTGTATTTGGATTTTATTTACATGTATATGAAACGGAATACATTTGTGTGTGCATTGAAAAACACAAGTGTGGATCCGGAAATACAAGTGTGAATCCTTTTGCAGATCATGAAATACAAGTGTGAATCCTTCTGTGCGCATGTGTGTATTATGAGACTGTTCTGAGCCCATACCTTCTTGCTGTGATAACAAGCCACACACCAAGAAACAAGTAAACGATCGCTTCCACATCCTCCATTGTTGTGTCATATTGCTATACACATTTATACCTCTTAAAATGTCTTGAAAGTATTGCAGAACTTTAACCAACATGTTGGCCTGACTGGACTCTGGTGTTATAAAGAAAATGAGTAACATAAGTGTGACATGAAAACAAACGTTTGCGTGCACTCAACACAGTTATGCTTGTTGCTCAAATATATATTATAACGTAAAAATGCACAATGTCAAGCGTATACCTGAGGCTTTTTTTTTTAATGTAAATGTGTCTTTCAGATTGAGTTTTTACAATGTATTTTGCTCCGTGTCCTCCACCTCTGTGATCTCCTCCGCAGGCTCAGCTGACGGGGTAGGGTGGAAGAGCTGTTTACAACACACACAAAAACATTGAAACAATCGTTACACAAGTGTTTGTGGTTGGGTTAAATGTTACGTCAGGTGTACAGTATTTACTTACATTGAATGTGTAATTTTTTTCCAGGAAATGTTTGTACTTTTGTGGGGGGCGAGGAATCGGAGGAAACAGAACCTTAGACAGCCTGAAACACACGCATAGAAACAAATGTCAGTACACATTTTGGTAAAACTGTCTACAACATTTTTAAAGGGGCCCTTTTAGGCTTAAAGGGGTTGTCTCTAACCTGGAGTGTGTCATACAGGTTTGTGTGCATGTAAATGGTCTGCAAAGGCTAAAATGAACATCATATGTGCTCTTTGATGCTTTTTAATCTGTTCAGAGCCAAAACTAGATAATTACCGTATAGCACTCATATATATAATATATATACCACTCCATCCTTATCTCTCGTCTAGAGCACTGTGTGGGTATCAGGGGCACTAGAGTGGTTCAGGTCTATCTGTCCCAGAGATCTTTCTCTGTTAAGATTGGTGACTTTGCATCGTCTTCTGCCCCCCCATCTTATCTTCTTCTGCCCCCCCCCCATCTTATCTTCTTCTGCCCCCCCATCTTATCCCCCCCCCCCCCCCCCCCCTTGGACAATTTTTTAGAAAACATGGCGCTTCCTACCACCTTTATGCGGACGACTCCCAAATATACCTACCCCTAAAAAAAAACACCAGCTCTCTGATGCCCCTGGTTGACTGTCTTAATGACATAAAGGCCTGGATGGCGCTAAACTTTTTAAATATAAATGAGAGCAATACGGAGGTCATTGTGTTTGGACCAAATTTGGGTGATGTCCCTTCCATTGACCTGGGTTCCCTGCACCCGTATGTAAAACCCATGGTCACAAATCTGGGCGTCAAAATCGACAGTGCTTTTAAATGACATAAACAGATCAACTCTGTTGTTGAGTCCAGTTTTTATCACCTGATGCTCCTGTCCAAAATTAAACCGGTCTTATCCTTTTTAGACTTTGAGCGTGTAATTCATGCCTTTTGTTTCTACGCGTCTAGATTACTGTAATGCACTTTATGCCGGCCTAAACAAGACCTCGCTGGCACGCCTGCAGCTGGTACAAAACGCTGCGGCTTGGCTGCTTACAGGAACAGGCAAGCATGATTACATCACACCAATTCTGGCTTCCCTCCACTGGCTTTCTGTCCATTTTAGAGTTCATTTTAAGATGTTATTGTTTGTTTTTAAATCACTTAATGGGCTGGCCCCAGAGTACATCTCCGACCTCCTAAAGGTGTACACGCCCTCAAGGGCTTTGAGGTCGGCTGATCAGCTGCGGCTGGTAGTCCCTAAAACAAATAAACAGACCAGGGGAGACCGAGCCTTCTCAGCGGTAGCCCCCAGGCTCTGGAACGACCTGCCCCCCCCCATGTCAAATTGTCGCACACCCTTCAAACTTCCCGCCTGAAGACCCACCTCTTTTCCCTCGCTTTCGAGTCAGTCTGAGCTATGTTTTATCCATTTTTAAGCTTTTATTGTCTGTCCATAGCCTTTATGTGCCTTTTATCTATTCTTATGTAAGTCTTTTATCTATTATTGTAATATTACATTATTTTATTATAATGTTATGTTTGCTGTGAAGCACTTTGGTAAACCCTCTGTTTTTAATATGTGCTATATAAATAAAGTGGATTGGATATTCAAAATGATTTAAGACAAAAAAATAAATAGAACAATGTATTTTATTATAATGACTTATAAGGTCTAGGATTGTAATAAATCATTATTGTTGGTCACTCACTGACACTATACACAATAACATTGGGTAGACACCTCATATTGTGTACTTAAATCACATTATAATGTAATATAAAAACATTCTAATGGATTACAACTATGATATTTTCAATACACTATGATTCTTCCACAAAAAGAAAGTAAGTGACCAGCGATTATAAAGTATTATGCTTGCCCTTATAAGTCAGCATTAACTTAGAAAGTGTTACGCACATTTAAGTATACACAGCTGCCATTTATGACATTGCATACATTAATATCTTTTTAGTTTTGGTTTTAAAACTATAAGTGGACCATATAAAGTGAAACTGCCATAAAGAAAATGGAAGAAATGATGCACATCCGTCCTTAATGTTGTTCAGAATTTCATGTTGTGTTTTCCCCTGTGTCTCTTCGGGGGGGTTTCTGTCTTAACGTTAAGGAAGTTTAGGGTGTATGTCTTTTGTGGCTTTACAAAAAAAAAGACACCACCGCAACCACCCATACACTCCTTTTAGTTCCCTTTTCTTTGTTTTCCTTATAACTGCCCCTAATCTGCTGACATCTTTGTTGTCGTCTGTTTGACACTGTTTCACATTTAGAAGACAGGACAGAGTGTCTGTTGTCAGATTAGAAACAGAAAACTGAGGCAGAATACAAATAATATAAAATAGTCTCTCAGGAGCTGTACAGATGTGAGTGTGTGCGTCTCACACACCAATCATCATGCTAGTTATTCAGCGGGAGACAGAATCAGTACCTCTGATGGCGCAGCAGCAGCAGCACAGCCAGGAGGATCATGGGTATTCCAAGTGAAATTGAGACGATCACTAGATTGTTGAGTTTGGACTGTTCCATAGCTACAATCACACATACAGATGACACAAATTAAACTTGTGTGTAGATGGATGGGGATGATTTCAAGATGTAAAAAGCCCTACTCACTGAGTGCATGGCTCCATTCACTCCATTGAGAAAATTCCACACATTGGCTGCCCTTCCTTGTTCTCATCCTCACTCTGTAGGTGGAGGAGGGATCTACTTTGGGCTCTCTATAGGACAGCTGCTCACTGAACTCTTTGGGTGTTTCCTGTTCAAAAGAAATGAAAGGATCAACAAAAGAATGCACTTAAAGCTCAAATATATTAACACTTACTAAGATGCCCTATAATGCATTATAAACATACTTATTTGTTGTTATAGCACTCTTATTATTTTCGAAAGGACTTGTAAATTATGCTTTGTAACAATAATCTACTCATGATAAAGTATTTGATATTGACTTATAAGATCTAGTGTTATTATACTTTATGTAATTGTCACTCACTAACCTTTTACGTCAAATGTCATGGTGTATTATGATTCATACAGTTGCAATACATTATATTATTTTATGGAATGTAATAATAATAATTATAATTTTAATTAGAAGTAACTTTACGTGTTCATTGTTTGCCTTTAAAAGGGCATAATATGCTGATTTTCAGGATAATTTTTGTATTCTGTGTCTCTACTGTGACATGTTTACATGCTTTAATGTTCAAAAAGCTCTTTATTTTTCTCATACTGCCTGTGTTGCAGCACCTCTTTTCACCCTCTGTCTGAAAGCCCAGTCTGCTCTGATTGGTTAGCTGGCCGGCTCTGTTGTGATTGGTCAACCGCTAAGAGATGTCCCGCCCCTTAGCCTGTCACGTACAAGTGTTGAGCGCTAACCAATGAATAGAATCTTGAGTGTTACATAGGGATGTCACTATGTTACTGAAGTAAACAAAGTGGCATCACTGTCTGATTCCCTCCTAATCCTGTTGACAGACAGACGGAAAAACCAAGCCAAAACATAACCTAATGTTATAATTCATACAAAATGTAAGTATTAAACAGGAAGAAGACCTCCAAAACAAGCAGAATAAAGAATAATAAAGTATAAATCTGAATTAAGGCCTTTGTTATGCCATTTTCTATTACACAAGCATAAACTAAGTGACAGGGTCTGAAGCTGTGTTCAGTGCGCTCTCTCACCCACTCAGATCATTCAAAACGTACTGAGGAGGTCTACTGATCTGATTAATAAAAATCCTCTGTCACATAATAAAGCACCTGTTGCCTTATTATGTGACAGAAAGAGTTGAAACTCCAGGTGCTGCTTTCTTAGGGATTTTAGTGAGATAGGTAGAGAAAATGCTTTATTGGATATCATTTGCGCTTTTGCTAAAACAGGTTGTATCCTTGTAGGTAGAATGCATTCTGGTGTAGCTTATTGGAGAAAATGTTTATTTTGATAATCAACCAGTGATACAAGCATTATTGTGTATAAGAAGTATGTTTACAATGCATTATAAGGCATCATAGGAAGCGTAACCTACATTATTGAATAATTGACATCCATATCCACACATGTATACTGTACCTGGTCACCCATGTCCAGCTGGTATTCAAAGCAGAAGGGGTCGTTGTCGGCTCTACTGTGGGGCAGACCCCATGTCACCAATAGACCTCCATCTTTGATTGATGCAGAGATGTTTTGGGGTGGAGACAGAACCTCTGTGGCAGACACAACCACAACATTAGTAAAATCATTATAAAAAATGCAGGCGGAACTGCGGATTTCTGCTAGCAGCAACTAAGCTTACAACCATATGTTACTAGCCAGTGAAAAAAATCAACTATAGCTTTCCCCTCTCTTTTTATATGGTAACAATTGTTTTATTATTTTGACGTAGGACACCAAAATTCCTGTCACTCCATTATCAAGTTTATTTCATCGTGATATTGACCTATTGGTTACCTTTTGACCCCAAGAAGTGAGATAAACCTACCCTGTTTCCCCTACTCAAGAGCTCAATGAGAGTTTGTCTTGTATTACCTAGCATGTTGAGGTCGTATTTGGAGGCGTAGACTGTCCACTTGTCGTACAGGGTGATGTTGAAGTGTAGGATTAAAAGTGACATCTTGTGATCATGCAGAGCCAAAGACCTTGATCCGACTTTCTCCTCAGACGACAGGTCAGGAAACTGAACTGATTTGTCACCATCACAGATGCTGCATGAAAACAGAGGGAAAGAGAATGTAAGGGATGTAAGTATGCCTTTCATTATTCATAAATACTCTCTATGCCACATGTGTAATGTATCATTTTTTTTAAATACCTGATGTTGACAAAGAGCTGAGTATCCTGCTGTAAGGTGTTAAATGACCAGGAGCAGTTGAGTATATTTGTTGGGTAAAGGAGGCAGTAAACCTTCTCATATATATTGTCCATCTCTACATGATGCCCCTGCACTGAAGAACTCTGTACATCGATCTGAAAAAGTACCACAAACAGCAAGAACAGAATATAGAAATCAGAAAATACATCTGCATTAAAGTGGGTGGCTTTATGTGACTGTGTGACCTTTGGACAATATAAAAAACATTGATTCTCACGTCATCAGCAGCCATTGTATCCTGACAGACATCTGAAATGTCAGCTTCAGCCTCTATTAAAGGAGTAAATACATTTGGAGTTTTAGCACGGGGGAAACTAAAGGCAACGGATGGTCAAGTTATAACTTTAAAGACCCTCACATATAAGTGGTCCAATGTAAGCATCAATGCATTTCCATTCAGATTATACAAAATATGAAAGCATATTTTCTTCAAAGTACACCATGCTTAATTAATCCACATTTTTGGGTATTTTCCGTGATTTAGGAAGAATTAGAGGAAGCCAATAACTGTGATTACTGTATACAAGGAAAGATGACTTCGGCACCACCCTCATGAAGCAAGATAACCAACTAACTGTGTGTGTGTGTGTGTGTGTGTGTGTGTGTGTGTGTGTGTGTGTGTGTGTGTGTGTGTGTGTGTGTGTGTGTGTGTGTGTTCGTCAAGCGTGCGTGCGTGTTACCTACCAATTTGTAAGGCAAACAAAACCAGCAAACTGGACCAAAGTATTGGATGTGCAGGAAACAGCTTCATAGCATACCTAAGGGTTTCAGACAAACAGACACACACACAAACAGAAAAAAATTACAGCATAATCCTGAGCGTACAGTGCCTGTTTATACTTCCCCTTTTTAAGTGCTTACATTTAGTGACTGACAGTAAGACATCTTTATGCCGTGTAATCAAATTGAAAGAAACAGCTTTCTTCATATGAATCTTAATATTTAAATTACATTTCTACTGCCGACAAAAGCTTTTACATTTTCCACATGAAAGAAAACTTTATCAATGCTTTGTTTTTTTTTCACCCTGCTAAACTTTTCTCTCTGAAAAGTGATAAACCATAGACTGCAAAGGGAAAACCCATGCTTAGCTATTTTAGGTGTAAGCTTTCTTGAATACAATTTTAAACAATCCATCTACAGTACAATGTGGTAAATAGTAGTAATAGGAAACCGTTACCTCCCGCGGTCCCTCCACTCAGTGCTCTCGATGACTGAAGATAGTGAAACATTTCTGTGGAAAGAAGAAGCATGACGTCACACACTTTACAAGGCTTCAGGAAACATTAGGCTTCTTCCTGTTATTTAATTTGTAATTTTTTTGATAAATACACTGCAAAATCAAAACATGTCTTAGCTTTTAAAAAATGCAGTAAAGACAAAGACTATAGAGTAAGACTAAGACAATGGAAAATTAATTAAATGTGTTCATTTTCTAAAAAGAAATCGAGAAGGTCGCTCGCGACTTGTGCCATGATATTTCCAAATAATTTTACACATTTGTTGAACTGGACACTAGTACATTGACATTCATTCAACCTGTAATTTAATTTAAGAGGTTTCTCAAGTTATTTGGATATTGTTCTTGCCTTGAAAACATATTACTAATTAATCGCTAATTTAGAAACTGAAAACGTCAAAAATGACACTAAAATTAAAACAATTATGAGAAATTAGTATTCCTAAATTAAGTATATATTTCCTGGAAGTACGTTATTTACTAGACACAGCTATAAAAGTATAATACAGAATTATGTATTCCTAAATAAAACAGCAAAAGCGTAGTTCCCTGACCGGGAATCGAACCCGGGCCGCGGCGGTGAGAGCGCCGAATCCTAACCACTAGACCACCAGGGAAGGTTGACTATTTTGCAGAATAATAACAATTTGTAAGTGACTAGAACCGTTTTCAGCCCTCGAAACACGAAATTAGCTTTGTCACATGTCATGGTCATTTCCACTGATCATAATGCCATTGTTGTGGTCTACTAGAATAGATTTATACTGTGCAATTTTCCAAACTCACATTGGTTTTGCATACAGCATCTCTGTAAAGTACGTGTATTCACTCTCTCCACTAAACGGCTCGCTGCAGCTCTTGCCCCCCCCCTCCCTGTCAGCCCAGTGTGCTCCGATTGGTCGGGACCAGTCGCGACGTTGTGAATCGCGCTAAGCTCCGTGGAGGTGTGATTTCCTTGTTTAGCGATACACAGCGAAACACAGCCAAACTCACCCTGAGCACACACAAAGTCACAGCCGAAGTAAAAACAATAAGTGTGGCTTGATATTGAGTAAGAAAAAGGTTGATAAACGCTGTGAGAATGGGTCTGCAGAGAGAATTTCGCCGTGATCCCAACTGTCTGTACCATAGCACCTCCAAGGCGCTAAAAATAAAACTTCAAACATCGCAAAATAAACTGGTCAGACTACTGCTTGACCTTTCATCTAGAACCCACCTCACCTCTGCCCACTTTGACAACCTAGGATGGCTTAGAGTAGACGACAGAGTACAGCTACTTGCAATGGGCCTGGTCTACAAGATCCACTACACCTCTATGGTACCCATGTACATGTCAAAATTCTTCCCAAAGGTCAAGGAATACCATGATCATAACACCAGAGGGAGCTCCACAAATCATGTGAAACCCAGATTTGGTCTGCATCCCCTTAACAATTGTATGTTTTGAGCTGTACTGTACTGTACCCCAATATACAAGTTGTTAATACACTTTTCAATCAATCAATCAATCAATCAATCAATCAATCAATCAATCAATCAATCAATCAATCAATCTGTTATCAGCCTGCAGCCAGGGAGGAGAGATCAGCAGAGCTGCATGCACTGAGTGTGTGAGGAAGTCCGTGGATTGGTCAATTTGGACCAATCAGCGGGGGCTTAACGTAACGGCTCCGCGGGCGTAACGTAACGGCTCCACGGATTGGTCCATTTCGTTCCGGGGACGACATGACATCATGATGTCCCCGGAACAATCAAATGGACAGTGACGTATCTCCAACGAGGCGTTTTGAGGAGGTATCTGTGTTAGAGTTTTACTCGCTACAGGGTGTACTTTGAGGGTTTTGACTCTGCACACCGTTTACATGCATAAAAACCTTCATAACACACAAGGGGACGGGTAATAACCGGAAAAGCATGACATGTCACCTTTAATACTTTGTTTTTTTGCTAAGGAAAGCCCCATGGGGCGGAGGATATAAAAGCATCACTAACTAACTGATCGGCTATTGTCACTACCTCTCTATCACGGCACACAGTACTGATAATCTTCCACTAGATGGTGGGCTAGCACCACACACACATGCATGTCCATTGTCTGCACATCCTATTCTAGCCTGCTTACCTAGAAGACATGGGAAATATAAAGGATTTCCGAGTTTTGAAAACGAAAGCAGACCTGCTACTTTTCTCACGGGCACGACGAAGAGACACGGTACAGTGCACTGCAACATGTTGTTCCTTTGTTCGATGTAGGTCGACTTTGATAAAGTGGCTAACTTTAGCAACGTCACTTAATGCCATTATCGTAGGAATTATGTCTAAAACGTGGCTGATGTAGCCAGGTTAGCATGGATTAAATCTAGATAGTTAAACTACATTTGAAAGCGATATCGATTCATTTTGAAGGGTTTTGCTGCTATTATTGTTGCTTTCAACTCATGAGTACATTAAAAATGATACATTTTATTTTTGGTACCAGATTATGATTTAAAAAAATGGACCAATATATTTACTAAACGTGTTGTTTTTCTCCCTGTCAGATTCAGCATGGCAGCCAACGACATTTTGAGAAGTAATAAGACATCCATTCTGGAAACGTTGTGTGCAGACTACAGGCTAATCCTCAACAAAGCTGATCAGAAGAAGTTGATAACTCGACGTGAGTACACAAATTTGAAAAGCATCAACAAACTAGATGAAGAGGGCCACGTTGTGGAGTTGGTGGATAAGATCATGAACAAAGGAGAGGAGGCCTGCTTAGCCTTCCTGAACCTCCTGCAAACTGATGAGGATATCCAGAATACTTACCCTGAGCTGAAGAACATACTGAATAACGAACACTGCCTCTTACCATACCCGGTTCAGGCTTGTTCAGTTGACAACACCGGTACGTTAACATGCATACAAATGACTAATATGCATGCCAAATGTGCGTTACTGTGAGGTTGACCATTTAAAATGTTACGTTTGTAAAGTGTCCTTTTGTTTCCCTCTTATTCCCGCAGATAATCAGCCACAAAGGCGAAAGGAGGTGAGATAACCTAATATTGAAAAAGCACACTTAATGTTAAAATGCTTGCGTCAGGGTTTTTAGTTGGCCTTTGTAAAAAAAAAAGACACAATTGACATACTTATTATCCTGTATTAACATCTACTCATAATAGCTTTGTAATACTGTTAAGGTAAGATTCAAACTAGTTAAGAATAGTAAAGTTAAAAAGTAAAGTTAAAATGGGACTAGATATCTTCTTACATTTCTGACATGGTAATATTGTGTAAGTGTCATTTCCATGTTAATTACCGAATTTACATACATTTTTCTTTCTGTTCTATTATGGATCTTATAGTGCTGCATATAGATGTAAAAATCTTTCATAAGTGGATTCAAGCACCAACATTTTCTTGTTCGTCCCCATGGAGCAATTTATTAAACAAAAACAAATCCTCAACCACTTACATTTTGAAAAAAATGCGACCAATTTCCAAGATGACCGTGATTTCCATCCAAGTAAACAGTATTTTAACATTTTCACCACTCGATCAAATTCTGCGATTTTGGTTTTGAATTACAGCCAAATTCACTATTTAGAAAATTCTTCAGAACTATTTTCAGTCCTTTTAAACACAGAATGTTACAATGTGGGACTTATTAGAAAGCATTTGAGAAACTAAACCACACTTATACTAATAAGAGTCTTCTATGTTAGCAGCATTAGCTTCCAACACTAAACACCATGATGTCACCAGTGTATCTCTACAGTACTACATTTCTACACCCCAAAATACCCCCACCGCATCAACTGCATTGCATATTGGCTACCCAGTTTTCTATTGGCAGATTATTTGGATGTTATGGCTTAGACAACTTCTGAGTCATTCCTGACCTCTGAATTTTGTTTCTACGTTGTTATTAAATTGTATGATTCGACGTGAAAAGTAATTTTATGGCAAAAAAATGACATTTCCAAGCCATCATTGGTGACCATCTTGAAAATTGTCGCCATCTTTTGAGCGGGAGGATTTTTGAGTGGCAAGTGGGCTTTTTCAAAAGAGTAAACTCAAAGGAGTTTGTTTGTTTTGAGTACTTGTATCCACTTTTGGACTATTTATTAAAATATTTAATGATCTGCAGCACTATTTAGCCATTATATCCACATAGCTATTATTATTCATCAAAAACCTTAATGTGTAAATATATTTACATACATAGCCCAGCCCTAATCCATTCCAGTTAGTTTCATCATTTTGTGTTTGTGTGAAATTGTTTCTGTTGTTTTCAGGACGGGCAGTATGAGTTGAACAGCCAGCCCACCGGCCTCTGCCTGATCATAAACAACGTACATTTCAGGGATGGTGGAGTGAGACATGGAACCGATAAAGATGCTGGTATGTTACAGAGTAGACAGATTTACGTTATCATCCCGGTTTTGCCTGTTGAAGCCTAACTAGGTTTTATTTCACTGCAGAAAGCTTGGCAAAGGTGTTCAGCTGGCTGAGGTTCAGAGTGCTGATGTGTGAAGACCAAACCAAGGACCAGATGGAGCGAGCGCTGGTATGCTTTGCTTCTCAGTGCAACTTCTCTCAGCTGCAGGAGTTCAATGTCAAGGAGTGGACTTGCAGCGGATTCACCAATCTTCAAGAGGCTCCTCGGCATGGCGATGCCTTCATCTGCTGTGTTCTGAGTCACGGAAACAAGGGTGTCGTATTGGGGATTGATGGGCAGCCCCTCCCTATCAAACAAATAACGACAACCTTCATGGCAACTCCTCAATCTCCCCTCACTGCCAAGCCCAAAGTGTTCCTGATCCAGGCCTGCCAGGGACGGCAGATACATCCTGGGGTGTTATTAAAAGGTCTGCAGGCTGATGACTCTCACTCGACATCCATCCCTCAGGAAGCAGATTTTCTAGTTCATAGTGCCACTGTTGAAGATTATAATGCTATACGAAGCAAAACGGAGGGGAGCTGGTTCATCCAATCTGTCTGTAACCAGCTAAAAGTAGGCTGTCTGAGGTAAATCTCAAACTCAACATTAATTATATAGTTATTGAAATATCCCATTGTAGATCTAAATCTGATGATAAGATAGTTACCATGTATATTTTACACTTGACTATGTTACCATTATGTGATAGTAACATGTTTTTCTACACCTCATATTTTTTTTAGGAACGAAGAACTTGAAATTATCCTCCGTCGGGTGAACAATGAAGTAGCCGGGAAAGAGGGCGGTGCGATGCCTAGTGCAGTAAAGCAGATGCCCGAAATTAGGCACACCCTGAGGAAGGGTCTTGTGTTGACTCCAAATCGCAACTGAAGCTTCATCGCCAAAAATAATGCAAACACACTATACACAATGAATGAATGAAAACTTTATTACAGAGTCAGGGTCCAGATAAAAGACAATACATTACATAGATAAAATACAAGGCATTACACATAATAAATTACATACACAGCATAAAAAAAAAATTTAAATCAGGAAATGTAATACATTTATCCTCTTTGGTTCTAAAGATCATGACAGCACTCTTACTGGCGTTGTATTTGATGTCATGTTCCACACCATACACAATGTCTTAGTGTGGCGTTTTCTTAAAATGCATTCTATCTTTTTTATTTTTCTTAATCTCTATTTTTCTAATCATCACTTTGAATAATTGTATTTTATATTGTCACAGATTTTGGTTGCAGAATAAATCTGTTTTTATACCCAAAGAATGATGATCACTGGTTGGTCCATGTTTTGGTAACGGGGGTATGGGGGGTGCACATAAGATTTCTCAAGTTATTATTTTTCACTGGAACTTTCTACAAACAGAATCCCTAAATGCCGGACTCTGATGACATTTGCACACCTAAAAAACAGGATAATAATGAGAAACTATAATTTTACTCCATCCTCAACACAAGTATGCATAAATCTGAAAGTGTTCATAAAGTACCTTTAAAACAAAAATCTATTTACTATTATGTCTTAGGTAAATAAATTCAAACATGACCAGTAGCCTACAAAATTAGTACATTTATATGAAAACCGTTAAGTAACTGAGTGATGAGGTGAAAATCAATTAGTCCTTAAATCAATTACCATTATTTTTAAAGTTTCCTGGACACATGGAGGATTTTAGAACGGATACAACCAACACATGGATGAATAAATAGGATTTCTGTGCAGGGGCGTTTTTTCTCCAAAATAAAAGTTTTTAATATTACGATCTACTGTATTGGCTTTACTGGTGCGATAGGCAGAATGCAGAGTAACATTAGTTCCTAATGTTACTCTGCATTCTGCAAGGGTCTGCAGTCAGACCCCTTTCAGCGATACACCGCCAATGGCTGGCTAAAGCGTGCATGGAAAACAATAGCACCTGTGAGGCTAAAAATCACAAAAAACCATATACCAGTGGTTCTCAACTGGTGGGTCGCGACCCAAAAGTGGGTCGCGGACCCGTTTGGAGTGGGTCGCGGATGTGTGAGTGAAGGAAAAAGTCAAACTTATGGAAGCCCATTTCTGCCACTTGAAAAAAATAAAATCCCCATGAAAAGTCATAATAATGAGATAGAAAGTCATAATAATGAGATAAAAAGTCATAATTATGAGATAAGAAAGTCAAAATAATGAGATAGAAAGTCATAATTATGAGATAAGAAGTGTGCATGCGCAGCAGTGGCGCTGTCTTCAAAGGTCCCTTCATCACCTTGCTGCTCTCCACCATGCAAACGGCATCTAGTCCTAAATAAGGTAACTATTACAGGTGACTTTTGTAAATGTTAGATGTTACATATAGCCTATATTGCAGCTAAACTACAACAATGCAGTTCATAGCTTTGACATTACCTGTTATGAACTATAATATATATGCCTATAGTTTTGTGGTAACGTTCACGCCACTAATGACAATAGTGTAGGCATACTGCTGCTGTGAGTTGCTAGCCTAACTCTAACCCGTGAACGTTACCACAAAACTATAGGCATATATATTATAGTATATATTATATTATATATATATTATATATAAAAAGTGTATCTTACAGTTCCTTTGTGAGAGAATTACACACAAATCTGCCAAGTGTCAGTGAAAATTGTTAAAATCACAAACTTACCTTTTAGAGAAATAGTCTTTAAGAAAAAATCTAATCAGACAATGTACTTCATTTTCTAGTTTTAAGGTTTTGCATACCTCAAAGTGTGTTTAAAAGTATCTTGGCAAGAGAAAAAAAGCCAAAATCTGCATATGCCATTAAAATAAAACGAGTTCCTTATTTGTGTTGGGGGTTAGCATCAGACCTGTTGAAGGGGGGCGTTACAGGGGGACGAGTCTGTCTGGCTCTCTGAGGGATGGTGTGTGAGAGGATCACTGAAGATCAAACTTAGATCAGCACTTGTCGCAGAAGGTATGCTGTGTGTAAACTCCAGAGAGGGGAGGTTTTGGTACACTGATGGCTGGCTTACACTGCAAACTTCATCACCTTTTGACAAGAGAGTAAGTATATAAAACGTTATTTTGGATATTTTACACATCAGCAAAAAAAATAAAAATAAGCTAGATATACAAACACATACAGTTTTAAATACATATATACTCACTTTCCACAGGGAATGAATCATATGGGGTTCCACCAAAATAGTTAATCCTCTCTAATATTCCAATTCGTATTTGGTTCAGACTTTCCTGAACTGAGACACACACAAAACAAAAACAAAAAAGATTTGATTAAAAATCTACACCACATTATGTGTACATAGAGGGGTACTTTTCCCAAAGATTCTAAATCATTACGAGCCATAGTGCTGTTACAAAATAAAATACAACAGATGCACAGAGGTTGTTTAACACACACCAAGCAGCATTAAATAATTACATGATATTATAAAATAAAAAGTACTTACCAGAGTTTTTCAAGATCAGATACAGGTCAAGAAAATGCATAGAGGAGATAGCCCTCTCACTCTTCTTAGAATGATCCTGTGCAATTTTTAAAGTTGAACTCCTATCCCCTTATAAACCAAAATAACAATAGCCCTTAATTGACACTAATCATTTAAAAAAAACTTACATCTAATTTAGAGAGGACAACTAAAAGTGTAAGGTGACTGTTTTAAACTAATTCCACCACATATCTTATTTTAACCTTATAATGTATTTACTTTAAAGAGTCCTCTCCTGCTGATATTCAGGTATGTGTCTGCATATGGTATCTCTGCTTTAAAGAGTCCTTTGTCCAGGTAATTAACGATGCTTCTTTTGTCCCCCCACAGAGTGAAACTCTGCCCTTGCATTGATCTTCAGTAGACAAAGCCTTGTATGTTTGTAAATGAATATTTTAATTTACCCTCATACTGTTGATTCTATGTATTTTAAGTGTTTACAGCTTTTCTTTGTTCACAAGCCCTACAACTAAAGAGAACATCCTTAGTTATCACTATTAAAACCTAAATAAGATCTTTTTTAAATTAATATGAATACCCTCTTTGCAAACAGAGACTTCCTTGTAGTTAACAGTTTCACAAAAACTTGAAAAGAAACATCCTTAGCAAGCACAAATCATTTAAAACAAACCCTGAATCAAATTTAGAGATGACAATAACGTTTTTAGGTGTCTTAGTGAGTGAAAATTAATGGCTGTTTTATTTAGATTGAGCATATTTCTTTTTTTAAAACTAACTCCATCCCCTCGCTTCTCACCTCACAGAGAGTGTCTTAATCAACATATAGATTAACATCCAAGGCTTATCTCAACCCTCACATCAAAGGCCAACTCCAATGTGTGTGTGTGTGTGTGTGTGTGTGTGTGTGTGTGTGTGTGTGTGTGTGTGTGTGTGTGTGTGTGTGTGTGTGTGTGTGTGTGTGTGTGTGTGTGTGTGTGTGTGTGTGTGTGTGTGATAATTGTACTTAAAGGTGGGGTAGGTCATTTTGGAGAAACCAGCTCGAGTGAGCTAGAATTTGAAAGTACACAACCGGAAAACATCTACCACTTCCTTACAGAGCCCCTCCTCAAACACACATGAACGCGCACATGACCAATGAGGGCACGAGATAAGTTTGTGCACAGATCTTCGGCTGGAGGCGTTTGAACCCGGCACAGATACTGCATCCGTTTTCTTGATTGGCGCTCCGGACGGATGGCGGTAAGTTGTCACAGGCGTCTCGCTGATTAAACCCATATCGATGCGTCTCTTGGCCATTTTTCTTTTTTTGAAAGGTGACTTGATGAGTGGAAATGACTGGCTTTTTATTTAGTCTGCATGGATTTATTTTTTCACCTAATTCCACCCCCCACTATCTTCTGGCCTCATATCGTGTGACAGGAAGGGGTGGAGAAAGGGGGAGAGGCCAGGGCTGTGAGGGGGCGGGGGCTAGACAGTCTCACGCATAACTTCAAAGAGACACCTAGATTAACATCAGAGGCTTATAACACACCGGTGTGAAATCACACCTGCCTGTTATAACACGTCAACACTCACATCAAAGGACAGACATCAAAGGCTAATTAGATTAGACAACAAAGGGCTGTGAGGGGACAGGGGCCAGACAGTCTCACGCATAACTTCAAAGAGACTGCCTTAATCAACACCTAGATTAACATCAGAGGCTTATAACACACCGGTGTGAAATCACACCTACCTGTTATAACACCTCAACCCTCACATCAAAGGATTAGACAACAAAGGCGCTACACAGGGGGGCATTTCACACCTGTGATGACACCTCACCCCTCACATCAAAGGATCTCGAATAAAGGGAGGCGGGACTTAGCTCATTAGCATAATTGTATCCCTCACATCAAAGGATCGCGAACAAAGGGAGGCGGGACTTAGCTCATTAGCATAATTGGGGGCGGGCCCATCTGTCACTTTTCATGCATACTAATGTGATTGAAACAGTATGTGTAATACTACTTGTACTGTATCATATTATTGATTGATTATTGCCACCCCCCACTTTGAGAAACACTGCAGTAATGTGAGGTCGCATTCACACCTAATAGTCCGTGTTCAGGTGCGCACCAGACGACAGTTTATTACAATGTTTCATTTTTCAGAAAGTTCGGTTTGTGTTCACACGGGCAAAACTCAAACGGACTATAAACTTTAAACACAAGTCATGTGCACGGAAATACTGTTCAACCATTCAAGACATTAAGGGGGTAAAACCGCAAAGCGCAAATCCCTGCCATTTCTACCGCAGCCTCCGCCTTGGAGCATCGGCAGGTGACATGCTGCTGTTAATCTGAAGATCAACAGACTCTAGCGGCCTGCGCATATGATTATATAATCAAACAAAGTCCGTTAAAAAACATTATAACACACATAATGAGACATTCTGCAGTAAGCAGGGGCGTTTCACCGACAGGTGGCTCTTACTTTTATGTATAGTTGACGGAGCATTTTCACTTTACACGACACTGTTCAACACTTAATTCTGCTTCACTCTTTAACTAAACAACAGCGGATGTCTTGAAAGACTCTTTCGCTAAAGATTTTGAAGACATCCGCGTTCTTGTGACTCGTAAATACTAGGCTTCCTATCATTTGGTGCGGACTGCGTTCACACCAGAGATGAACCCCTCCAGAGTTCACTTGCAAGCGGTCCGAGACCACCTCTTTTAGGCGGACCAGCATCCGGTTGTTTAGTTCACTTCAGAGGTCTCGGGCTGCGTTCACACCGACCCAAACGAACCGCACCAAGCGGCTAAACGCACCAGGGTTCGATTCAACTGGACTATATGTGTATAAGGCTGAAAAATAAATACTGAAACAAAGAACTGTAAATCAAGTTGCTGAATTAAATACCTGTAGCCTAAATAAACAAATACCAAAATACTATATTTTATGTTTATTTTATCCCGCGTTTATTGTGCCCTTTTCATAAAATAACTGGCCCCAGCCTGGCCCCCCCAGTAAAATTGGTCTAGAACCGCCACTGCTTGTGTGTGCACTTGCTCTGAAGAGAATTCGTTTGCACAATATTCCCCCGTTATTACGGTACTGTGGCGTTGTTGCCGTGACAACTAAAATGTGTTAGTCCTCTCTTCCGTGTATCGGGAACAAAAGCTGCACATAACTAACATTAAAAAGACTGTGTGATAAAAACTACGAAAAACAACCAGTCTGTCTTTCATAAGTGAGTCTTACAACGCTGTTCAAGCTACGGTGACACTTTTTTGGTTTTTACTACCGTTAGTAGGCTATCTGACATTGAATACAAACAGCGTTAAAGATGGAAGCCCCACTGGAAGACGAGCCTCTCGCCGGAGCCTTAGCGAGGATCGAGGGATACAAGCTAGCAGCCTCTGACTCAGCTCTCACCTTCCTGTCCAGCATCGGTGAGTTTAATGTCGTGTGCGTCAACTTAGTATGCACCACCTGATTTTGGCACCACCTCAGAATTGCCAATTATCTCAAAAGAGAAATACGCCATTAATCAGAGGTGTAATGTAACATGTACTCAAGTACTGTAGCCTACTTCAGTAACAAAATATGGTAGCCTACTGGTACTTTACTAGGGTACTTTTACATTATATTATAGGCCTACTACTTTGTACTTTTACTCTACTACATTTGGTGGGTTAATGGAAATTTAATTGGCAGCAATTTTGCTCAGCAGATTTTTGTTCAAAAATAGTTCACAGTTCCAGCTTACTCAATGTAAAGAGTTGCTGAGTCCTTTTACTCCTTTTACTTTGAGTACATTTTCCTGATTGCACTTAAATACTTTATATATTATTAAATATTCCTGATGCAGGACTTTTACTTGAAATTGAGTAGTCACAGTGTGGTGTTAGTATACTTTTTCTAAATCGGAATACTTCTTCCGCCTCAGCTCGAGACATATTTCAAACTGTCCACTGGTCTCATGTTAAAACTTAAATCTCCCCCACTTCTCTCAGAGCCTGCAGAGCTGCTGAAGTGTGTGTTCCCAGACTCTCTGGTGACTGTGTCGGAGAGCGGCAGAGACCTGGGGAAGTTCAGTGTGACGGTGGAGTTTGCCCGTAGACACCATCAGCCCTGTGTGCTTCTGCATGCTCAGAGCCAGGGAGCCATCGATGACTCCCCCTGTGGCACAACAGTGACAGGTGAGGTCGGGCAGAGGTGGACATCCGTTGTCTTGTCTTTTTACAGATGTGTCAGTATACCTTAATTGAATGTCCGTCGTCCTGTCTGTTTAAGCCTACCTAACCACAGACCTGGAGGTGCTGGAGGAAGATTTCCATGAGTACATTAAGGTGGGTCATTGCACATTTATTTTTATTTTAACACACATAGAAGTGAGAACTCTGTACCATGGTGCTTGACTGCCTTAACTCTCTGTCTGTTTTTATTTTTTAAAACATTGAACTCCGTTTCCAGCTGGAGGACCACAGTTTGGACAGGAGGTGTCACATGGTGCTACATGACGGACAGATGGTGATTGATAAAGTTACCACTGTAGGAGGGGTGAGTAAAACTATAGAGTAGAAATAAAATGTCCATAACGTTGATTAAACAACACATTATTAGGGTTCAATCATCCCTCATGCCATTACTGTAAAGTGTCATTATTTTGTGTGTGTGTGTGTGTCCAGGAGACGACAAAGGAGAGCATTTGTTACCCCATGTCTGCCCTTAGAGGGCTGGTTACAGAGGGGTCCAACTTTCTGCTGATGCGCCTGATCGCTCTTAGGAAGAGGGTGCCAGAAAACATGACCTTCATCTCCTTCAACCATGGTCTACACATCATCCACAACACTTTTGTAAGTTGTTATGCCTGTAAGACATCTTTGTCATTTTCATTGCTCTACTCAGGCTTTGTTCTCAAGGAGAACGTGTGTTGCTAACTGTCAAAAAACACAAATACATTTAGGAGCACTGTTAAAAAATGTAAAGTAACACAGTGTATTAATAAACTACATGTTGCATATGTTTATGTTGTGTGTGTGTGTGTCATTGGACATTTAATAACTAAAAGGGACACTAAAAAGTGATGCACACAGCTGGGACCGTAGCATTTTCATAATATGACTCAAACTGTTTCTCTGACTTCAGAGCAAGCTGGGTCTGAAGCAGCTGGAGGTTGGGGGTGAGACTGTGGAGGTATTTGGGCTGGAGAGGATCGTTGACTCTGTGGAGGACAGCCCCTCTACCTGGCAGTGCTACTTCCTGGCTGACGGGTAAGCTCAAAGACTACAGGTCCCAATACCCAACACTGTGGATCAAAGAGGGTACTACAGTTCATTTGACACTGTTAGTCAGTCTGCTCTGATTGGTTAGGCCGGCTCTGTTTTGATTGGTCAACTGCTTAGAGAGGACCCGCCCCTTAGCCTATCACGTACAATGTGTTGGAGTGCTAGCCAATGGAAGTGTGAATGTTACATGGTGATGTCATCATGTTACGGAAGTAAACAAAGGTGTCTAATCGAGGCGTTCCGGGGGGGGGAGAGAGAAACTCTGCAAACCATTTACATGCACAAACAAAATCTAACTACAGACACTAAAAACACTGCTGGAAAGAGAGAAGCCCAAAAAGCAAAATAGGGTCTTCAAATAACTATGATGACTTGATTAATTAAATAAAAAATGTTTTAGTGTGATTTGCATGTCGGAAATGAAAAACAAAAGGCAATTGCAATCAATCATGTTTGTGATTTGGCTACCAGTGATGCATATATGGTGTAATTAAAAGTGCATTGAATTGTATGTGACTTTTAACCAACAAGCATAAATTAAAAAACGTGCAGGAAAGAGAAAACACATTCATGTTTTTTTAGTTGTATTTCACGTGTGTGTGTGTGTGTGTGTGTGTGTGTGTGTGTGTGTGTGTGTGTGTGTGTGTGTGTGTGTGTGTGTGTGTGTGTGTGTGTGTGTGTGTGTGTGTGTGTGTGTATGGCGTATTGAGCAGTAATCAGTCAAATACACAGCATCCTCGACGCGTGCATGCGTTTATTCTCTGTAACTCACTTTGTTAAAGAAGAAAAAATGAATATGACTTCATAAATGATTTGTTTGTTGAACAGTTTATTTTCTCTGATCAGGCACTTGGCCAGCAGATTGCAGGTAGGATCACCGGTGACCATGAAGCTTCTTCAGCTGCCATCACATATAGAGAAAGGTATTCACTTTAACACACACGTTACACTATTCTCCAAAGAAACAGAGTAACGTGTAGTAAGTGTGTGTGTGTGTGTGTGTGTGTGTGTGTGTGTGTGTGTGTGTGTGTGTGTGTGTGTGTGTGTGTGTGTGTGTGTGTGTGTGTGTGTGTGTGTGTGTGTGTGTGTGTGTGTGTGTGTGTGTGTGTGTGTGTGTGTGTGTGTGTGTGTGTGTGTGTGTGTGTGTGTGTGTGTGTGTGTGTGTGGTGTGTGTGTGTGTGGTGTGTGTGTGTGTGTGTGTGTGTGTGTGTGTGTGTGTGTGTGTGTGTGTGTGTTAGGTTTTGCGAAGATTCCTCTGGTTTGGGAAGAAGACATGCAGATGTGCTCCAAGTTCTTGGACAGAAAGGTAACCAATAGTGTTCTCATGTAGTACATTTATTTAACGCTAATAGCTAAATTATTCTGTTTCCTCCCATACATCTTATCCTATATGTATATATATGTTATCATCATCTTACCCATATATCCTATGACTGAAGCAGAGTATAACTGTGTGTTAATGTCTCAATTGGGCAGGAGGAGCTGAAGGCTGACCATGCCTCATACTTGAGACAGCATCCAGAGATCAGAGCCCTCATATCTGACTTCCTGCAGTTTTTGCTGCTGAGGAAACCAGATGACATCTTCCAGTTTGCCAGAGATTACTTCATCCCTTTTGCCTCCCGTCGTCCTCCAAAACCAAGCCTGGAAACCCCCTAACTCAGAAAGAAAAGCCAGGGGCTCACATAAAAACAGCCTTTTTATAGCTTTTAAATCAATGATGAATTTTAAAGTTGTCTGTCTTGCAATTGTTTCCCTGAATAGTAGTGTTGCTTTCTGATAGTGCTTTAAAAAGGTTAAGCGATGTGAATAAAGTGACATGGTTCAAATAGTATTTGTGCTTTTGTGTTCGTTCCCTGACCTACTTAGGTGAAGCAGTAAAGGCATGTCTGAGCAATGTTTGCTGCCAAACAAGAGTTTTCAAAATAAAAGAGTAACAAAAATTACATAATAAAAATTCGTCTTATAACCTTCTCCAAATAGTAAAGAAGAACGAGAGCACTATTTGTGCATTGTGTACACAGTCTTAGACCACTTTATATAGGCTAGTGCAGTGTTTGCGTCTTTAGTGACAATAAACACAGGTTTTCTTTTGAAGGTTGTAAGCGGAAGTGACCATTCTTTAACAAAACCGTCACTCTTCTCCTCTGAAAGTGAAACCAAGGTACCAGCGAGCGGCGGGCGCACGAACGTCACACGAAATCTATTTCTACCACTTTACACTTCATTTGTGATTTTTTTCTCCGTCAAAAAGTATTTTTTCAAACTGAATAACAGAAAAGGTAACTTTTTGCTTCGAGGACGTAGACTGACAGTGGTAAGTGTAAACGTCTCAAGTTGTTTCAGCTGTGTCATGTTTTGCTAATGTACACAGCCTGTACCCCAATGTTAGCTATGTAGATGTAAACGGTAAACAAGCTGTGACTGTAACATTATGTCAAAGTTACACTGGTTTGACTTTGCGTTACAGTTGGTGCTGTCAAATATTAAGTCAAAACGTACTTTATTTTATTTACTCATTTTATTTTGTTTAAGTAAAAAAACAAAAACAAACATCAGGGTTGGTATTTTCCGTGACGTCACTGCGCCATACACCGTGAGTTTTATGGTTTTAGCAGCTAAAGTCCAGTTAGGGGAATTCTGTTTTTACAACACTACTTTTCTTATTTCCAGCCTTATCTTTTGAAGTTGTTTTACATTTAGTTTGTATGCTATTTTGAGTCATAAAATTCTAACAAATAAATGTATGTTAGAAGCTACAATGTAAAGTGATGAAAGGGGTATTGTTATTAATAAACCAATATCACACAAATACACATTAACATATATGTCTTATCGTTTAAAGTACCTGCCTGAGGAAGTTGACTGCGTACAAGTAAACATTTTAAGAGTTTTATTAGTGTCAATCAGTCAAAAAACATGTCTACAATGTTCTTAATGTACTTTCTGATATGTTTATGGTGTAAAAAAATAAGAATCTGTATAATTACAGCTACATTTAGTATAAAGGTGGTAATTGGCCATTATTTCAAGCTCATGTTATTTATTATTTTCCTTGTTTCTTCTTACAAATGCCCACTTTACTATTAACCCCCTCCTGTGTCTGTGTCTTTACTAGCAGTGCAGTGAGCTGAGCAGCAGGCCTGCAGCTGGTGGATCAGGATGGATAGACTGATGCTTTCTCACATTGATGAGCAGCTGGAGTCCTCCGAGGTGGCCGCTCTCTGCTTCTTGTGTCGGGATGTGGTCAACATTAGACGCCTGGAGGGGGTGAGCTCAACATATCTAATACTCAGAGGTGGAACAGTACTCTACTTAAATACAATTTTTAGATAATGTACTTGAGTAATTTATTTTCATGCCACTTTCTACTTGTCACTTATTACATTTCAGAGAGAATTATTGTATTTTTACTGCACTCTATTTGTCCGACAGCATTATTTACGCTACAAATGATGTTGATTGCAAAAAAAACGTATACAGAATTGCGATTAAAAAAACAGGAAAGTTGAGGAAATAATACACTTTTTGTTATATCTTTTTTATTTATTGACTAAGTTTGTCCATACATTTACTTAAGAATCCAAACTTCATGTTTTGCATAAAGTATGAATTAAATAAGACAAATAAACCGGCCTTATCGTATTTTGTAAATCCAGGTCTTTTTTTTACATTTCTTACATTTACATTTTTACAACAAGGGGAACCTTTTTCTTTAGTGAGTACTTTAACACTTATGTACGTTTTCCCTATTATGCTTTCATAGTTTTACTTCAGTAACTTTTTCAATGCACAACTTTTTCTTTCAAATGTTTACAATGTGGTATAAGTAATTTGACTTAAGTATTGGATCTGTGCACTTCCTCCATTTGTCCCAGCCCTACTTCTGAGGAAAAATTGTCTTATTGACCCCTAACTATGGACACTTTTGTCGTTTTCTTATAATTGTAAACTATTTGCTACATTGACTACAAAACAAATGTTGTATGGTAAAATATGTAGTTTTCACTAGCAGGAACCACGCCACAACAATGTCATGTTTTGTAAGTTTATTGAGGTAACATGTAAATGATGTGAGGGGGTGAAGGGATGGTCTGGGAGGACGAGCTGTGGTCCGTGCAGTGGGAGACTCAGAGTGGGGGTTCCGTCTCCGGCATAATTCTGCGTGGGCTGATTACGGGCCCCCAGACGGTACCTGGAATTAGATGTTAGTATACACGGTATGTGAATATAAATGTTGACGGGCGGAGGATGTTGGGATGAAGGGGGAGGTGTGGGATGAGGGGAAGGGATGAGGGATGAAGGATTGGGATGAGGGATGGAGGGATGAAGGATGGAGGATGTAGGGATGGATAGGTACGGATGAAGGGATGAGTGAGGCTGAGGATGTAGGGTGTAGGGCTGAGGGATGAGGGGTGTCGGGCTGAGGGATGAAGGGATGAGGCTTGAGGGCTGAGGGAGCCGGGATGAGGGCTGGCGGTGTCGGGTGCGGGGTGGGGGCTGCGGGCTGTCGGGATTCGGGGTGCGGGCTGGGATGCGGGCTGCACGGCTGTCGGCTGCGGGCTGGCGGCCTGCGGGCTGCCGGGGCTGCGGGCTGCGGGCTGTCGGGTGCCGGCTGCCCTGCTGTCGGGCTGCGGGCTGCCGGGCTTCGGCTGCGGGCTGTGGCTGCGGGGTCGCTTCGGGCTGCGGGCTGTCGGGCTGTCGGCTGTCTGGCTGTCTGCTCGGGCTGCGGGATGTAGGGATGAAGGGATAGGGATGAGGGATGAGGGATGAAGGATGTAGGGATAAGGGATGGAGACAAGCATTGGCCGGAAGTTTTGCCGGATATAAATAGGGGTGGCCGTGGTTTGAGGCGGAGTTTTAGGCGTGGCCATGCTCCTGAACCTATGTTAACAATTTAACCTTATTTCTAATTTGAACAGTAATAATGACTTTAATATAATAATGTCAGCTTCATCAAGCAAAATGCTTCATATTCAAGACAAATTAGAAAGTAGAGACACAGTAAGCATTTATTGTTTTTGGGCGAAAATTATTTCTCTACCTTCAAACACCACTTCACTTGCTTAGTACTAAAATAAACATTGTGAGAAGCTCCCTTTGGGTCATAACTTATCTTCCATCATTGCTTGGACAACTTTCTCAGCTGTTGCATCTTTTGTGAGTTCTCCAAAGTTTATTTTTGTGTTTCTCGGTTGTCCTAACACAGATCGCTGATGCAAAAAGGCTCTTTGTGAGACTTGAAGAACAAGGTCTGCTGGAGGACTATTCCTTCCTCTGTCAGCTGCTCCAAACTATCCGGCGAGCCGATCTACTCAACCGCCTGGAGACGGACAGCAGGCGACCAGAAGAAACCGATGCAAGTCCTGTGCTGTCAGAATACAGGTACATATTTACTGTAACCGGGGAAATAATAGGGTTACAAATACAGTTTGTTTGGCAAAGTCTGTATCCCTAAATATGTCTGTTGTTTTTCCTGTTTGTATTTCACTATAATCCTCTTTCTGTCAGGGTGGCGCTGTACAAAATCTATGCGGACATGACTGAGGAACATTTGGAAACGTTGAAGTTCCTTTTGAGTGACAAGCTGGGCCGAAGACAAACTGAGGCATGCAAGGTGAGAACAAACCCACGTAATCATGATAAACCACAAGATTAAAATGCTGCTATTTACTATTATTTAGGGGGAGATAAAACAAATACACATGCATTTGTAATAGAGAAATGCATGACAAACCGGAAAGAGAAAACGGAGGATGTTTACTTTATTATTACATGATTTCTTAATTATAGGCATGGAACAATAAGATCCGACACTAAGCTAAACCATTGACAAAGCTGTTGTGATAGCCCTCTGAATAATGTGTGCTACACTGAAAATCCGATACAATCCATTAGCCTTACTATCAATCAACAACTGTCATCTAGACATAGGGTACACCTAGTGTTGAGTTAGATCTGCTATTTACACTGGAGTTACTTCTTAATTCCATATAAATATATTATATAATTCCTATTTTGAATCAGAAACAGATTTATTGCCAGGTAGGTTGACACATACGAGGAATTTGACTTGATGTCATGGTGCATACATAAAGTAAAACAAAAATTAAAAACAAAGATAGAGAATTATTTATATATATATTAATATATCACTTTTTTTTTTTAAATAGTAAAATATAGCAGTATTTACATACAATAAAATATGGAATAAAATTCGCCAGTAATTAAAAAATACTCACATTTGCACAATGTTGCTCTTAACATTTGTATTTTGAATGTTGCTCACTACTCGAAGTTCTGGGTGTGAAAGAGTTTAAATAAATAAAAAGCCGTATTTCATAACTAGTCTATTTACTAACTTGCTTTGGGGGAGTAGGAATAATTGTTTCACAATTACAGAGCGCGTCATTTCGGGCAGGTATGTAGCAGGCCCTCGATGAAAGGGAAACTCCCAGGATGACAGTGAATACGTGTCAGACTTGTTACGCCCCCTTGATAAATGATATGGAAATCAGTTACAATGGCTCGTCGATCAAACCAGGTGGTAAAAGTAGAAAATGACTAAAGCATGACGTTTTCTAGATGGCTAGGTTTAATGCATCAATAAGGAACAGTTTAGTTGGTAAAGAAATGGAAAACATTTGAAACTGATTGGTCTGGGTATCAGCAAATATGGGAAACTAAAAGTAGTATCAAGCTATTCCTACTATCACCGTGCATTCATGGACATGAATACTGACTTCTTTGAATATTTGACTGTGTATTTATATAGTTAGATTGTTTTGTGCACTGCAACAATACTTTTACTCAAGTCATAATAATCATTTCAGGATTTCTCCTCTGTTAATTGCAGACAGCACTGGATGTGTTTGCTGAAATGGAAAAGACTGGTTTTCTGTCAAACGCCAATCTCCGTGACCTGCATGAGATACTGCAGAGGATAGATCAACAACTGGCTGCAATCATACAGCGCTATGTGGAAGGTATGAAACCCACACACAAGCACATACACATTTAAATGTTGGATTATAAATGTTCAACCCAACTTTCCTTTGTGCTTTTATACTTTAAACTTATAAAAAAAAACGAATTGTGTTTGTTCTAAAATGTATACAGATAAAGTAATTTATAAAAGAAGACAGGCATGTGACCTCTTTAGATGAGCCAAGAAGTGTGTTTTGAGAGAAGGTCAGGCAGAGGCAGGTTGTGTGCTCTGCGCTATCTTCCTGCAACCATAGCATGCAGCACAGACTAGTGAAATGCAAAGGAATTGGGGAGTTTTCCTAAAATACATGGAAAAATGTGGCATCAGCAGAAAACTAAGACAAGTTTCTGAGTTCACTAAAGATGCAATGCTCATATCAGGAAAATAACTGTCAAAATGAAATAAAAGAAGGGAGATATGAAACAGTGCTTCATTGATAGGGGTTGTAACATGTTTACTCTAAAACATACCACTGTCAGTCAGTGGTTGGCTGCACGTGGAGTCAACACAGAAAACAACTCTTTTGCTTTTGGTCATTTTCCCCCCACAATGTTTTTACTGGGATTTTTTTCACACAACAATGTAAAAACAAACATGCTTCGTCTATATAATACAAGATAATTATTAGAAAGAAGTATCCATTAAAAAAAAGACACACTACTACACCGTCTCGTCAACTGCACCAGCACGGCATCTATTCATCCTCTTGAACATCAGATACATTTAGATCCTTTGCATAATCAATGAAAGGCCTCCATCAATTCTCAAACATTTGCCGTCTAGAACTTAATACATAGGATATCTTCTCCGATGGGAGGCCTGACAGCATCTGTCCCAACCAATGAGTGATGCTTGGGCTTTGAGCCTTTTTCCAAAACAATGCAATACAGGTTTTGGCGTACAGCAAACTGAGGTAGAAGACTTTTACTGCTGTTTTAAAAGATAAAGTGTTGGCAGTGTAGTCAGAAGTGGACCTCTCGCCTTCCAACCAGGGGTGTCAACGACAACGCTTGCGATTAATCTGGAAACCTTAACTCGTAAGAAAAATGTACTTTGTCAATTTGACATTTTTTCAACTTTATACCAATAATTTAGAAATCATGTTATAAAGTGGAACCTCTGATGTCTATTACCAGTTAGTAAATACTAGTATTTGAAATTCGTTAACACATTTTTAATTCAATTGATACCATTACTTCCAAGATAATAATATTCATGATATGATTGTGCTCACTTTAGGGGTAACCCAGCCGCTTCCTCGCAGATTATCTTCTCATCTCAGCATGGATAACCAGGTGTGTATTCAATTGTGTTTGTATACAGTTATTCCTTTATTGAGCCAGTTTACTGAGGACTGGAACTCTGTTTTCTTCCAACAGGGGGTCCAACCCACCACCCAGCCAACACAACCTGTCGATGTGTCGATATCTGAGACTCAGCCCAGCTGTAAGTCTGTTATTTTTCACTGTATTACAAACTCACAGCCATTTAATAATCACCCCGAAAGACTAGCCTTCCAACTTTTTGCTTCTACAGATATTCAATGTAATTGTTATCGTACAAATACAAGAGTCCACTGTTTTTGTTTTTCAGATGAAGAAGCGAGTGTTTGCACCGATGCAGAACCAAAAACCTCCTCCTCTCTTCCCGATCAGGTAACCATTCCCCCAAACCAAAATACCCCTCCCTCCTTTGTTCTTTTTAACAACATTGTTTATAATTTGTCTATGTGGATCTGCTTGTGTCCCTTAGACAGATTACTACGCCCTGACTCATGTGCCACGTGGTTTGTGTGTGGTCATCAATAATGAGGACTTCACAGGGATGTCAAAACGAAATGGGACGCAGGCGGATGTGGGTATGTACCGTTGTATTTGAAAAAAACATGTGGTCTGATTTTCAATTCAGTGTTCAAGAGGCCCTCTTATGCTTTTTCGGGTTTTGCCTTTCCTGTTGTGTTTTATAAAGGGTTTTGTGAATGTAAATGGCTGCAAAGGCTAAAATCCAAAAGTTCCCACACACCCTGCCTGAAACTCGATTGTAGCCCTATGTTTACTTCAGTAACATAATGACATCACTACATAACACTAGCGCTTCTACTGGCCAGCGCTCCAACACACGTGGCTAAGAGGCAGGACATCTCTAAGCTGTTGACCAATCACAACAGAGCCGAGCAGCTAACCAATCAGAGCAGACTGGGCTCTGGTTTCAGACAGAGGTGCTGCAGCACAGGCAGTATGAGAACAAAAAAGCATGTAAACATGTCACAGTAGAGGCACAACATACCATTATGAACCTGAAAATGAGCACAATAGGGTCTCTTAACAAATGTGATGGTATAAAATAATAACAATCCACTCGTATGATTGAATGTGTCTCTTTTATGTGACACAGGGGCTCTGCGCTCAGTGTTCACCGCTCTCGGCTTCACTGTGCTGGTGCGCGACAACTTGACAGCAGGTGATATGAAACTGGAACTACACAAACTGTGCATGAGGAATTTTTTGGATGAGGATGCTTTGGTGAGCAGCCCCACACACCTTAAGACCATACATTCATTGACTGCTATGTGTACTTTGTTTTATATTGTTTAAAGGAATAGCTTTACAGTTGGAATGTTATGATCAATACTTATTTTATATCGTTATGGAAAAGATAAAGTTACATCCAAAAGCAAGAATAAGTCCGGCACCTATAACTACAACTTGTAATTCTTACACTTTTGTTATTGCACAGATTAAGCAACCAAGATATAATATGTGTGCAGAACCAGGCTAGCATATTCAGTCTTTTAGCAAACACAAGCTAACTAGCTAGCTCGCTATAAATTGACATGCATCTCTTGAAAAGTCTCTTGACCTTAGATAGAAAGAGTACAGTTCCTAGATGAAAATGCTCACAACACGGTTAGAGGACTATTATCAGTTCATGATTTCTTAAAAAAGACATTGCTGATGTTTTTTCGCTCTTTGAGCTCCACAAGCCGAGTGCAATCTAGTTTCCATTATATTGTAGAGGCAAGACAATTGAGTTTCATAAATAGAACTACAGGTAGGAAAGAAAAGAATAAATATTCATTTTGTGGTAGAACTCAGATTGTATTAAGAAGACCCTTTATTTATCCCCAAGTCGCTCAGTTGTTATTACACACAGTACAATAATCACACATGCACAGGACAGGGCCTATACAGAGGAGGCCTGAATACATATACAAACATATGCATGTCTGCACAAACTAAAATATTCAATGTAATAATAATAAATTCCTGAACATATTGTCCGTAATAACTTTTCTTCATACTTTGGCCGACAATCGTAAAACCGTTTTAAAAAGAGCATTTTATGCGTTATAAAAATGTAACTTGCGATGTGGACGTGAGAGTGGTATGAATCTTCTCATTTAACTTTCAGCATAAAAGCAAAGAGTGTATTTTACAAAATGTTGAACTAGTCCATTAAAACATGTCATAGGGAATCATATCTAAATCCAAGTTAAATCAAGAAAGAGACTCATGTTCTGAAAACATGTCTGCTTCTAATCTCAGGTGATATGTGTGCTTTCCCATGGAGAAAAAGAATGCGTGTTTGGGACTGACGGGAAGCCGGTGTTCCTGCGAGAGCTGTCCCAGCCCTTCTCCAGCAGGAAAGCTCCCACCTTGGCCGGGAAGCCCAAACTGTTGTTCATTCAAGCGTGTCAGGGGAGCGGCTACCAGAAAGGATCCATGCCCTGTCCCCCAAAGGCAAAACAGGAGGAGGAGGAGGAGAGAGAGAGCCACCTAGAGGAAGACGCTGGTCCCCTGCGTGGAGAGACGGTGCCTTGGGGGGCTGACTTCCTGCTGGGCATGGCCACCGTGCCGGAGTGCAAGTCGTTTCGAAACACTACCACGGGCTCCATCTACATCCAGGAGCTGTGCAAGCAGCTGAAAAAGTCTGCTAGTAGCAGGTGAGAGATGCCTCCATGCAGAGTTTGAACGTCTTTAAAACCAGGCTGGACTCCAGCTTAAACTCTTTCATAAAGGACAAGCACTCAGTAGGTGCGTTTTCAAATAAAAAAAACCAGAGTGGAAATGCCAAACATTTTAGAAAATGTAAATATTGCAAAAAACCTTGGCTCAGCTACGCAGACGGATTTGTCTCAATATTGTGTGTACAGATCAACAATCATTGTGGTAATGTGTAATCTGTAATGTAAAACCCCTTCCACAATGCAAAACTATTTTTAAAATGTATTCTCCCAGAAATATTTTGCTCATATAAATCAGATCTGCAAATACACAAACACATTTCACAGATAAAAAAATATTTCTATACATTAAATGTATTCACGGGTAAATTGAAGAGTATATGTGATAATTTTTCTAGCATTTACAATAAAAATGTGTAAATCCAGTTTTTATTTGTAGAACAAAAACCTAATTTCAGTCAGACAACTCACGTGTTTCTTAATATGTTTATTAGAAGCAGCATATAGTTTGAGTTTGGCGTCTAGGCTCGGGTATCATCACTGGGATGGAAGCTGGGGTGGTGGGGGGGCAGGCAAGCAGCAGGAACATGGACGCAGCAATAGCAAGTGAACACAGCAGTGGCAGCAGCACAGCGAGGCAGAGGCAGGAAGACCTGGCAGCTTAAATAGAGCGGCAGGAGAATGTGTTTGGTTGTAAGACGGACGAGGCGCGTCACGTGTTAATGTATCATTGGTGCTCGAGTTGACTGCCTGAACTAGCTCGCAGGCTTCGCCCCATTTGTGGATCTCAATTCTTGGTCTGTGGATTTGCATTTTTAACACAAAAGAGAAATTCTAGGTGTGTCACTGAAATTGTTGAATAGTATGTGATGGCTTGCACATTTAAAAGTAGGAGCATGGTTACTGCTGCTTTTTGTTTTTAAACAACAAGCGGCAAGTAAAGCATGTTGATTGTTTTTTTATGTAAATGTATCATAGTGACTAAGAATTGGGGGTTTACTGGTCTGTTCACACAACTAATACTGAGACAAATCTATCTCCACAATCAGCTTATTGGAAAACTAGGTGTATCGATAAAAGAAAAATGCGACAGAGAGATTTTGTGACTTTTGATGGAGAAACTTCACTTTTTCCACAAAATAACATAGAATATTTCTCTTTTCTCAAATCTGGGACCATATTCGATGTTTTTGAATAAGAATATAGCCACAATTTCAGCAACATTTATCATATGTGACATGTTTCCTCTTTTTTCTGTGCAGCAAGGATAATGACGATATACTCACTGTGCTGACACGTGTGAACAGGGAGGTCAGCAAAGGAGAATATTTGACCTACAAACAGATGCCAGAGCCCAAGTACACCCTCACCAAGAAGCTCGTCCTCAAGTGTGTGTGAGCTGACCGGGACAATGTGCAACGCTGGAAATATTCCAACTTTTCATAGGCCTGACTGGTTAACTGTGTGTCTGACTGTGGCTGTGTGTTTTTATTCTCGCTGTACAGCTGGTTGGATGAATTTGAATGTCAGTGTTTTTGAAGTTATCTCAAGAAGGGGATGTGTTTTGATCATGCCATATCAAATGTATTTTTGGAAATGTTGAATGATTCCCATGTATTCTGGAAAAAATAAACAATAAGACATTTGGAAAGTTTTGTTGTGTCACAGTACTACAGATCACAACAAATAACCAGTTGAACAAACCCTCCATCCCCATTTTAAGGAACATCTTCATTGGACTCCTTTGTTTACTTCCGTGACATAATTGCATCACTACATAACGCTCCTACACATTGTAATGATAGGCTAAGGGGCGGGACATCTTTAAGCAGTTAACCAATCACCACAGAGCCGGCCAGCTAACCAATCAGAGCAGACTGGGCTCTGGTTTCAGACGGAGGGTGAAAAGAGGAGCTGCAGCACAGGCAGTATGAGAAAGATAAAGAGCTTTTTGAACATTAAAGCAAGGAGACATGTCACAGTAGAGACACTAAATACAAATATCATACCTGAAAATTGGCCCCTTTAAGAAAAAGCAATATCAAATGTATATGTATAATACAATATAAAACCTTTCCTTTATCTAGCCCTTCTAATCATTTGCAAGATCCTGTTTTTTTTAATTTACAAGTTTAAATGTATGTGGACATACAAGTAAATGTTAAAAAAGGTAATGATAGTTGATCATTTAATATTGACATATAGCCTATTTTAATGAAGAAGCTTGTGCATGCAACCTGATAACAACTAGTTTTGAATATAGAATTGATATTACTAAATACTTTATATTTATAATTTTTAGTTGCTCTTGAGTCTTTCCATGTTTTGCTACTCTATAGCCTACTTCTACCCATATGAAATATAATCAACACTTAAATCAGACTTAAGTTACACCTGGAATAAATCCAGCTACCCTGCAGTACAAAGTCATTAAAACTAGCTGCACCTTTACCAGCTTTGATAACACTTTAATGTATCAATAATTATAATCAGTATATGATATATTATTATTCTGAAATGGACCAATCTGCATAATGACTACTTTCTATTTCTGGTACTTTAAGTATATTTTGATGCTAATACTTTTGTAATTTTGCTTGAGTAACATTTTTGAATGCAGTACTTTTCTCTGGTCAGTCTGTAGTAGCTCCGTTATTTTAATAACATGAGAAGAGCCTGCTTAAAATGACTCAGCTCGAACCAGCAAACCTTGTTGCACACACACACACACGCCCAGTGTGACGGATTCTTGTGAACTCCACCCTGCTGCTCCTCTCTTTCAGGAAATGTTCCTTAACTTACAGCAGCTCAGACCCTGGAACAGACGGACAGGCCGCTGAACAACTTTATATTAAACCTTTAACATAATTATTTCAGCACTTTGGGGTCTCCTTGTAAACAAAAGGCGTGACCGTCACCGGTCGCTCGTTCTCCTCGGGGAATCAACAGGCAGGCTGTGTCTTTCGTTGGCATCTGTTTCTTGGTAAGTGGAGCTCATTTTAAAACATGTCATGTTTACACAGCGGTTAAATATCGCCGAAATATTCTATATTAAATGTTGTTGCTCGTTGTGTATTTTGAGTGTAGCTTCGCGTGTGCTTGTGGAAACCCCCAGCACCTGAAAGGGCTTTTTGTGAGCTGAGGTTTGGTCCTCCAGGGTGGGGGGGGTGGCAGGGGGTGTAGTCAGTTAATACCAAAGTGAAGGCTTAGTAAGGCCTTAGTTAAACTGATGTTTCCCACAGCTATCTTAAAACGTTGCTCTTAATCTGAAATGGGGAACTGTGATGGTGCACATTTTCTGTCAGCAAACATCTCGAATACTTTTTGTCAACTAAGTTTGGTTGGTTGTTTTACCGCAGTGCTCAGTACAGTTTCCATCCCAAAAATAGACTTTTATATGGGGCAGGAATTTTGATTCCTCCGGCCAGGGAAATCGGTGATGCAACCAATAACATTACTGATGTGGTTCTAAATGTCTAAATCTAAGTGTCTAAATGAGCCACCATGGTACCTACCTACCAAGACCATACAATATAGGCCTACATGAGAATGAAGCCATTACCAGGGATGGACCTGGCCCAACAACACCGCTGATATAACTGAACTCCAGACTGTCTGAATGTTGTTTGGTTGGTTAGGGGACTGAACCTTTTACTTTAAAAACAAACTTAACGTTATTTAATGATCTGCCGATTATTACATTACATGTCACTTGTTAGACGCTTTTATCCAAAGCGACTTACATACTGAATACTGTGGACAATACCCACAGGAGCAATTTGGGGTGAAGTGTCTTGCCCAGGCACACAACGACATGCTGACTGCAGTGGGGTTTGAACCTGTGACCCCCTGATCCCAACACCAAGGCTCTATCCACTGCGCCACACGCCACACGCCTCCCCATTATTATTATTATTATCTTCTTGATTAATCGATACATCTGTGTGCCTAATAAAGTAATGAGAAAGACGACAAGAAACCCCCCCCCAAACAAGTACACATTTTGTGACCCTGTCTCCCATCATAATTAATTTTCATACATTAACTAAAGACTTGAAGACCCTAACTTTTATTATTAATTTTAGAACAATGTTTTTATTAACATTTTATATAATAAAACACATGTACTCAGTGTACACTTCCAAACATACAGAAGTGCACCTCGAAAGCTGAAATTACACTGAGGTACAGGTGTTAGAAAAAACAGATGCACAGACAAACATACATTAAAAGAGTACAAAATAATTTAAATTTTTTTTAAAAAAAATTTAAAAAACAGAACCCCCTCATACAAAGACATATCATACTTGCATTTGAAAATTGAATACCATTTCCAGCCAAATTAGTTAAATTCAAGGCAATTTCACGGTTTGTAGATGAACTCAAAAAGTCACATTATGAGGTTTACACTTATAACCTTTTTATATATACAGTCTATGGTCAGTACTAAATTATCCTCATCATCAGCTAGCTCCATACCTTTTCAGAAACAGATTAAATGGTCTCCAGATCGTATCAAAAAAGTCTTGCTTCCCTTTTTGTATATATGCAGACCCTAACTTTTATTTAACGTGGATGGTCGGAATAACAAAACACTTTCCACAACTAAAACATAAAATAACATACATGACAGGTTGAGTTATAGTTTGTGCTAAGTTAGGTATCCAAACGTGTCCACTGACTCACAACCATGATGATGGAGACTTGTATTTGGTGGACATGATGATGTATAATAATAATAAGGTTTCTTATCAAATATAAGCCACCTTACGACCCACAACAACTGGTGTGTCACTTTCCTATAGAAGAGTTACACCCACATTTCAGCCCTCTCAAACTGCCTCTCATGACCAATACTTGGTCCACTCTGTTTCTTTCTGTTACTGCACATACTCTGAAGCACTTTTTCCATTCAGTGTTTTCTGTCCGGTTGCTTGGCGCTCTGCATGTGATGTAATGGCAACATGAGGTGGAGTCAACTAGTTCTTGAATTCCTTTACTGTGTGTATTCCCCTAAAAACCTCCAGTGAATAAATAAAGGAGCAACAAGAAACCTACTTACAAACACTGATCTTTAATATAGTGGCTTATTCTATGTTGTATCGAGTCAGAGATCATTTACAAAATGTGGAAATCCATTTTGGAAGAAATGTTTAAAATAAAAATGACTTGAAGCACTTAAAGGGTCCTGTTTAAGTAACACAGCTCTACTTATACTCATGGTAGGAACATGGAATATTTTGCTCATATATGACAACATTGTGTGCATGTGTATGACTAGGTGTGTGGTTTATTGTTAGAGTTCCCCTCAGGGAAACATGTAGTGGTTCCTGAGCCAGTGGTGGTTTTCAGGAGCCATGTGCTAAGCAGAACCATATGTTAAATAACTGGATGGCCTACCTGCCTGTCAGCCTTCCATCTGTGCACAAACTTATCTCGTGCCCTCATTGGTCATGTGCGCGTTCGTGTGTGTTGGAGGAGGGGCTCTGTAAGGAAGTGGCAGATTTTTTCCGGCTGTGTATTTTCAAATTCTAGCGCACTCAAGCTGGTTTCTCCAAAATTACCTATCCCACCTTTATCCTGATACAAGCCCAAATGTATCCCTTATGTCTAACTCAAGTATTATTATAACCCAACCAAATCTAAGTGTTGGATAAATATGTGCACACACAAATTCCTAGACCAACACCTGCTAAGACAACAGGCCTTTACCTCTGTCTGTTTTTTTAAATGGCGTATATGTTAAGTTTTGATAATATTTATATACAGGGATTTTCTATACTCTGTACTGTACTGACAGTCTATGTATCATTTGTATATCTATGAGTATGTTACTCCTGGCCATTGTGTTGTCAATCAATGAACAGAAACACTTTATTGCAGTTCTTAAGCTACAGAGTTGATGTTGCACGAATGTGATTTAGCTAGATTTTTAAGCAAATATTTCAGAAAATAATCACATTAGAGCAGGGGTGCCCAACCAGTCGATCGCGATCGACCGGTCGATCGTGGGGAGATTCCCAGTCGATCGCGAGATGTGTCTAAAAATAGAACAACAATATTCTGTTTTATCGTTAATGTCCTGTAACATAACTTCCTGTGCCAGAATAATGCACTTGAACGCATCAAAGCTTTGTGATTGGCCGGCGTGACCCCATGTGTGGCTGGCCGGCGTGGCTGGTGAGCAGTGGGCAGTGTGCACTAGTTTGCTAACGTTGTTCGTGTCAACAGGAGTGACAGTCCGCACACACACAAGACCGCAATTATGGCAGAAGCAAAAACATATATAGGCCTAATTCTCACTCCAAGTGGGAGGATGATTATTTTTGTATCTATTCCAATTCAAAGTCCATCTGTCTCATCTGCAATGCGAGCGTGGCTTTATCGAAGAAGGGTAATTTAGGAGCGGCATTTCAAAACAGTGCACAAACGCTCCGAGACGGAACTCCCTCCTAATTCTGCCCTACGCTCCCAAAAGGGGAGGGGCCTGAAAGGACAGCTAAATGCACAGCAGTCCATTTTCACCAGGCCCAACAACAAGAGCAAGGCTGCTACCAGAGCATCTTATCGTGTCAGTCACGTTCTTGAGAAACACATGAAGTCTTTCAAAGACGGCGAAGTTGTGAAAGAAGCATTCATGGAGGCTGCTGATGCGCTTTTTGGGGACAGTAAAAATAACAGTAGCATTTCAACAGGTTTTTGATATAATAAAAACTCAAGTTAGATACCGTTATTAATCTGCTGTAAATTTTAGTTTGTTTGAATTTATTCATTATAATTATTGTACAAAATGGTATAAGAATGCAAACTTAAATTGATTATAGTCTATTATCAATTCAGGTTAAGAAACTAGTGTTGCTTGCATCCTATTTTTTAAAGGCATTTATTTTTATAATCTACTAAAATGCAACAAAAAAAGGGTTTGATTCTATTAATTTTGTCTTTTTTATTGCACTTTGGCAGCAGATTCCTGTGTAGCTTCAGATCTGAGTTGTCTTATTAGTAAGCCTCATTTATACTTTTGTAGCAACACTATTTTTATATAATGGCAAAGAAAGGGTTCAGTCTTTCCTTTTTTCCCTGTGTCATATGTGGCAGCACTGTTCAATGTTTCTTGAAAACATTACCCACTGTAGTATGTGACGTGTGAATAAACTCCAACTCTGTATCAACAACACTGTTGTGTAACTTCAGTTAAATACTTGTATGTGTGTAGATTAGAAAGAGGTAAGATAAAGGATCTGCAGTATTTTATGAAGTATTAATCGTACAAAGGTCAGTTTTATACAAGTAGAAGTGTGTATTTACCTGGTAGTAGGCTGTCAGTAATGGCTACGCCTCTCTATTTGGACTGGTAGATCTCGGCAGACTGGCAACTTTAAAAGTAGCTCTCGGTTCAAAAAAGGTTGGGCACCCCTGCATTAGAGTATAATATAAAAATCCCTATATGACAGGACATTTTATTCGTTTTCCCCTCCCATTCATTCAATACATAAATGGGATAGAAAAAATCAAACGTTGCGATACGTAATATATCAGTTTTTTCCCTGCATTAGCGGATAACAAAGTGATCACTTACATTTGTTTTATTAGAAATGGTCTGCGCTCTCTGGACAACAATGTTATGTTTATGATTATATTTTATAACACTTTTTCTCAATTGGCTCATATCTTTGGCATTCTAAGAATGCAGTTTGCTGTATCAAACCTCATGGTGTATTTGGGCAATGCAACAAAACTGTAAACACAGTATTGGCACATTATCCCCTTAAAAAGCTAGACCTTGCTTGTCGAGCAGCTGGCATTTTAGTTTGTGATTTAAATATGTTGGTTGCTGTTAGCAATCTTCACAGTGATGAGTTTCCCAGCTGTTTATGTAGTAATTCAGTTGCAGGTTCATGTATGTGTAGCCTGCTGCAGTTACATTTTAGTTCTAGGATATAGAATTCAGTATCTGCTGATCTCTGTGTATTTCCTGCGATTGGGTTTTTTAGGCTAGTTTAACATTGATGTTAGTCCCCCTTTCCTTTAGAACCACACTTTGACAGATTAGTGTAACAGCATATGTGCATTTATATTTAGTAAATGTCTACAACCATAAAAGGAGAGCCCTGACCTCCCGAGACCTGACATGACACTACTTCATCACGGATTTATTTTCCTAACCACCAATACCTCCTTCCCATCAAATGGGTTACTGAGCCAGTTCAGAGCTAGTGCCCAATGGCGAACCAGTTCTTCCTGTTCCCACCGCAGCGGGCCGAAAATTGCTTCGCAGCTGGCACCAAAAAACTGCGAGTATGTTAGGTTTACGTCGGAGGCTGGGGCGAGATGAACCCTGAACAATAGCCTGTAATCAATACATGTTGCCATGTCAGAATATCACAAGTAAGATCATAATGAAAAAATACGGGGTTAAAATATGCCTGTAGAAAGCGGCTAATGCCCCAATATAAAAAATATTCAAGCAGTCAATATAGTCAGATGAGCTTCGGTTGTTATGCTTACAACACCTATCTAATACCAGAGACACTTTACTTACGGCCTTATGATGCCAAACAGTGTCAATACAAACTGGAAAAAAGATATCACTGAGGAAATATGATCAGGACACGTGGCTTATGAGACAGTCAGACACTGAATTACAAGGGTGGAAGAGCAGCATAGCGGTCTGCAAAAGCCAACCACATACTATAGGCGCTTTCACACCGCAGTACTTTTCCCACAAAGGTTCATCACAACTTAGTTCATGAGAACTCTTTAGTTCTCATGAGAACTCTTTAGTTCTCATGAACTAAGTAGAGATTGCGTTCACACCTGAATAAGTCCCTGGGGGTGGATTAGGCAAATGGAAAATATTAGATAAGAGCCACATTCAAGTTTCAAATGTAGGGCGATACATGTGATAAGATGACATTGGCAGGTAATATTGATTCCACATCAGGGCATGACAGGGCCCTACTGTTCATTCCATCTGTTCACAGCTTGTGCACATAGCAATATGAATTGTCATTTGTGCTTACAGGTAAAATGTCCAGGTCAGACTACCCTCCAGGGTACGACGAATCCCGGGGCCCGCTGTACGCCCCGCAGGGTGGAGGATACCCACCACCCCCAGCATATGGCTTCCCTGGCTTTGGTGGTCCCCAGCCGGGCCAGCCCTCTGCCCCTTACCCCGCTGGTCCGAACGCCCCTATGTTCCCGGGCCAACCTGGGGGCTACCCGGGCCAACCTGGGGGCTACCCGGGCCAACCTGGGGGCTATCCTGCCGGCCCGTACCCAGGACAGGCTCAGCCGGGTGGGCCTCCAGGAGCTGGCTACCCCATGCCCCCTCCAATCATGCCGCCCATGCACATCCCATCAGATATCATGAGCTCTGGTAAGACTGGGACTGCTGAGCATGAGCAAATTCTGAGACTCTTATTCAAGTTGAAAAAACATCCACTCAGTATTAAGAGTAAAATATATTCAGGAAATAGGCTTTTGTATTTTCTTGTGATTTAACACCAGAAAGTCAGGTTTACATAATTGTCGCAATTAAAACATTTGATTTGGTTAGTTTTGATTTCACATTGCAACAATGCGAGTGCACTAAAGACACATGACATGATCTAGGTGAGCTGCGTCGTCTCCCTTTGCTTGACATTGATTGGTTTGTGGAATTGCCCTCTCCTATCCTATTTGCATCCTCTCTGGAAATAACTGAGTATTTATTTTCACATGTGAAACTTTATTACAACTGTAATACAGCATGGACTACAGATGTGTAGCCCGGACCATGTTTGGGGGGTTTTACACCTGTAATTTTGGTTAATATCAAACTTAATTATCTGGACCATGTATTGTGGATGTGAGAGGGCCCAATGCTCATAGATTTTTTTTGTTTGGTATCAAAAAAAAAGTATTGTAATTTTAGAATAGTGCATCCCACAAAGCGGTCAAAAGGGAATACATTTTTTTATGGAGTAAGATACATACATAATGTAAATAACAATAATACATTAATTTGGAAGTAAAGAACAAATAACAGTAGACTGAAGAAGAAAAAAACAGACCATGGTAGGGTCAATACTTCACCTCTGTCCTGGCTTTAAACTTTGAATTTCCTGTGATACATTGAGTCTTTGTGGTCATATTTCTGCAGATGACCCAGATGATGGGTTTGCGGCGAGGGGCAGCAGCTTCGACAGTATGAGCATTCGTCATGCCTTCATCAGAAAGGTAAAACGCACAAACCATAATAAAATTGGTCGTGTGTTATCATTTCATTTGAGTCTAAGAGCAAAGATGTGTAACAGGGTGTAATTTCCCTTTTTTCTGCGTGTGTTTTTCAGGTGTATTTGATTTTGGCTGCTCAGCTCCTCGTCACCACATCTATTGTGGCTCTGTTCACATTTGTGTGAGTATATAGAGCGTGGTTTGATCTCTGTTTGCATCTGTGTCTCTATGCGTCACGCTGCTAACCCTGCCTCTGTTTCTCACAGCCGACCTGTCAGATTGTTCGTGCAGAGAAACCCGGCTCTCTACTGGGCATCATAGTAAGTCTTACCTGGATCTTTTGTAAGAATTAAATGAAAGTTTGTATTTGTTATATTTTCATCTCTGCATTTATTTCGTTTCAGCGCTGTGTATTTCGTCACCCACCTTGTGCTGGTCTGCTGTAAGGGCCCCAGGTGAGTGTGACAACGTTTTCTGAAGAATATTTGCGCAAATAATATTTATAAAACTGCATTTAATCTTATTATCTCACCCTCTTTGTAGGAGGAAGTGCCCATGGAACGTCATTCTGCTTTGCATCTTTGTGAGTCTTGTGATTGACCTTTGAATCAAGAAGTGTAAACTTGTAATTACTGCCTTTACTGCCAGTGTCCTGGATGTGGCTCAAGTCTATGCTTAGAGTAGAGAATTCACACAGCCTAGGCTGGCCTCATCTCAAAGTTAGAAGCTTGTCTTTGGTGCTAAACAGTGAGTCACCCCACATGAATCAGGCTGTGTTTGCATATTGCAAAATGGCTTTATGGATTACGTCATGGCGCAGTTTATTCTGTTGGTAGAGACTGCTATTGTTCAGCTTTGTGGGGATCGTTTCTAGATTTCATATCATTTTTTTACATAAGAATATACAATAATATGTTTCAGTTATATTTCAAGTTTTATTATTTACTTAAGGGGACCATCCTTTTTTTCAATTGAATCACCTTGGCATGCGTCCATATTAAAAAGGTCATGTCACGATTATCCAATACCATATTCAGATCATTATCAAAGTATGCTGACAACTCTGGCACTGGCATAAAACATACTGGAATCCCTTTAACCTACATCTAGTTAGGAAATTGCGTTATAGGACACATCTGTTATAAGTGAGTAAGCATAAATCATATGGTGAGATAAGTTATTGTCTGTTTTTTTTTTTAAAAGTCTGTTTGTCTTACATGATGTATTTCACAATCATTTGAATACATTACATTTATATACCGCTTTTCTAAATACTCGTATTACTAATATAAAGTAAGTACGGCTTGACTCCCAATATTAAACGAAAATGAATTATTGACTTAAGAATGATCGTATAGCTTTCGCTAAGAAAGAACATTCTGTTCCACGGCGCACCAACGGCTGGAACAGCGGAAACAACAACAACGTTACTTAAAATGAATGGCAGCACTGATCCAGGTTTTCTGTATCTGTCCAAGTCTGTTCAGCTTCTTTTCCACTAACAAGTCTTTAAACGCTGCCAGAGCCCATCACGTGTTCCTGTTACTGTTAGCTTACTTTACATATTTGAACCTCTTTCCTTCTCTCCATTGATCCTCCATAGCAACGGTCATTATTTTGCTTAGCAGTGATGTGTTATCAAGTATTAACAACCTCTGAAATGTCCAATCAGAATGGAGTATGATTAGTATAGGCATGTAATAACTGAAAATCCCTGAAATGTTCATTCAACAGGATGCCCTTTTTATTTTAATGAAATCCTTAATAACATCATACATTGTCCCATCCCTAGTGCAACCCTTTCGTAGCTTTTAATCAGCGATTTTAAATCGGTAACAGGATTTGTTTTTCTAGAATATTGTGATGCCGCTGTAATTTTAGATCGACCAATATATGTCCTTTGTTATTTTTTCACAGACCCTGGCTTTCTCCTATGTGACTGGATCAGTTTCCAGGTAAGACATACATGTACAAAAAACACACTTCTGTTTATTTGCATGGACAGTGTCAGTGTCCCTCAAAACAAACTGTGTTGCTCTTTGTTTTTAGTTACTATGACACAAAAGCAGTGTTTCTCGCTCTGGGGATCACTGCCGTCGTCTGCATCGCCGTCACTGTATTCTGCTTCCAGACAAAGGTGGGGTTTGTGTGTGCTCATCAGATCAAATGTCGCAGTGTATTTTTTTTTCTCATGTGTTTTAACGCAGCTGTTGGTGGTTTTCTCTTTTTAGGTGGACTTCACAAAGTGCCAGGGCCTTTTCTGTGTCCTGGGGATCGTAGTGTTCGTGACTGGCATCATAACAACCATTGTGCTGTCATTCAAATATGTGAGTTAAGGCTAAAAACACAATTTCGTCATGAAAGCTTTTCCAGTTTCCTTCATTGTAACGACTGTTTGCTGTTTCAGATCCCGTGGCTTCACATGCTCTATGCAGGTATAGGAGCCATCGCTTTCACTCTGGTGCGTATTATGCAATTTAATGTTATTTTTGTTACTGTTAACCCTGTGATGATACTTTGTGTATCACTTGTTCCAGTGTTAGTCTAAATGTTTCCTGCTTGTTTTGTAGTTCCTAGCTTACCACACCCAGCTGCTGATAGGCAACAGGAAGCACTCCATCAGCCCAGAGGAGTATGTGTTCGCCGCACTCTCCATTTACGTCGACATCGTCCAGATCTTCCTTTTCCTGCTGCAGATTATTGGTGCTTCTACCAAATAAGTGCACCCAAGGGAAAACAAATGGCAGGGTGCAGACAACAAACTCACCTTTTTTTTTTTTAAAGCTTTTGCTGTCAGTCAGAATCAGAATACATTTATTCAAATCATGACATATAATACAAATGTCAAGGGCTGAATTTAAGGTTTTGTCATAGGTGAATCCTATGCACAAAAAAATGCACTTTTTCCGAAATGAATATTTATCTTTGTCTGCATTAAACAAATTATCAGTGGCTTTAAGAGTATTAATAATACAATGTAAATACAGTAGATACCTATGGACACTGGACTGCCAGCTGCAACATTTATTCACTCTTACCGGACTCATGTTTTAACGCAGACCGTGTCTCCAAATGTGTCTTCTCATGATGTTCTGCTACACATGGACTGGTGCCTATCTGTAAAAAAAAAATAATGAGAAAATGAGCAGATTTCTTTTTTTTTATTCCATCTCAATTTTGCCAACACAGAGGCCCGTCTCTGTGGCGTTGAAGTAAAGTAGGTGGGGGTGGGCAATGCCTCAACATTTGGTTGCAGATAACCAAACAAATGCAATGGCCAGGATAGTAATTATTTGTATTTAAAGCAGGTTATATAGGCCTACCTAATTGTTGAGTAAAAACCAAAAACATCATGGTTAATTTATTGAATTAATCTATAATAGCCTACTTTTATCTACATTTTAACCAAGGAAATATTTTTACAACATCAGGCATTTCTTTAACATTTGCGCCAAATCGTTGATGTTATAGTTCTATGGGGTAAACTGCAGCAAGCAAGTAATTAGCTTAGCTTAGCATGAATGATTTGAAATGGAGAAATGGCTAGTCTGGCTCTGTCTGAGGGTTAAAAAATGCTCACACATTTAAAATGTAATATCACGCTTAAGTCATAGAAAATCTAAGTGTACATACTTAAGGTTGTGCATGTTTTTCCTGATATGCCAGAATTATTCTTGCCCTCTATTAGCAACTTCCTAAACTTTTCATTTTAAAGTAGAACTTGCTTGAGAGGTGCTGATAAGTGGAACAAACAACTTTCGGACGAATTCTGGCTAAACATTTCCCTCCCATTTTTTATTTATGCTAAGCTAACTACCTCCCAGCTAGCTGTAGCATCATTGGTATCTATCAGCTCATCTTTCTCTCAGCAATTTTACAAGCATATTTTTCAATTTTATACTTTAATTGTATACATCAGTCCAAAGGCCAAGTAGGATTTAATGGTAAATAGTTTGAAAGGTGAGCTCAACAGATATGCACACAACAGCAGATGAAAAGCTAATAAATCTGCTTTTAGTGTGTATGTGCATTACACATCTTCCATGTTACATTTGGTATAGATTCTAGCGACAGTCTGGATACTCAAAACTACTCTTAGCGTCAGCAGTATTGATACTTTGGTGACCAATCTGCCCACCAAATAGCTCGGTGCATCTGATTGTAACTACGCACGTTTTTAACATATATATATGGTTCTACATCACTAGTGCCTTCACAATGAAGATGTATCAGAGATTCATTTTTTTTTTTACCACAGATTTGAGTATTGTTACATAAGTATCCTTTTTATATATATATTCTGGTGTCATGGTCAGACCTCGGTCAGATGCATAGGTGCTAGCAGGGCTTTTTTTTCTTACAGGATAACACAGTCAATGCCATGTTGTTAAATTAATGGATCATTGTTCAAATGCTCCTAAATGACCAATCACTGCCAGCTAGTCTTCTCCACAAGTATAGACGCTATGTTAAGACCCATGTTACATATAACCCTTGCCTCAAAACAGCTACGGTGGACATGTTGAATGTGAAGCACTGAGTGTCATTGTGGGTTACGGGTTTGTAAATATACATGTCAATTATGTTTACCTTTCATATCAAATAAATATATGTATTTGATGACGGTGGTTCATGTGCATTTTTCCAGGTTTCACAAATTCTGTATAAATATCCATTTATTTGCTTTATCATATTTAACGAACATCAGCATCAATCAAATAAATGATCTTTCTCCAGATTCAACAAAGTGATCTATAAGCATCTCTGTACATAAGCAGGAAAAATCAAATCTGCCCAAAAACAAACAAACAAAATGGCTGTCACAAGCACAATTTCATGTTTTTGCTTCAGAAAGAAATACTCAGAGGTTTTTAAACTCATGAAGTTTTCTTCTGTAATCAGTCTTTTTGCTGCAGTGCAGTGAAGTCAACGTCTCAGTGGTGACATTTAGGATATGTGCATAACATTGCAGCCGTACATATACATCATCGCTCCAGTTTGAGATCATCTTTATGCTGGCGGTAGCGACTCCCCTCATATTCTCCTTCGTTTGACATCCTCATCCTCTGTCGGACCTTCAGCTGCTTCAGTCGGTTCTTGTCAACTTCTCTCTTGGTCAGCAGGAAGCCGATGATACCTGCGGGGAGGCCTATCATCCTGGAGGGAAGAAATGTAATATATTGATTTTTTTCAGTGCTCAACACTTACAGTATCCATATTGATGCAGAGTATGGAGAAACACTCCATGTTGTAATACTAAAGGGGAGCAAATTGTTTGAAAATGCAAAAGGTTTCATTGTATGGTATTATGTTATGAAGACACCTAAGTCACAATAAGATATAATTGCAATGTTTCAGTAACCCTTATACTTTGTCCACCCTGTTTATTTGAGTGTGTGTTAGGCAAGGCAAGTTTATTTATATAGCACTTTTCAACACAAGGCAATTCAAAGTGCTTTACAAAAAATGAAAGACATTAAGAAAAAGGCATTTAAAATCAGTCATTGAGGTGTAGAGATCAAAATGCAGATTATATTACCCTGGAGAAGATATGACTGTTGTTTCTGCAGTACTTCTGAATTAAAGACAATTGTTTTACTTTAATGAATATTAAAGCACATAAAAGTCAAATCTGGGTATAGTGTCCCTCGCCTTGTATAACTGTATTTCTACATAGTTTCTGGTTCAACAACATTGACAGACTTTGCTATTTTCAGCACATCAGTCAAACAGTTAAATAAAAATATATATATATTTGAGTAGATCGGACACCTAGTCTGCCAGGGTGGAAATAAAACAGAAGCAGTCAAATAAATGGTGTTGTCTGAAGTGTTTCACCAAAAGGATTGTAGAGGAATGAAGAGACTTACCAGGCATAGCTAATAGGCATCATGGGATTCTTTGCCTTTCTCCTGGGCATGTATTCAGGACCCTCCTCCTCCTCCTCCTCTTGCTCCCCGGCTTTCCTGTCGTCTGTGCGTGGGTCGGCTTTGCTGTGAGCCCCGGTCTTGGAGCTGCACAGGGAGGCAGCAGGGGAGACATGTAGCTGCGAACACTGACATACTGCCGGGGCTCGGCTCCTCTGTGTAAGGAGCCATCGTTCGGGAACATAGCAAACTCCTAACAGGGAAAAATAAAGCTAAGTTACATTATTTAGACAAATAACTATACCACAGCCTCTGTAGAAGACAGGTTGGATAATAAACGTTCAAAAAAATGTGTAGTGTCTGTGTTTTACCTTTCAGTAATGTCCTGACTGCTGTCACGTAGGGCGCCGCCATGTTTGTTTGTTTGTTGAGTAATGTCTGACATGCGCAGTTCAAACCGGAGAGACGTGATGTAAGAATTACATATTTATTGTTTACACGTCATATGAATGAAATGATTGCCATGATAATACAACAGGAGAATGTAATGGTGTTTGGCGATTAGGCCCCGGTTTGCAGGATAATCATTCAGGAGGGAAAGCACCGCTCCGATGAAATCCCCGGGGTCTAGACACTGGTGGTGGTGATGAGTAGGTGAGACCGGTCTGAAGGAGGAAGGTTTAGCTTTGTCCTGAAGGAGACAGGAGGCGAGAGGGGTGGAGGCGGGTTGCGTGTGATCATCTGCAATGACAACTGACAAGGAGGAAGAGCAGGCATTTAAGGCATTTAGCATGTGCAGCGATTGGCTGCGAGGTGACGCCCTCGTATTTAATGAGGGGGGAAGGGAGCCATAGAGTGACGTGTGAGTGACTCGAGTTAGGTCTTCCTTATTGAACTTGCGCTAAAGCTTTCATTTAACACCACACAGTCATGGCGCAGTAGTGTATAAAGAGTAATAGTTTAGTATGTCCAAAAAATACATGAAAAGGTGAAAGGAATGAGAATGTTTTTTAAAGCCATAGAACATCTTTGACAAAAAGTCAATAAAATATGTCGAAAATATCGTGGAAAAAAAGTTAAAGTATTTATTTCACTATTGAAAAATGTAATAGTAGGCCTATAGTATGATTTCACATTTGTGAAATAAAACATAGTAGGCAGTCTAAGTTCAGATTTTTTTTATAGTAGGCCTATGTCAAAAACATGCACAAAAACGACTTAGTAAAGTGCATTTTGAAAATAAATAATTGTTTTCATATTATAGAAGGACGGTAATTTTGGGGGGGAAAAAGGCTGAAATATCAGAAAAACTATGACATGAAAACTTGTCATAAGAAAATGTTAATATTTTAAAGTCATTTTCAACCTAGTAGACCTACTGGTGTAATGTTATAATTAAATACGGCAGGAACAGCATCAAATAGCTTTTAGTTTGTCAATATTTTATTTCTTTAAGCAACTTTTTTTATTCAATTTATTTCATCATTTTACAAAATCACATTGAAACCATAGAGCCTCAATGTCAAATATACAGTTGTGGAATAAGCGATTGGACAATTCTAGGGCAGTTTCCTTAACGTAGGGTCAAAACAGACAGAAACCATCAAACAACTGGAGAACAGAGCAGCATATTTACAAAGCAGTTTGACTATGAATGTCTGGTTTTTAAGAGCCCCAGAATCTTCTGTACAGTTCAAAACAAGTCGTATAACATCTCTGATGCTTCTGGTATGTATGCGTTACATATAAGCATTGAACAACACCTTGAACATCAACTTTATTGTTGAAGTAAAATATCAACAAGGATGGAAGTTGTAAGGGGAGTGAAGAAAACATAAACACAGGGGTGAAGTTTAATCTTCCAGGGTGTAGTTGGGGTTGACAACAAACACGACTTCTTCTGTGCCAGCAGATTCTGAGCCCTTCAGCCCGGACGGAGACAGCTCGATGAGGATGTGATCCTGGGGAAGCAGAGAGGCACAGGGTTAAGTGAAGTCAAACACAAAACGACCTCCATTCATGGCTGTATGTTTGCAGCGTGTGGACTCACATAGTGCACCAGTCTGTGGAGGACCTTCTCTATCAGACCCTTCTTATTGACCAGCTCCTCTTCGGAGTCAATCTCCGACTCGATCTCCTTCAGATACCAGTTCACCACTGCACTTTTCTTCAACTCCTCCTCTTCCTCAGCTGAAACACAGACAACAGGGAAAAGGTTAGACCAAAAATAACTAAGAATCTTTTTGTTGCAATAAGTATGAAGAGAGGCGTCTTTCACCTTCTTCTGCCCGGCGCAAATGCAAGACCAGCAGGTTGGAAATGCGCCTGTACTCGGGGAAAGACAGGCGGAGAGCTGGTTTGGCCTGGCTGCCTGGCTCAGTGTGTCCCTCCACACCGTTTGTGTTGCCGTTAGTTCCATTTGTGGGCCCATTGACACCATTTGTGAGGCCGTTCACAGCATTCACTCCATTAGGGATGGCGTTTCCTGCAGAGATAACATTTGCGTTAGAAACCTGGATGACTTTTCAGTTCAGGAACAAACTTCAGCTCTAGTTTAGTTATGTTGCGCCCTTGCAGGTGCATTTATACGTTTGTGTGTCAGTACCATCCTCCTGTTGCTCCTCTTCCTCCAGGTCGTCATCCTGCCCCAGGTTGATGTCGGGCGTCTCCACTCTGATGATGGATTTGTTCAGCAGACGGAAGGCTTCCTTCACGTGTTTGGGCTGCACCTGAAGACATTAACAGAAAGGAAAAGGTCAAAATCCTGGTACAAAGAAAAACTTGCGAGTAGTTTAATAGTCCAGGATGTGGTTCCCATTGAAAAGCTTTAGTAGTCTGCATTCATTCGAAGGTGGAAAAGTTAACATGTGAGCAAAAACCTTCACAAAGGGTGAGATTTGAGCCTTCCAAAAATGTTGCGTCTATTCCCACTAAAACTGTTTTCTAAATAGTACGACTTTGTCCAAATATGTTTGGCTTATTCCCATCATCTCAGAAAACAGATATGTTTAAATGTACAGAAAGTTTAAAACATGAGCAGAAATCTTGCAGAAACTCTCTCTGTAGTGAACTTTGGGATTTTAGCCTTTGCAGACCATTTACATGCACTAAATGTATTCAACACACTACAGGAAAAGGAAAACCCCAAAAAGCATAATAGGGCTCCTAAAATGCAACACTATCACTTTAAGAGTTACATTTTTCCTGAATCCAAGTGTGTACAACTTAAATTGTTCGATAACATCTGTGCACCCTTTGTGTTTGCTGAGCAGCAAATCGTTCTTGGCACCCACCTCGTCGCAGCAGTGCATGCGGGCCATGCCCTCCGACAGGCGGATCATGCTCTCAAGCTGCCGCACCGTTATCCTCCAGGCCGACTTGGTCACGCCTCCGGAGCTGTCGCGCTGTCTGAGACGCTTGTACTGCTCCACGATGAACTCTTCGGATTCGCTGGAAATCTACAGATGCGGAACACGGAACAGTTTAATACCGATCAGAAGCGTATACATTGCTAACCTGATGCTAACACGATTAATCGCAGCAGGCAGACGCGCACCTTGGGTTTGAACTGCCTTGCAAAGAGCAGATATCTGCGGATCTCATCCAGAGAGTACAGTCTGTCCACAGATTCTGCAATGCGCGAGTGCAGGTCCACGATGCGTCTGGCGATGGCGTAGTCCGTCACCTTGGATACACACATGATCAGATAGAACGTTAAGTAGGAGAATTGGATATTTAGTGCAGAGAGGATTTAAGAAAGTAAGAAAATATTAAAAACGCACTTTTAAAACTAAAACAAATATACAGACTATGCTGCTTACCTCGTTACAGTCGTCCACCAGGATGAAGAAGAGGTCGAAGCGGCTCATGATGGGGGCAGTCATGTTGACGTTCTGCTTCAGACTCTTGCTGCGGTCGTAGCGCCCGCCCACAGGGTTGGCTGCAGCCAGGATGGAGGTGCGAGCGTTCAGGGTGGCCTGAAGAGACGGAGAAGTCTAGTTAATTTACTGCAGATTTGACTGGAAGGTTCTTTTAATTTGGGCTTAGAACAATGATTTTTAAAACAAGTATGTGGTTTTAAGTGTGTTGAGGTTGTGCTATAGAAATGGGCGTTCAGGCCTTTTTGCACAGGGCGTTATTTTACTTGTGTGTTCATTTAAAACTGTTGCTGCCGTTTCAAAACTTTTTCCGAAAAGAGAAATTCATTTCAGAGCTTTCCTTCATAAGCAAAGGCTTTAACTTATCACATTATTTGGATTGTAAATAAAAACAAGGAGGTTGTGTAGTCCAAAACAAGACGGAAAATGCGTTTTATACTCAAAGACAGCACATACCAGACACCAGAGTTTCTGGACTTTGACCGGCAAGTCTAAATCTCTCCGGTCAAAGCATCCGGTCAAATTCATTTCCCCTTAGCGCAATACCGCATTGGTTGCGCCACTTATGTGACAGACAAAAGAGTATGTGACAGACAAGAAGAGTCAATTATAATGTCTAACACTTCATGTGGAGAAAGAGATGTCCTGTATGGGTTGATTGTGCGTTGATCTGTTGGTAATGCCTTCGGGGTTCCGGTGGGCATGTAAACAAATGCATAATGCTGCGCTATACTTTGTGGCCTCACCCAGTTGCATAGCGACACTTATTGTTTAGGTGTCTCTTAATAAACAGGTAGTCCTATCATTAGCTAGAACTAGCTGGATCTGATCGATATGGACATAAACGCGAGTGAAGTCTAATCTGACGGGAGAGAGAGATCAGCTGCTGCTGACGAGTCGACACGCAGCTCTGCATGATCACATGCAGCGGTGAGCGGACAAAACACACACTTCAGGTTAGAATATCACACGTAGCTATTTTAATTCTCAAACTACCTAAACTAGTTATAGATATGTTTAGTTTTACTGTCGGTTCACTCATTACTGATCCGCGAGCTGCATGATACTGACGGGCTGTCAGGAGAGGGAGAGAGCGCTCCGTTTATTATAAATTACTGTACACTTTTGAATAATGTAGTTAATCTACTATAATTAGTTTAATATTGAATCATATCAATTTGTTTTAAAGCTCAATAAATAACAAAGAAGAACTTTGACCGGCACTTTTCTCATTTTGTCCGGAAGATTTCAACTTTAACGGACATGTTGACCGGCAAAAAATTCTAACGGGAACTCTGCCAGACACACTACTTCTGTTCTCAACTTTCAAGATAAAAGCCCAAGACATATACTATTATTTTTTACCAGTCGGAACTATACCTCACTCAATAAAAAAGCTCAAAGTAGCTTAGGCTTTTAAAATGTTACTTCAGATAACCTGCAGGAGGCTGCTTTCAGACATTATTCTATGTTTGACTGCGCAAATCTATTTGTATAAAAAAGGAGACATTTTCATGTTAGATTCTCAGTGCGTAAAGGCTTAAACCTTCATAGTAATTGCAACAATTTTTTGTTTTTAGCATTTAGTTAAATCTGGCAGTAGTACCTTGACTCCGGCCTTGGTGATGCTGATGGTCTGCTGCTCCATGGCCTCATGGATGGCCACCTGGTCCTTAAGGTCCATCTTGTCAAACTCATCAATGCAGCACACACCCTGGAGGAGAATCACTTGCTGTTAATACCACTGAATGCTCTCAATAATGTCCTTCACTGCCTGCGTTCCAACACTCACGTTGTCCGCTAGCATCAGAGCTCCGGCCTCGATCACAAACTCGCCGGACTCCTCGTCTCTGACCACAGCTGCCGTCAGACCTGCAGCTGTGCTCGCCTTCCCGCTGGTGTACACTGCTCTGGGACTGAACTCCTCCACGTGCCTGCAAACACAATTACAATATCAGATCCGTGCATATCGATTTCCGTTATAGCTGCACAATTAAAAAAGGGATATTATGCTAATATTTGTATTCTGTGTCTCTACTGTGACATGTCTCCATGCTTTAATGTTCAAAAAAGCCCTTTATTTTTCTCATCCTGCCTGTGGTGCAGCACCTTGTTTCCCCCTCTGTCTGAAACCAGAGCCCAGTCTGCTCTGATTGGTTAGCTGGACGGCTCTGTTGTGATTGGTCATCTGCTTAACCGCCCCTTACGGCCCGTCCACACAGCAGCTTTAAACAAATCTTCCTACGCTTCTCTGCCCATTGACTTTGAATGGGGATGACGTCACTTTGCCTCGCTTTTCGCCGAACTGCATTGTGGGGGAGCGAAGCGAAGATTTCCAGGATTTTCAGGATTCAAAAGTTGAGCAATGTTCAACTTTTGAAGCTGAGCTGGAAGCGTCAGCCAATCAAATCCCGTTTATGCAAATCTGACAGTAGAAGCGCTAGCCAATCAAACCGCGTGTAAGCAGGGAGAGCCAGACCGCAGTTCATTTCCTCATATTCCAAACGAGAAATTACGGTAGCAAATCACCCGGTTCTTTATGACCAGAACTATTAACGGGATACAAACCAGAGGAACCAGGCATAGAGGGAGGTGGCAGAGAGAGTGGGTGAAACTGGTAGGTTTTCGCCTGTTTGGGGAGTTTATATATATATATATATATATATATATATATATATATATATATATATATATATATATATATATTGCTCGCATAAAATCCCCGGGGTTTTTTGCTTTGTATGTCGGGGGCGGGAGATTCATGTGATTGGTCGCAAAAAATCCCCAAGCTTTCAGACACGCCCAGCTCCAAGATTTTCAAGATTTTTGAAAAGCTGCTGTGTGGACGTACCGTTAGCCTATCATGTGCAATATGTTGGAGCGCTAGCCAATAGAAGCGTGTGTTACTCTTTTGGAACTTTGGGATTTTAGCCTTTGCAGACCATTTACATGCACTAAAACCTATACAACACACTACAGGAAACCCCAAAGCGCATGATTCCTTTTAAGGATTACAACGTCAAGCCAGATGTGGGAATTTGTCCGCGTTGTGTCACATACTTGAGGAACTGGCTCTTGGCAGTACTGGGGTCTCCGACGATGCACAAGTTGACGTCTCCTCTCAGCGAGATGCCCTCCATGGTCGTCTTGGGAACGCCTCCAAACAGCATCAGCAGGATACCGCGCTTCACCTCGTCGTTGCCTGGAAATCACAGCCGCCATTTAACTAAAATCCCAATAAATCACTTTGACTAAACTTCCCTGGATCCAAAATAAATGCTGGTTGTGAGGGTGGAGCACTGACCGTGGATGGTTGGGAAGAGGCTGGTGCAAAGGTTGTGGTACAGGTTCTTGTCCTGGCTCATCTCAAATACTTTCTCCCACTCCTTCTCCGTCATCTGGCTCTTGATGCTCTCTGCTGTCTGCTCCTCATCTCGCAGCTCCTTTCCACCAAACTACAACAAGACAAAAACAGAATTTAACACCAGGCATGTTCGGGGCTTTGGTAGCTTATTTGGTTTCGATGATAGCTTAGGGATGTCACAAGAACCAAGGAGTTTGTATGTTGTCAAGGTCTAACCCTAACTTGAGGGGACCTGGTTTTCTACAGTGGACCCAGGTAAGCTAAATGGAATTAAGGCTCCAAACTAAGGGCGTCCTTGCATTAAGAGGAAATATAGAACATTTGATTTGCATGTTTGTACAACTGTCATTTAGCAAAGTGCATACTGAATCGAGCACTTGAGTCTTAAGGTCCAGAAGGAAGTAGTAACCACATTATTGAGTTCTCAAGAGGCGCTTTCACATCGGAGTACTTTTCCCTTTTAGTTCCGATAGTTCCTGGGATTTTGCGTTCACACCAAAAAGAGAACTTAGTTTATGAGAACTTTTCCCTGCTAGAGAGCAGGTACTTTCCTGGAGAGAAAAAAGTTCCAATTTCTGATTGGCTGGGCGGATTGCAAACCACGCCCCGTAAAACTCTGAAAAGGTTTGTGAAGCCGCCATTGTATTTGCTGGCATTAGCATTATTAGCATTAGCCCAGCGCACCAACGGAGAGAGACTAACTTATGGCAACACAAAATAAAACATGGGAGCGGTGGAGATGAGGAGGTGTCGGCGTTCTGGCGATTTACTCGGAAGGCTTCAGTAGAAGCTGCTGGGAGCTGCGCCTCCGCTATTTGTATATAGGGGAAACACTGCACTTTAAAATGGAAGATCCCCATAGGCCCCACCCACTCGATCGGACGATACTGATTCCGGCGATCGGCCCCAAAATTGGCGATCGGAGCATCCCTAATTATAGGTATAGACTGCTACATTTCTGATAACGTGAAACCATATAGAAATGCTTCATTTTTAGCTTGAGTGTCTAACCCGTGGGTTGGTGGGGGCCACGTTGCAGGCGAGGAAGGCCAGTCTGTACGAAAGCTCTCTGACTCCCAGGGCCTTCAGTCCCTTCAAACCATCGGCTTCAAAGCCCTGTGGCCCTCCAGGGACCCGGGTGCTGGTCTCTGCGCGCACACCTGTGGACGGGACGCACATACAAACAGTCATGAGGTGTGCAATATGATTTCTTCCAAGTATTTTCACAATTCAGGTGAATTTCAGGCTCAAAGTGTCTGTCCAAAAATTGTACCGGGAGTGGTGAGCTGAGAGACGTCCGGCACGACGATGAGGGTCCCGGTGAAGTCGCAGCGGTCTCCGGCCTGAGCCATCTCCACAGCCTCCGCCCTCAGGACAATCTCCAGGGAGCGGGGGATCGAACCACGAGGCAGCTCCGCCTGCGTCTCCTGGACACGCACCTGCACACAGAGACAGTCAAGTTCACACACCCATTTACTTACAGACACATACATCACATAGAGGTTTTATACTGTTGCTTATCTTATCATATTCACTTCGAAAATTGCAGATTGGTAACCTTTTCCGCTAAAAACAAAAAGCCAGGAAAATCGATAGCATCAAGAAATGGTATGCCCTTTTGGCGTTCAAGGAGGACATGATTATCCCTGATGTACAACAGGTGCAGTTATGTAAGCATCTCCATGTATGCTCTATTTATGTTATGTTGGTGAAACAAAAAAGCCAGAGGTCAGTATGTTTTTTGTCCAGAGGGAAAGCAGCTATAGTTACCTTCTGGAAGTCGATGAACTTGGATTTGTGCGTGTCGAGGTGGAAGCGGCTGCGGTTGTTGCACACAGGGTTTCTACAGATGGTGGGAGGAGAGTATTTGAACTGCTGGGGGACATCTTTGATCAATGCCTGGCAGTCCATGCACTGGAAGGTGCCACTCACCTGCAAAATAATCAACAAAAAGACAATGTTATCGAGGAACAGCCCAATTGTAATCACGTAGCTCTTCTGTTATTATTTGGTGCATGGTGGAGGTCTTACCAGTTCAGGGTGGACTGGGTGTGTCCTCACCACCTGCCCACTGATCCTCACCAGGGTGCCGATGCGCATGGATGACAGCTCACGGATCCTACATCCCACACAAGGAAGAAGTTGATATATTTCCTTAGAATTCATTATTGGACGCTTAAATCTAACATTATTGTAATTTGATTGATTAAAATCAAAGCACGATACACACAATTTAAGTAGTTATCTGTGTCTTACTTGTGTCTGGTGGGCAGTTCCTCCAGGGCTACGTAGAACTCTTTGTTGAGAGGAACATTCCCGTGATCCCGAGCAAAGTTGCGCACTGCCCGACAGAGGAAGGGGTAAACTCTGCAAACAGAATCATTTCAATGTGAATACAAATCTCCATGGCTGTTAAATCACTCAATGGTTTGTTTTTTTAATAGAGCTGCTACAAATGGTTGCATTATTGATCGACAGAAAAATAAGCGTCAACCTTTGAAATAAGGGAGTATGTTTCCATGCAAACTAAGGGCTGTTTTCAGCCTCTCAAATATGGACACTTCCTGCTTTTCCCTATGTTATAGCATAATACTCTAAATATCAAATCAAGACATACAATGACACTAAAGAGGACTTTAATGCAATGGGATGGAAATGTTTCCCTTTACCAGCTGCGATTAAAGCATAATGCTGCTTTAATTCTATTTTGAGATGTTTAATTGTAGTATTGTTTATTTCTACTCTTAAAATGCATTGTTTTGTTTTGTTGTTTTTATGCTGCTGCAATGTAAACATTTCCCAATGTAGGATTAATAAAGTACGTCATATTTGATCTCTTATTTTATAATGCATCATTAATCATAATACAGCAATCTAATATGATTCTGAAATGGACCATAAAACACAGTGGGTACTTTTGGGTATATTTTGATGCTAATACTTTTGTACTTTTTCTTAAGATCGATTTTGATGCAGGGTTTTTCGTTGTAATCAGATTGTTAAAATGTCTGCACTTCTACATTTCCTGTATACGTAGGCTACATTCTGTTTCACAGGACGAACTGGGGTTTATACTCTGGTTTCAGCCCACCTGTAGTACTCCTCCTGGATGGTGGTAGCCAGCTCCTGGTTGAAGCCCTCCAGGTCAGTGAAGCTCACCGCCAGCGTGTTCCTCTCCGGCCTGATCAGCTCCTCTGCCTCACGGACATACTTCACCTCCCCGTCCCCGGTCTGGTACCTGCACACGGATACAGGCAGAAGAAAAGTTACTAAATATGATCAATAACCACCAGCCGACCAATAGTAACTGATGAAGAGTGTTTAAAAAGTGATGAAGAGTGTTTAAAAAGTGATGCATCAACGCATTTTGGCGGCCGACAACAATACAAAGAAGCCTGTTTCTGGCTGACTTACTCCTCTAAGAAAGCCTGGAATAACTTCTGACATTTTTCAGCCAACTCGTCTTTCACAATCTCTCCGGCATTCTCCGCGGTTGCTGTGGCAACATCCATGTTGAAACACCGTCAAAAAGGAATAAAAGACTGAAAAACGTTCAGAATAACACAGAGTCGTGCCGCTGTTTTCCGGAGAGACACGCTACAGTCTCGACAACAGAGCAACGGTTTCGCGCGAAAAGAGTGACACGTGACGTTTGGCGCGCCGATTTTGACCAATCGGTGATGCCATGATAATACTCTCTGTGTTTTAGCCAATCAGGAAGGAATATGTGAAACGACGCAGGCTTCTTCTGCTTTTTCCCGCCGCACGCTCTATGGGATTAGTTTTGTATCATAAAGATAAAGCAACACCTTTTCAGAATAAAGCAAAACTATGAGTTTAAAAGAAAAAAAAACTGAGTCAAGTAAAATTCAAAAATAAAACTATAAATTGCAAACACATAATTTGTGTAATCATGTAAACTATAAGTATTTTTTGTCTGTCGAACAGTTTTGCATCATATTAATTTGAAATAATACAGATCATATCATAGCTTCAAAATAGTTTCGAGCGTTGCAAAAATGAATGCTAAATTAACCTTAAACACTCACAATAAGTGCAACTACCATTATAGCTCGTGTAGAAGATAACAAGCCAGTGTTATTATAAAGGGTAATACCTATCAGCATGTACAAATCATTACTAAGATTATTACATGTGAATATACATTCATATCAAAGACTGTATAGACAAATGCATGTGGATATGTGTAAACCACTGTAGTGTTGCAGTTCCCCACTGTGACCACTGGAGGGCAGTGAAGAATCATGAGTCTAAATGATCATTCTAGCACTTGCAATATTACTTTCATTCACTTATTTTCTCACAGTGACTGTAGAGAGCAATACTCATGATCAATAATGATATTCATTGTTTATGTCAGCAGCATGTAACCATATATACCTTGACCATTATGTATATTTTTTCCAGATGTGGGAAGTACATTATCTGAGTACTTCTCCCACCTCTGATCTTTTCACATGTTGAGGTAATCTACAGAGCAAGGCCAATGTAATGGTATACAATGTATAATGTACATACTTAGTCAAAAATAAGATAACATTTGGTTACACATTGGTGCTGATAATCTCTAAAATATGTATTTTTTCATTGCAATCCCAATATAAGCTGTCTGCAGAAGCTGCAATTCCAAATGTCATTTATTTTGTCTTTCTAACCACTTATTACTTACTGGCTGCAATAAACTGAGCGGATGGTTTTCTAAACACATTTCTTGGTATTCTGCACAACACAAAGTTGGCACAACTTGACTCAAGATCTACTGGAGAAGACTGTTTGTTAACCACAGCAAAGAAACAGCTATGCACCAGAACAGTGGTTATAATGGCAGGGAAAACAAACTACCTGTTGTCATCAGCGCTCTATGTCCCACTCAATACTCAATTATGTGCTCATTTTAATCGTGAATACACATGTTCTCAAAATGTACCTTACTGTGAAATATTGTATATAAAGATTTATTTGTGTATATTTGTATTTATGTATTCTAATCCTATGTTTGTTGACCTATGTTGGTATTACGTTTTTTTATATGAATCATGAAGTTATGTGATACTCTGTTAATTAGCTTGGAAGGGGGGATAGACTTTTCTTGTATTTCTTTGCTTTGTGAAGCACTTTGTGTAACCTTTTGTGTACAAACAGTGCTCTATAAATAAAGTTTGATTTGATTTGTGTTTATCCATTTATTATTTACATTTAAGGAGAAAGTCTTTATAATCTATTTTATTTCAAATGAAGTTAGGGGAAGTTTTTCTGTGTTTTCTTCACAATGAATACTAATTATTGAATCAAAACAAAGTCACTCCTGATTGAAATACCAATACAAGCTTTTGGAGAAATCTACTGTAGTCGATGAGTTTAGATTTATTTGGTGTAAGAAACTGAAATTACCAAAACTACAAATGAAGATTCAAGATGAAATGATTTTTGATTAGATTTGTGATTTGACCATTTCAAAACAATGTAAACATCATATGTAATTAAATGTGATTGCAGCTACATTTTACAGAGTGTTTATCACTCACAATCATTTACAAAAAGTCTGCAATCAGCTTCTGCATGCAGGATAAAGTCGAGGCACCATCTGTGACCACCACTAATTTCTACCCTATTTTTCCATTAATATCTATTTCTGCTCCCACATTATTCTCACATGTCCACCTGCTGAGGGCAATACAAACGCTCCCGGCGGGCTATTGGTTTCACCTGTCACATTGTATGAATCAACCAGGAACAAAGCAGGAAGTTGTTGCTGGCCATTTGGATGCAACCCAGTCTTTCTCTCCCTCTTTATTTCATCTTTTGTCTTGACCTCTGGTGTTCCCACGATTGTTCAGCAGCAGGAAGCTCAGCTTGTCTGAATATGAGAGGACCGGACCATCTGTAGGCGCACACAACACACACACACACACAACACACACACACACAACACACACACAACACACACACACACACACACACACACACACACACACACACACACACACACACACACACACACACACACACACGCACACACAAACACTTCCCCTAACACTCACACCACATGTGCCACAAGTGCATCAATAAAGGTCGGCAACAAGACTTTTGATATAGTATTCAACTCTATAGTTAATGTAATAAAGATGTACGTTATGTATTTAGGTACATTTACATTCCATCACTGATAGGCCTACCATTATTGGTTCTACTACCAATTTTACAATCACAGACACCCACCGACACACACACATCAGAACACGGTAGGGATTAAACATAGTCTGTAGTAACAGTTGAAACAGGTGAAAAACGACAAGATGGGAACCAACAGTTCTAAAAGCTGCAGGATATGTCGAGAAGAGGAGAAAGATGGTTCAAATGAGTCGTTTCCTGGTGTATTTGTATCCACATTGTGACACATTTCCATTGTTTTAGTGGTGTTAAGCAGCATTTCAGCATTTTTCTGACAGGCACAGTGAGAAGGTCAAGTGTAGCGTGTGATTCAGTTACTGAAGGCTGATGGCTGTTGAGAAACAAACAGAGGTGCAATCACCGCTAAATGCACTTTAACACAGGGGTATCTCCTCTTGCACTTTATGTAGCTCTTGTATCTTCTCTTGCACTTTATATGTCGTATAGCTGCTATATTGTATTACCATGTCATAAATACTTGTGTATGCTGCTCTTCCTCTTTTTGCTTATCATGTATTTTGTTTTTGCTATGTTTGTCAAATGTAATCTTCTTAAATGCTTTATGTGAAGGACTGCAGATGGAAATGAGCTCAAAGCTAAATCTGGCACTGTTACGTTTGACACATTTGAATGTTTTAAGTGTTCATTACTGTGCATTGTCCCTGCCAAATAAACGATTAAATAAATAATAAAAAAGGCAAACATCCCCCTAAAACAGTCCAATCTTAGTCCTTCCTTTACTTAGTGACATCACACTTGCACTTATAATGGCTATCGTTCCAACGCATTGTACGTGATAGGAGCCAGATATCTCTTAGCGGTTGACCAATCACAACGGAGCCAGCTAACCAATCAGAGCAGACTGGGCTCTGGTTTCAGACAGAGGGTGAAAAGAGGTGCTGCAACACAGGCAGTGTGAGAACAATAAAGAGCTTTTTGAACATTAAAACATGGAAGCATTTCACAATACAGGAACAAAATACAAACATGAACCTGAAAATGAAAATGAGCAGAATAGGGCCCCTTTAATATTATTTTTGGGGCCATTCTTTCACTAGAATGGCTTAAAATGAATGACTAAATGCATTGTTATACTCAGTGAGTTAATCATGTATTTGATCAAGTCTTTCCTTTCTTTTTGGAATAAATGTCCTCAATTTGGTGCTTCTAATAGAAAGGGCAAGACTGAGGGTGAATGGTTTGCAAATGCACGGGAAATCTAAATCTAAAACTGAGAGCAACAAAAGCGACATTTCTAATTGGCTCATGAAATGATCATGTAAGGATACCATCATGCTGACTTTTAACACTTTACAGATCTACCATCTATATGTTAATCTAAATGTTTATATATACAGTCTATGATGTTAATACATCACCATATTGCTTGCTGTTTCCCGATGTCCTTCAGTGTCTCTCGTGCATGTTGGTAAACTGATTTATACTATAACAGCTCTGTGTGTTGGTGAGGGAAGAGCTGCTCTGGTGTTTGATTGTTTTAGCTGCTTGTTTTTCCTAAAATGAGCTGCAGCAGGAAGTCTTTCCTGTTTTGGATACACTATGAATAGAAGAGAATTGTGTGTGAGTGTGTATGTGTGTGAATGACAGCTATAGAGAGAGACAGGGAACAAAATATATGAAAAGGTACTATAATTGGTAAGTTTTCCTCCATATATTGACTATGAATGAAGTGATTACACACACATTTCTGCATATATATGAAGCCCATGAGAGTTACCGTGATGCCACAATCCAGACTTCCTTTTATTGCTTACTAACTGTATTCTTCCTATTTGTCTCTCACAACTCTCCTCTTCATCCTCCTCAGCTCTGCTCCAGGAAACAGGACACGGTAAACTTCCAGCTTCTGTTTCTCACACTTCCAAGTGGAAGTAGGCATGTGGGAAGTGCTTTGTATACATGTGTGTGCATTTAAGTACTGAACAAATGGACCTCCTGACCCCTTTATGCTCCCTTCTCTCTCACGTAGAAGAAGCAAACAGTTTATATCATCATTGTTGATCTGCACAACCATGACAGTGACAAACACACAAAAACATGTGCCTCAGATACACCTGGCCACCAAACGTCCCATTTGAAAAAAGCACAGTTTCATTTTTCGAAATAACTTTACTGTGCCCATGCTCCGGATCAGTGGATTCAGATGGCAGGTAGCGGCTGACTGATCCTGAATCACTACAAATGAAGACAGGCTGATGATAATACAGATAGGAACACCATACGTGCCACAAATCATTTCAACACTGTTTTTCTAATGCTATGTATCTGTTAACCACTCTGCTCCCAAACACCAAGTGCAACAAAAAACAATCGTGATTTGCCACCTTGGACACTGCTGTCGGCTTAAAATTAAACCACAAGCGAGATGAAATAGATTTGATTCAGCCATTTCACTATTCCACCATTCCTGGCCCATTGCAATGTGTTTTCTATGATAAAGGGTCGGCCATCTCATTAGCTTGCTTAGTAGTCTCTGAAGGGTTTATGTAGTTTTGGCTTTAAAGTAATTACATTAATTATATCTATCTCCCCCAATGAGAATGAGTGTTTGTTGTGGTTCATTGCTTTAAGTACAAGACAGGAATTTACAGTTTCACTCAGGAAGCTAGAGACCTATTTCATAACAAAAGACATTTTCACACATATGGGTATTTTGTATATTTTATTAGAAAACATCAATACACACAGCAGCACCAAAATCATGTCTAAAAACAATATTTACAGGAGAACCCCCACATGGAGGGAGAAGACAAGTCGTAAACCAGCAGACTGCTCCTCACTTTCTCAGACCTTTTGTGTAAATGTCCTTAAACACACACTTATATACACAGTATATATATATATACATGCAACAGAAGCAAACACTAGCTGGAATGTAAACTGGAGGACTCGGACTCTGTGGTGGTGGAGACCCCTGGGCGTCTTCTTGGTAAAATCTTTAAACTTGAGGCCCGGCTCAGAGTGAGGGCTCTGCGGGCCGAGCTCTTGAACCCGGCCCCCAGGAAGGCGTACAGCAGGGGGTTCAGGCAGCAGTGTGCAAAGGCCATGGGCTCAGCCACCACCAGCCACACGCCCAGCACGGCCTCCAGGGTGCAGCCGCGGGGCAGGACCTCCAGGCGCAGTAGGGCGTCCACAGAGATGCCCACTCCGTAGGGCAGCCAGCACACAAAGAAGCAGAGAACCAGAGCGATGGTGGTCCTGACGGCTCGCCGCTTCTGCCTCTGGCCCCCCAGCGGGCCCCGAGTCAGCCGGGTGACGATGACGCAGTAACACACCAGGAGGACCAGGCCCGGGATCACCAGACCCACCAGGACCAGCTGGAGACGGAAGACTGCAACCCAGATAGGAGCGTTGTCTGCTGGGTAGAACCGCTGGCACAGAGTGGCCCCCTCCCCCCCCTCCTGAGTCCTCGCAAACACCAAGTCTGGCACTGCCAGGAGGCCAGCAGGCAACCAGGCACCTGTAGAAGAAGAAGAAACAAAACATAAGAGACTGTGGGGGGAAGAACAAAGAAGTTGCATGGGGGAAATAATGTCTGTCAAGTTCAACACTCACCCACATACACCAGTCTGTGTGCCAGCAGCTGCCTCAGCCCCCCCGTGTTTGTGTACGTGGCTCGGACCACTGCCAGGTAGCGGTCCAGGCTGATGAATGCCAGGATGAGCACGCTGCCGTACAGGTTAACCGTGTAGATAACGTGCACACCGATGCAGGTGGCCGCACCGAAGCGCCAGTTGGCCAGGGCTGAGTCCACGGCCCAGAACGGCAGCGCCAGCACAAACAGGAGATCAGCTGCTGAGAGATGGAGGCGATACCGGTCTGTGAGGCTGCACTTTGACCTGGAGACCAACATAGGAGGGAAAACCATTCATCTTATTGGTCAAGGACACAAAGAAACTCACCAGATCACCAACAATAAACATCATCTCACCTGCGTTGGCAGCCCAGCACTATGACGACGAGCCCGTTTCCTGTGATTCCGAGGATGAAGATGAGGGAGTAGACCACAGGCAAGAAGACCTGCTGAAGGTCAGCAGTCATCACCTGCTCCACGTCACAGGGCTCCTGCAGATCCCCCGCCAGGTCGCCAGAGCCAGAGCCGGAGCCTGTGTCATTGAGGTCGTAGTCGAAGAAGATATGCTGGGGAGACAATGATGATTAAAGGCAGGAAGCATAAGGACAAAGCAACAATCGATTGTAAACACAGATTTGTGAATCTACTTAAAAGCTTAGTTTGACCACACATCACAAACTCACCTCATAGTAAGACATGACGGAGGCAGTCCCTCTCTAGACGGAGTGAAGTTGAGATTTCTGTCTGCAGGGGATATATAGTTGCGATCGTGCTCCTCCCCCAAACACTCCAACACATCTGTGTTCCTGCTGAAACGTTTTTCCTGTTTTCGAGGTGTCAGGTGCTGATAATGGTTCTATCACAGGATACTGAATTTGCGTGTGCACTGCATGAATTGTTTTGGCCCTGAGACCTCTGGTTTGTCATGATCACAACCTATTGGTAATAGGAAAGACTGCAGATGAGAAACAGACCGTGTTTGTTTGTGTCCCTCCAAACTGCACGCTCTGTAAGCTCAGCACAAGCAGCAGGATTTTCAGCAACCAGTGTGAAAATACTTTTTGTATTTGATTATGTTGTGATGCACGGGAGACCAGAAGTGAATTGGAGATGATTATCAGTCAAGTTTACTTTATGAGTTCCTCTGATCTGTCACTATCAGTAACACATTAGTGTGTGAGTGTGAGTCAACTTTCTAAGGGCAACATAACAACATGTTTATCACTGAGTTGTGAGCACATCCTTCTGAAAAGTGAAACTGGATTTTTACAGTGTGTAATATAAATAGAGGATTCACTATATTTAAGTTTACGCTGATATCTTTTTTGGCTTATTACCGTTATACCTCATATTATTGTATGTAATATGTATGTGAGTAAGTCTTTCATGTAATTGAATTCACATATGATGATGTTACCTGTGATGGCCCCACTGGCAGATGCAGACATATGCTTTCCATAATGTACACGTTCACTGGGCAAAACAGAACCAAAACATTAACTTATGTAACATGTAAAGCACTGGCCTGTGATATTTAAAGCCTTTTGCTGTCGATACCAAATAGTGTATTTGTATGTGACATCATGATGCATAGGCCTACTATGATTATGACATAACAAATTGTTTCAAATAAACTATTTTAAATGCATTATTAAAACCATAAGTAAAATAAGGAATTACAATTGACAATATCTATTTTACCTCGTCTTTAAATAAGTACAATATTGAATTAAGTTGTACCTCACAATTAATTTGCTTCAGCATTTCATGATCGTTTTGATTTAAAGAACATTTTAAATGTAAATAGGCAGCTCAGAGAAACAGCTGCTGCTCTTATTGACAACAAGTTTAATAAAGTCAAAGTGATTTAATTCATAATTAAAGGCATTTAATTATAATGAATGTTTTATTTGTTTACAATGAAACTGTATATTCTACATCCTTGGTGTTGGTCAGCAGACACATTTCCTGTCTTGGCACTCGCCGTTTTGATTTGAAATCCCAACCCTCCAACAGTACAATATAATCCCATGAGTAAACAGCAACAGGTCCCAAAATAAACTCCGACCCAACTCTCAGTCCCTTATCTCTCGCTCCTTCTCCACACCCTTCCTCCACACTCACTGGTATCAGCACAGATCTCTGGGAAACAACTTTGATGAGGTACAAAAACAACTTATCCTCATCACATGATTTAGACAACTTAAACATGATTTCTTGTAACAGAGGGCCTTCTGAATAGTAAACTAGTTTTAAAACTCATCATTTTCAATATAGAAAAAAATGATGTTATCAGACATGCTCCATGCTCCTTCCATTTGTATATAAATGATATAACTTGGACTTGGAATGTATGAACTATAAATTGACATGGTTGGAAACATAATGGAACACAAGAGCGAGCACCTGATGTGAACTGTTACTCGTGTTATTGGAAATAAATTCCATACTGGTTGTCCTAACAACCTGCTGCTGCATGTTAACCAAAGCCAAGCGAGGAAAGTAACATAACTAACATTTTAAAAAGAGAGGCCCTATTGTTATCTTCTTTGTTTTTCCCCCTTTACCTTAAGTGTGTTATATGTAAGGGATAATGTGCAGTGACGCGGTCATTATGGGGAATTCTGTAACACATAGGTAAGCTCTCTGATTGGTCAATAGGCGTGTTTGATTCCACGATCAAAGAACGGTCAAATAGAACGTGCCTTTTCACAACAAGTCAGTATCCCTCCGCGTCTGAGAAAAACGGTATACCCTTGGCCTGAAAAGCAAACTGCTTGAACGGTCAATAAATCCTTGACAGCGGTCTGTCTGTTCGGTATTAACAACGTGTCACGTGTTCTGAATTGACCAATCAGAATCGAGTATTCAACTAAGCCATGTAATAAGCATGCATATTGTTCATTCAAGAGCATATCTCTCCCCCCCCCCCCTGCCTGAAACGCCTCCATTGGACTCCTTTGTTTACTTCTGTAAGATAGTGATATCACTTTGTTACACTCGCGTTTCTATTGGCTAGCGCTCCAACACATTGTAGGTGTTAGGCTTAGGGGTGGGACAACTCTTAAGCGGTTGACCAATCACAACAGAGCCGACCAGCTAACCAATCAGAGCAGACTGGGCTCTGGTTTCAGACAGAGGGTGAAAAGAGGTGAAAAATAAAGAGCGTTTTGAACATTAAAGCATATAAACATGTCAATAAGGAATCTTAAATTAGCTAGTAGGGCCCCAAAAGGTGGCTTTTAAATTCTTAATTATAATTAAATTTGAGGTGTCATAACAGTAAACAAAAAGTAGAGAATAAAACATTCTTTCTTTTTGTTGCTGTTATTAATTCAATCGACTGATTTAAAAAACATATATATAAACATATTTATTGGTATGTAATGTATAGTATTAACATACGGTATATATTTTTCTGAAAAAGGAAAAAATGTAATGTCAACACACTTAATCCCACGGGGCTGATATACAGTGCTGATTCCTTTATTAAGTGGCGCCACCATGTGGGCTTTAACAGAGAGGGTCTAACAACACTGCCCAACACCTGAAAATAGTTCATGTTTACACACCCACCACTTGGAACTGTCTTTCATTTGATATACTTAGTAAACAGGCTTTTTTTTATACAGACAGGTCAAGGATATAATGTGTCCCAAATGTATACTCCATACTACATGTAAACATATAGTTTTGCAATTCTAAGAAAATATGTAAGAATCAATAATCCTTACTATCTGCATTGTGGTACAACACTAAAATAGATTATTCTTTAGAATACTGAAAACAGCATGGGATTAGTCTGTGGTATTAAAATGGATCATGAGTTCTAGTTATATAGTTCACCCTACTAAGGTGCTCATGTACTGGTTTGATCAGTCTATTCTAGGGATTGGGTAAAATATACATGTACAAAAAAAAGAAGCAACACTAACGTTGTGTGTTGAATTAAACTACTTGCTAACAATAAATAAATAACATGCAGGTATGTGGAACTGTATCAGTGGTCTACTCAACTCAGAAACATCAAGAACAACAGAGAAAATAGGAGGGCTAAACCGCAAACTTAACAAGTAAAAGCTACATCAGGGCTTGAATACCTTCCTGAGTCACTTAGCTAACGACTTTCTTTCACGACCATGCTGCTGTTGCAGCGCAACTGGGCAAGCAAGTCTCTGAATCCACACGCCTTTTTCGCTGCTTTCTGATTGGATGGGAGCTCTCTGGGCTCGGTGGGTTCCAGGGAAACGTTGGCGGGGATCAACTGAACAGTCAAATGTGTGTTCGATTCATCGCTGACTTCTTGATCGATCTGATCTTCCAAACCAGCGCTGAGAATGCTGCTCTTATCGGTGCTGCTTACACAGATGTTTTGGAGGTGATGGTTGCTGCGGAGACGCTGCTGCTTCGCCACACGAGGACCCTGTGAACCAACTCTTCTCCTCTTCCCCCTGTTCTTCTTCATTTGTTTCATTGGCGTTCTGAGACACCGTCTAAGGTTCCTGACACAAATGATGAAGTCATTTTTCATGTTAACAAGCTCATTGAAGCTTTACTGCTTTAAAGGTGATGTGTTTGACGTTACCTCTGGAGGAAGCTGTGCGGTCTTGTGCAGGCTGAAGATTCCAACTTTCTCCCACATTGAGAGTTAAGTCTTTTCTTAAACAGTTGTACCAGGATCAGAAGCTTCCTGTTGAAATACAGCGGTTATAAAGGGCTGAGAACATTTGTATTTGCATAGCTACAGGTGTTCCTTTTGTAAAAAGGTATACGATGTAACATTCATACATTAACATTTTTGAAACCGACAAGACCTGTAATATTATCCCAAATGTTTCCAACAACTTTTAAACCTAGAGAAATCTGCTATTTTAAAACAAGGTAATGGACCATATTATTCAGGCATATGAAGTGGCAAAATATCCCCCTTGAGCATGTTTTAGCATAGTTGTTTTATTGCTGTATATTTAAAATGTTGAAAGATTTGAGTCATCACACACACACACACACACACACACACACACACACACACACACACACACACACACACACACACACACACACACACACACACACACACACACACACACACACACACACACACACACACACACACACACACACACACACACACACACACACACACACACACACACACACACACACACACACACACACACACACACACCGTCTTTCATTAGGCAGCTTCCTCGGTCTCCAGCTCTTGATCAGAACCCACTCGTCACATGTCAGGGAATTGGGATCTTAAGTACAAACGGAGAGGTTCAACATGTTGTCGTGCATCCTGAGAGTAAACGCTGCAGAGATGCACCTCCTTTGACAAATGACTGTAAATGTGGAAGATATAAAAACAATAGTGCAAAACTAGTAATGAAACTGGCTTTGAAAAACAGAAATGCTTACAGAGGTAGTTATACTATTCATAATTCAATGCAAGCACATGGTTCAGAATTGACTTCATTGGACAAGTTGAATCAATAAAAAGATGCAGGTATCAATAGAAAACTATGTCCAAAGAATTATTATATAAAATGTTTACGCTGAGCCTTCATTTACAGCAATTGCATCATAACTTTCATTGAAGTCGCAAATATTTGGAAATCACCATTTCACTATATACAAGGCTGGCTGATAGCATGCCAGGAAGGACTTGACTGTGACGATACTTTGTTGTACTAATATTTGAGGGTACCACGTGCACATTTCCCAACACATACATTACTGTATCCACCGTTGCTTAAACAAAGAATAACTCACCATTGTTCAGGAGTTTGTCTTTCATAGGTCTTTTCGACTTCTTTGCCTCCTCTCCGAGGCTCCTACAGGCTGTGCACACGCCCTGTGAGAGAAGCTGTTTCCTTCGAGATGCATTATGGGGGAGGAAAGGACCAGACACTATGCTGCTTACAGAGACGCAGTCTGCATCTGAATCATCCACTCCTTCATCAGTCACCTCTACAAACCTCTCTTCATCCTCCTCTCCGACACCTTTAGCCTCAAGTGTGCTGTTAATGACGTCAAGGATGTCGCGGTCCCTCCTCTCCTCTGCATGGACTCTGCTGTCACTAGTTTCTATTTTCTTCAGCCCATTCCTCTTTGGCCTACTCCTCAGCTTGCGCTGGATATCTTCTTCATCCGAGCTGGGGTCTCTCTGGGCAATCTTCTTGGAGGCCTTCGTTAGGCTTGAGGAGCGTTGGGTCAACATGGATGTTTTCCACTTCAGACGATACTCAAATGACCTGTGATAGAGAACAAACCTGTGATAAAGAGCCCGTGAGGGGTTATACATTTGTACATGATCACCAAGACGCAAACCTGTATCTTATTCAACAAGTTCTGCAAATAAGTCCTAAAACACAGACATTTGTACGCTTTTATTCCCTCGTCTCCAAGTGAATGTTTTTTTGTTGTTGCACGAAATAAGATCTGTGGTTGACTCAAGCTTAGGAGATTTTATAGGTTTTGTTTTAAAACATAAAATACCCAAATGTATTAATTTTGTAGCATATCTTTAAAATAATGCTGGCTAACATAGGGCTAAATGAAACTACCTAATGTTGATATGCCAAACACAAGTTGTGGTTAGGTCATAGCCCAACTTTAGCATTACACTTCTTGGGATTGCATGTATGCTTCAGAAATCATACAATGTGTGTTGACTTGTGAAGATTAACTTTCTGAGAAAAATGTGCAAGTATCATACATTTGTGTTTTCGACAACGCTTACTTTTCTTCAATGACTCCAATAAAAAACCCTATTGGCTTTTTGACCAGTGTGATGTTAACTTCTGTGTTGGCTTTTAGAAAAGAGTTTTCATGTGGTCCTACCAATGATATTCTACTCTTGTGGACAGTGATGACTCCACGCCATCTGCCTCATACTCGCTGTCAGAGGCCGGCCTACAAAGACAACAAAACAATGTAATGATGATGACGATTGGGTAGAAGAATAACAAAGGCACAATGTTAGAAATAACATTCTGATGGATCTCAATTGTCAAGTCACTGTTTCATATGATTCAAAATCAAAGATTGGCATAAAGTTGTTTTTTTAAATCAGAAGAGCATCCAGACATGTTCGTTATGTAACACACCACCTCTTGTACATGTAGTAGGTGTTGTTTTCACAGCTTATCCCCCACCAACTGTTCCTCTTTTAACATACATTGTTGATTTCAACTAAGAACACACACAAACAGCTAATTAAATACAACTATATGTAGTAATATGTGGTCTGAAGGTCTGAACAGGACATCAAGAGCAAGCGCTTGCTTTACGATCACAACTCGAAAATGTCCATGATCCATATTATTAACCCATAAGGACCCACCGTGACACGGGTGTCACATGCACTTTAAATGTTCTGGAAAGTTCCTTACACAGCTTTAGCTTTGTTTTTATCTCATGAAGTCCCAACAACAACAGAATGAACAACATTAGCACCGGGATCGTCAGCACTGAAACTATGACTCTAAAACTTACTGCTCCTCAGATCGCTCAAAGTCTACGTGATCAAACATGACTAAAGGAAGCCATACGCTTACTTAACTAATAGGGCTCGAGTTTTGTTGAGCTTGGACGGTCTGAAGATGCGCGCGATGGGCAGAAAAGTAGCGCCGGTTGATTTCTTCTTCTACGCCTGTGTGGACAAAGAGAGAAATGGCGCCACGTAGTGTTAAGACCATGTTTTATGAAGATGTTTAATGCTTGTTTGATACTAAACCATTTTGCTGCATTTTTATTCTTCATTAACTTAAAGGCTAAAATGAAGAAATACATTATGAAAAACAAAGCAGGATTCATTTTATTAGACTTATGGATACAACATATACAGATTATAACAATAGGCCTACTATTAATTAAAAAGTCATGTTTTGGATTGGCTAAAATGAGTGAAAAATAATGTTCTTTCAAGACAAGTTTGGGAAACCATGAATCTTTTAGAAAAGCAAGTAATGTGCATCCGGCCATAAGTCCTCATAAAGTACAAACAAAGAAAAGGTGATCAGATGTTTCAATATCACCATAAGGAACACAATTATTTGTTTCTATTCCAAAACCTTATTCCAAAACACTGGATGGATACACAATATTCAAAAATGTGGAATTCATTTATTTTGCTAACTTTGGGAGTTATAGGGAATTTAAAATATTTAGTCACTAACATGTGAATGGTACTTTTTAAACAACACTTTCTCAGGAGAGAGCTCTGATCTACACATACGAATGGTACATTTTTTTATTCAAGTTAGTAGAGAGATTGAAAACGATAGTGACAGGCTGTTTCAAATGGTCAAAAAGAAATCAAGAAACTAAAAACCCTTTATTAGGGCTAACTAACAGTTCTAAGTGCAGACATAATGACTTCATAGAAAGTGAAAGGCACATGATCAGATGGTTGCGGACAATATTTCCTTTATTGTAAAACAGTGCAGAGGCTTAAAGTACACAGTAAAAGAGCACATTGGACGTCGTTTTAGGGGGCGTTGTTGGAAAAGTAAGGAACTGAATTCTCGGATGGAGCGTCTCTGCAATCTTTGGACTTCAATGAATCGGCTTGCGGAGAAACTGGTGGTGGTTGCACAGATTGGGAGGGGCATTTTTTGTTCTGGCGATGAGCAGGAAGGGTGGTGAACGTGCACGATAGGGAGGAGGAAGCATCTCTGGATCTGGAATTCCAACAAGGCCTGGAGAAAACACAAAGAAAAGGTGTTGCATTAAAATAGCATTCATCAGCAAACGTGCATAAAAATCCATTACCTAAAATGTCATACTGCTATACTCTACGTACAAGTGGGAGGAAGAGGAGCTCTTTCTGTTTCATGAAGGCATCATCACAGTCAGTCAGGTTCATGTTGAGGAGTGTGAGCTCAGTCTTTCACACAACGTTTGAAAACACCTGTGAGAAGAAGAACAAGTGAACTGAATGTAAACAGAGAGCCAGCTTTAATAACACAGAAATATGTTTGCATATTAACTGTAGGACTATATCTGCGTGTGTTTCTCTGGTCCTTGCTGTTCCACTCAGGTCTCCACATGGCAGTAGGATAACATCTGTGCAGGTTTCCTTATAGAGGCTGTAGGTGGAGGTTTGGCCACAGCTTTCTGTGGGGATCTTCAGGGGGAGTGGTCTTCTTCAGGTGGCTGAAGGTGGAGGTTTGACCGCAGTGATCTGTCAGAATCTGCAGGTGGAGGCGGCAGCTGCAGGTTGCTGACGGAGGCTGCAGGTGAAGAGTGAGGCAGCAGTTTGATGCTGAAGCTGCTGGTAGAGGATGTAGGCAACAGAGAGACAGCGGCTGTAGGTGGAGAGGAGTCTGTCATCTCATAGGCTGCTGCTCAAGGCTGATGTTTTGTCTGGTAGAAGTAACAGGTGGAGGCTGGAGGGTGGAGGGTGGAGCAGGTGTTCTGGCAGGTGATAACTGTTGCTGTTGAGGCTGAAGCTGGAGTAAGAAGACTGTTAACAGAGGAGCAGGAACTGATTCAGAGGAAGACAATTCATCAGTGGTGAGATACATTAAGATCAATGAAAGTAAACTTAACTCAAACTAAATACTAACTCTTAACACTAAATACTTATTCTTAATACTAAATACTTATACTTAACACTAAATACTTATACTTACTACTAAATACTTACTCTTAACACTAAAAACGTATACTCATTACTAAAAACTTAACACTAAATACTTATGCTTAATACTTAAAACTTAACACTTAACTTAACTTCAATACTTAAAACTACTAAAAATGAAACTTAAAACAACTAAACTAAACTTAAAGCACAGTATTATTAGACAAGTCAGCTTATGAGAGTGTGTCTTAGTGCTTTGCCCTTTTTGCTGGTGGATATTCGGGCTCTGGTTCACCAGAAACATCCACGTTGTAGAGCGGAGGCTGGACTCCAGCACCGTAGGACACGTCCACATGGACCAGACCGTCTTCATCCACTGTCTCTGTGAACATCGGACGGTCCAGTCGCTCCCACAGCTTCTGCTTGATACGACGACCCAGACCCAAACTATATGGACGCAGGCGACCGTCCGGGAACCTGAGAGGAGAAACACAAAAATAAATCTTTATGATGAAGGAAAATAGAGAGATAGATTTCTAAGAGAGTGGAAATTCTGTAAATGAACTGACTCGTTTGTGACACAACGTACCTCAGCATGTTATCCACAACTTCATGGTAGATGAGCTGGTACTCCTCGACTGAGCGGTTGTGGATCCTGATAGGGTCTTCGAGGTGCAGGGGAGCAGTGGAGGTCCGGAGGCCGGGGGCCACATTAGAGACAGGTGGCAGGTCAGCAGAAGCAGCAGGGCGCCGGCGCTTTGTATGTGCCACCTGGAGAATGTGCCAGAGGATGTCAGACTCTAGCAAACTTCTTACTTAACAAAATACTTTTATAATTGAGGAAACAATACTTCAGTTCTTGAAGATTAAACCGTGTACAATTTCAAGGAACAGAGTTGAGTATCAGATGTCTCACCTGGTCGTCCCTGCAGCAGGGACACTGTCTGCAGACGGCAGGCCTCCTCTGGCGGGCAGAGACTCTCCTTCCTGTCTGGTTCTCCTGCGGGAGGACGGGCACTCGACCCTGCAACAACACACACTCATGTTAGGATGAGGCTTTAAAAGTACATGCAGGATTTACCTTTTTCTAATATTTTGTCATGTCGTAATAGGAAAATCAAATGTGTTATTGCTAGTTTTATGTGCTGCAACATTACCTGGCCAAAACCTGATGTGGTTGTTGGATAAAAAACATAAATGAAGGAATATGAAACATGTAATCAAAGTCTGAAAACCTCATCAAAAATGCTACGTTAAAGTAGGCTACTTCAGTTACTTTAATTAGTTACATTCAAAGTCACAATATGAATGTATTTCAGCTTGAAGCTGGGTGATATAGCCTACAAAGTTAATATAAATGATTTGTATTAGACAACATTTATGTGTTATTATATTCATATAGTCTTGTTTAGATTAATTAATGTGTATTTTTGGTATTTCGTACTGCATAGATTCATTAATTGAATTGTTTCAGTGGCACAGCCGACATGATATTAATGTAATATCAACTTTGTGTAATGGTACTTATCGTTACAGGAGCCTAAATGATTTGTTAAACATCAGTAAACTGTGAGGTTTCTGAAAATGTCGACGGTAAATTACATTGGAAACAACGGGGACATGAACGGAATGAAATCTTACATTTTCCATACTGAAAGTGAGTTTTCTCTGCGTAATAACTATCAGGCGGTCTCTGACTCTTCGGGATGTAAAAATACTTGAGTAGAAGCGATAATTTGGAAGAATCGTAGAGTGAAAGTGGAGAAAATATTTGTTGTGACCGTCTTCAGGTAGTTTTCAGGTTGTTATGGTTTAAATATTGATCCGATATTAATGCACGTCCTGCGTCAACCCATGGCAACCATGGAATCCTCTACGTCCATTTTGTGCACGCAGTCACGTTTTGCCTCTAATATAAAGTGTATACTATCAGCCTGAGATAAAGTTAATATAAATGAATCTGTATATATAACTGGTATTGAACTGGAGTATTACACGCAGTTTTCAGTTTGCTATTAGAGATAAATCCAAATATGTGCAGGCAGTGCAGCAGAGACCATAGTGATATCAGTAAATGGTTTATCGTTATCTTTAACCCGAAAACAAAACTCTATGGGAATATAAATTATGGCAGCACTTGTTATTGAACTATTAGTGGTAGGACTACATAGCCTACCTGTTGTTGTGGTCGTTCCTTTCGTTAATTACTCACACAGCAATTGTGCAGCTTGTTGAAAAATATTTAACTTCCAACTTTCCTTATAGCTACTGTTGTAACATAATCTAGCAGCCAGCTCTTTCTTTTATTTGAATGTCCCTCTGAATGAACCATATCGTGGTAACTGACCATAACGTGGATTTGTTTTAATTGTTTTATTGACAAAGGTGTTATGATAAGATTTACACCACTCATATTCACAGAGGTGGTAGAAGTACTCAGATATTGTACTTGAGTAAAAGTAGAAGTAGCCTCAGAGTGTAGGAATACTCTGTTACAAGTAAAAGTCCTGCATTCAAAATGTTACTCAAGTAATAGTACAAAAGTATTAGCATCAACATATAATATAATAACATTTTGCAGAATAATATATATGATATGTTTTGATTATAATTATTGATGCATTAAAGTGTTATCAAAGCTGGTAAAACGTTTTTTTCACATTTGTTATCCAAATCTGCAAAGATATTAGATAAATGTTGTGGAGTAGAAGTACACTATTTACCTCTGAATTGTAGTGGAGTAGAAGTACAAAGTACCAACAAATACTCAAGTAAATTATGTTGCGAAAATGTTTAATAACCCAGTGAGAATAGTTTAGGCAGAACAAACATAGACATACAAATGTCCATTATAATTACAAGTCTCTCATAATTCTACTTAAGCAGTAGGCTACTTGAGTAAATGTACTTAGTTACTTTACACCACTGATTGTGACCTATAGCTATCTCAACCCTCTTGTGTCACTTCTGGTTGAAAAAGTTGCTGATTGCCAAAATGCCAAACTTGAGGCCTCGTTAAAAACGTAGTCCATAAACCTATAAGTGAGGTCACATTAAGTAGGCTACACCACTTATTGTATACTGTCCCCTTGTGCCTTCCAATACTCCTTATTATCATACTAATTTGAATGGCAAAAAAGGTTTAGCATGTCCCTATACATAGTACGTATTGTGGGGGAAACAGCAATGGAGAGTTAGGACTCAGAGAGACACGAGGAGAGCTGGAGCTTTGATGGCAAACACTGGTGGTTTATTTGGAGTTATGGCCGGAGAATTGACTAAACAGGTGGTGCGTCACGAGTTGACACAGCGGTTGCCAAACCAATTCTGAAGAACTCTTTCTGTAGCTCGAGGTTTTAACTAGTTCAGAGTGTAATAATCAACATTCTTTATCAGTGAGACTAAACAATTATGGACCCTGAATCCAGAGATGGGGACTCGAGTTTGTGACTCGGACTCGAGTCGCACACACAGAGACTTCAGACTTGACTTGGACTCCTGCTCAAAAGACTTCGGACTCGACTTGGACTCGTGTTTTGGGACTCGTGAACAATCATTTTGTTTTCTATTTTTGGCGTATTAAAGGTGGGGTAGGTACATTTGAGAAACCGGCTCAAGATCGCTAGAATTTGAAAATACACAACCGGACAAAATCTGCCACTTCCTCACAGAGCCCCTCCTCCAACACACACGAACGCGCACATGACCAATGAGGGCACGAGATAAGTTTGTGCCCCGATGGGAGGCTGACAGGCAGGTAGGCCATCCAGTTACTTTAGCCGGGCCGGCTATCGGGATGTTAAGAGCATTCCATGGAATATAACAAAAAGTGTATCTCGAGCCGGTTTCTCAAACTTACCTACCACACCTTTAACATTAACATTAACATCATGGTAACACCATGGCGACAGGCCGCACACCTGCAGCTGTACCGCTTGTAATTAGGTTCAACTATAAAAACTTCGAACAAAACGCCGGCGGCACCAACAAAAGGAGCGCACACTGCAAAGTCTGCAATATTAAAATCAAGGATGCTGGTGCAACAACGTCAAATCAGGCACTTGAAAACTCACCCGGAGAGGTCAGTCACATTAACGCATATGGATGGTTAGCAAACATGTTTAGCTCAGCATCAGCTATGTAATGTTAACTTAGCTTTGTAACTGAATATTTGAAAAGCTGAGTGAATGTTTGCTTGTCACACTTGTTTGCGTTGAGTGGCGTTGACATCCAACTCTTGACATGACATAAAAAAGGTCGGTAACGTTAATCATTACGTTCCGCTGGCTAACGTTAAACGTAGAAAAATACATAGTTACATACATAAATACATCTGTTGGTTTATAGGCAGGTTACAGGTTTACATAGCCGTGGGAAGTAGGGGTGCTGCAGCACCCCCTGTTGGCGAGTGGTGTACATTTGAAAAACTGAGTGACCACCTAAATAAAAATGATTAAACTACATAAAATAGTTATGATTTTACTTAAAATAAAATTAGCCGTATACAGTAGCATATAATAGTCATAGTATATATTTGTATATATTTGTATATATCAGGTGGCTTGAATTTATTTTCCAAATAAATAAAATCCGAGTCATCTAGGTCAGTGCTTCTCAAAGTGTGGTCCGCGGACCACTGGTGGTCCGTGAGCGCCCCCTAGTGGTCCGTGAGTATATTGGTAAAATATCACATTTTAAATAAATACATTTATTTAAGTTTTTCGCACTCTCGCGGGAATATCTCCGCAATGGAACGAGCTTAAGTTTCACTTTCGATTGCATGATATAGCCCAGATAAACACCTTGATCACACATGTGGCCACTTGTTTGTACCATTGTCAGGCGATTTGTAAAAAACGATGTGTTTTTGGATATTTGTGGAGTTAGGTGGTCCGCGAGTGTTTTTGTATTGGTTAAGTGGTCCTTGGTATGAAAAAGTTTGAGAAACACTGATCTAGGTCATAGGTCGTGGGAGAGTGACGTAATTGACGCGACACACACACTGCAGAGTGACAACTTTATAGAATGGCGCAAAAAAGGATTTTGGATTTTTTTCTCCAACAAACAACCCAATAAAAAGAGTGGACCACCAGCTACTCCTCAGCCCACCACCTCTACAACTAGAGTAATATGACACAGAAGAGACTGACACATCTGACTTTAATGCATGTCCATAGTAACATTTTGGACAATGTGGATGTATCTGCTCTAATGAGGGTCTTCATTAGTGCCACCCCAGGCTACATTTGGAGTTTTGTGAAGCCCCAACACAAGGTAAGACGATGTTTCCTTTAATGCTGCTGCCGCTGTGCAGTGTTTTGCCTTGTCAATCAGTTACAATTGAATTCATAGTTTTATTAATATTGTAAATAATATTTTCTGACTATTTGTAATGTTATGTAGGTTTGTAAGACCCATAGTTAGCATGTGGGCATGTGCAGCTGTTGCTAAGGTCTATAATGGTTTATTAAAGTTAAGGCGAGACACCCCAGGTGAATAGGGTAATTTCTCCAGTTAATTACCTACAATAAAGCAATTGTTTCTTATATTACAAGTTTTCTGAATATGCAAATGAGCCATTATCTCATTACATTTGCGCATATTTTAACACATTTCAGGAACCGAAATCTGAACTTTGGATAAAGCCAGGTTCAAAATGCTCGTTTCATTTTGTTGTCATATTAGCATCTAAGGCTTTTACAGAAGGGATTTTGGATATCTCTTTTTATCACTCCATAAATCAGAAAATACTGTCAACAGCCCTAAAATATCAATTTTCGCCATGTTTCTAGGTATAACATCTTATATAATTCAGGCTATGAATGATCTATGAACAAACCCTTCTGTAAAAGCCTTCATAGTATTGATAGGAATATAACTGGAAGGTTTGGTGTAGGAGATAAAACTCATTTTGAGAAAAGGACCTTTAAAGATTGCAGTGAGGCGCTAGCTAAACCCTCCTGTTCTTTGGGCATCGACGCACTCCGTGAAGGTATTTCATGTTCGGGGTCATTTGTGTTTTGTATAACCTTGCTTCGTGCAAGTGACAATTGTTGTTGTCTTCTCTGTGAACGTTTTTTTCGCCGTTCCTTTGCCATTTTGAGATTTAAATTTCTAGCGGAAAGCTAACCAGGAAGTGTTTTAGCACATCACGTGACGCATCTGAACGAATCACGTTGTCAGAAGTTGACACGAGCCAATGAGATTTCGTTTCTTGGTTTAAGACCCCTTTGTACTTTCACGATTGGTTGCTGATACAAAGGAAATGACCATATTTGGATCCGATGAGATTGTGCAGGAGAGACTCAGCTTTCCAACGATGACATGGTGCAAACAGCGGTCGCGGTACTTTATGTTACGTTAGAATGCTAACTTTTGGTGAATTTAGGAGAAATATACAGACGCAAATAAACCAACTATAGTAAAATGAACACTTAAATGTGTATTTTGTACGTTTTACTTCCAAAAGCCTTAAAGAAAACATGTTATGGAATCAAAATAGTACAACATCTCAAAATTGACCAGTGCATGAAAAACGATGTTTTTGCCTGCCGTGTCTCGCCTTTAACAAACAATGTATGCGGCTCGTATCGCTGACAGCTGGGCCCGGCCCGGCACCGACTTTTTCTTTTTTTTTTAAGCGGCTCCCTCCTCACTTTTGGCAGCACCCCCTGAGCAAAATGACTTCCCGCGGCTATGCAGGTTTATTGTTGACCACGTAACGTTAATGTTACAGGTTTATCAGGTTACCATTGCACTGGGTTTGAGTGAGAGGATAGAGGAATATGTTTATTTATAGTAGACTTAAAAGATGTCATTAGAGACCCAGTGTAATTAAACAATACGGTTGCAGAGGTCACATTTTAACATTTTTGTCCACTGGCCAAATGGCGAGCAGCATTTGGCTGGTAAATGGTGTTAATGGTAGATATCTCTTTTGGAACAGGTCATGTTTTAATATCACCAGTTCAGTATATTTCAGATAATATTGCAGCAATAGTTTTTTAGTTGCAAATGGCACAGTACTTTTAACACAGTTTCCCTGCGGGGGATTAATAAAGTATTTGTGATACTGATTTCTGATTCTGAAGTGTTTTGCTTATAAGTTGTTTGCATTTAGCTAAAGTGTGATGTTTTTCCTCATATTACATTGCAATAGCCTGTTTAAAGTGATCATATAACAAACAACTAATCAGTACTGATACTGTATGCTAATAGATATAGGAGTGATAATAATACAGTAAATGCTTTGAATTTCTTAGATATAGCTGTACAGCATTCTTAACAGACTGGATAGCAGCAGACAATAGAAGGCTTATTACAACCAGAAGAGACATGAGACTTTTATTTTTTAGAGACTTGAGACTTGACTTGGACTCGTGACCAAAGACTTGAGACTTGATCAAGTCTCACCCCACAAAGACTTGAGACTTGACTTGGACTCGTGACCAAAGACTTGAGACTTGACTTGGACTTGCAAAAAAAGACTTGTGAACATCTCTGCCTGAATCTAACTAGAGCTCTCGTCCATAGAAAAGAATGTGCGCCAGGGAACCTACGTGCCTGAACAGTAAACTACCTCATGGCGGCTTGTGCTCTGTCATAGACTGGCAACAACAATGTGCTCAAGCTGCCCCTCCTAAAGAGAGATAGCAGCAATACCCAAGGCCGTAGAACTATGCCATGCGAAAGGAGACAGTGAGAGGAGAAAATGATTAACTGTGTCAAAGGTTGAATACCTAAGCAAATTGTTCCCTAACACGTATGTCAAATGTCAAAAAAGGATGTCCCTTCACATCTTGTCGCGATAATGTTTTTTCGTCTATTCTGACCCACAATCCTTTGTACAGCGGTTATATTACAAAAAATTCAAGGTCCAATTTGTTGACTAAATAGTATGTCCCGATCATATGCATATCATATGTAATGGCAGCTGCACTAGATACTGTAAGACAAGAAACAAATAGTATGCACATTTTAATGCTGCCCAAGCTGGGAATCAGGACTGTTGCAGGGGCTCATAGAGCTTTCCAATCACAGCAAAACAACCCGTCCTACCCATAAACTGTATATAAAGGTCCTGCTAAACCCATCACAACAAGGGGGTGTCTAAAAAAAGCCACCCAGGTAAAATAACTCCTTGGTACTCTCCACTAGGGGTCTGCTTCTCTCACCATGCAAGCACAAAACAGTGTACAACAAGTCATACCGGTCCCCCTCAAATCAGTCTGTTCGGTCTATGTTATTGTGGGACATTTTCTGGCATGCAGCTGGAGAGGAGGGACAAACTTTATGCCCTCAAACTGACAGAAGTTGAAGACTGCAATTGGCTCTCTTGTTAAAGGGAGGACTTTGAACGCATACAACTCGGCTCAGTCACAGAGGAATTTCCACAGTAACCTGAGGGCGGTGAAGGCTTACACAAGCATTCATAGAGAGAGTGTTGGGGGGGTTTATGTCCATTGTTTACTTACATTGCCTCACCTTTTCCTTCTTGTTGGATTCAGTGAGCTGCAGACACAGAAGAGAGAACAATGTGGACATCTGCAGTGTTTTTGTTCCTGCTTCTAAACGTGGATATGCAAGTAAGTGGTGCTGTCGATAAGACCGTGGCAGAAAACTCCATACCAGAGAAGCTCAAGACAAAAGAGGCTGCAGCGACCAGCAACATTCCTGCAAGGGACAATGCTTCTTCCGGTTACTTGGGCAATTTGCTGGTGGTACCCATGGATGGGAGTCACTGGGTGGGTATAAAGGCCATTGCCCAAGAAATGGGTCGCCGTGGACACCGGGTCACCGTGGTGATACCAGAGGTCAGCATTCGAATGGGTCCAGGAAAACACTACGATACCTTGACCTATCCTGTTCCTTATGACCGGGCTCACATTGATTATGTCATGTCTTCACACATAGACGTGATGAAAAAATCAGCACAGTCTTTCACGGAGAAGGTGGTGACGCGATTTTCGCAAATCCAGAGAATTACGGGCTTCATCCACACCACAGCAGAGAGCCTACTGTTCAATGCAAGTGTCATCTCACATCTGGCACAGCAGGTGAGTGGAAGTACAGAGGTTGAAAACAAAAAAATACAAATATTGACAACCAGAATCTGTTTTTAGTGGCGTCATAGGCAAATAAAGTTCATGAACTACTGGTTTAATGCATCAAATGGAAATATTTAAAAAGGGTTAGGCTTAGGGTTAGACAAATATGACATTTTCTGTAGAAATCATGCATGAGTGTAACAAGTATGTACTTTTAACATTTAAGTATGACATTTTGTATTATGTGTGTGAGTGTTTAATAGTGAAGGTGGCCAAATTCCATTTAATTTCTTCTGTCTCAGGGTCCTGCAACGTGTTATTTTACAATCATAAGTCGAAACATCTGCTGAGAAAGCACTAAATAAACACAATTATTAAGGTTTTAGAGATTGCTTTTTACCCTGTAGTCTATTTTTCGGACCGTGTCTCTCTGCAGAACTTCGATGCCGTCCTAACAGACCCCATGGTGCCCACAGGCTCTCTTATAGCTCGGAAATTGGGTGAGTTATGCAACCCCTATATTATTTGCTCTCATATGTCTGCACAGTTTCTCACCAGTCATCACTTGCAGGTCTCCCCACAATAAACTTGCTGAGAGGAATTCCATGTTCCATGGATATGAAGTCTGCAGGCTGCCCATCCCCTCCCTCATATGTGCCACGCTTCTTTACAAAAAACACGGATAAAATGAACTTCAAGGAGAGGACTATCAACACTTTGGTGAGCAAATGAATCCCTCTTTATAGCTCTCATTTCTTTCCCTTTCTCTATAATTCTACAGAAATATTCAGGTGTATTTGAGATGTTGCCATGGTATAACTTGCCTCTATTATCATGCCACTATACGTCTTCCTGTCTTCCTACCAAGTCATCATGACTTTGGTTTCAGCACTGTTAAAATGTAACTTTCACTACTGTAATTTAATTCTTATGCCAAGCACCTATGCCTTACTCTGTTAACTGGTTTATTAGTGTGAATGCTGTGCAACAGCATGTGCAGTCACCTCAAACACAAACCAAAAGACTGGAGTTCAAAGACTGTCTCAGCCTATTATTTTCTGTTTGATGGAGACTTCATACTGACTTCAACATGTTCCACATATTTTATACATTATTGGTGACGTATGGTTTTAGTTCAAAAGTTTGCAGTTAAAATATTCTGATGCTTTACAAAGCGTTTTTACTTTATTTTCTCTTCTTAATACACATTAATTCACTACTACTTACATTTAATATTTAACTCCTTCAGCCTATTTTCAGCTATAAACTATTACATTATTCAGCTATTTCAGGACATTGAGGCTATACATGTTGTTGTTTATACCTTTTTAAAACCTTTTCTTTTAAATATTAAGCTTCTTCACTGTTTTTCCTACTCTTCCAGTTTAACATTTCACTTTCAAGTTTTCAACAAAGTCATTGCAATGCATTTGAGCTGTAACAATTTGATTCACATCATTTCACTTTTCTGCATTTCTCTGCTAAGTTCAGCAACATACTTACTAAAAGCAGCTACAGAGACCATTCAACTAATAACATATTCAGCTTTTTCTGCATTTTCAGCTAAATTCAGCCACAAATGTTCACAGTTTACAGAATTCACACGCATTTTCAGCAGGAAATGCATTTTCTAGTTGCTGTTTGATGCCTCTGACCTACAGGTGGCTTTCCTGGAGCCGCTGCTTTGCAGACTGATGTACTGGCACTTTGACAGTTTAGCCTATCAGTTCCTGGGGGAGGAGGTGGGTGTGGCTGAAATACTGTCAGAATCGGCTATCTGGCTGCTGAGGTAACATGTACAAAGGTTATTTATTGACATTTTGGAAAAGAATACTCATCAACTGCAGATGGACTTTACCAGTGGTGGAATGTAACAGAGTTTATTTACCAACATAGTGCCATACACAAGTACTGTTTCGACTAAATTGCACGTGCATGAGTATTTCTAATTTCTGCTTCTTTATACTTCTACTTTTCTACATTTAAAAGACAAATATTCCACGTATTCCAAGTTCTTTTACATATAAATACACATTATGTGCTGATATGTTATGATGCAGTACTGTATTACCAATCTACCCGGTATTTTAAGTAGCTGAAATTGGCACCATATTAACAAACTACTATTTTAAAATGCTCTTACATGTATTTGTTAGTAATACAACTGGATGATATAATATTCTATAATAGGATAATACTGTAAAAAAAGAGCAATTCTGCATACTGAGTACTTTATTTATAGCCAATAGTACTTCTACCTAAATGACATTTCAATTCAGAACTTGTACATGTAATGGGGGATTTGAAGACCATAGTATTTCTACCTTTACTTAAGGAAAGGATCTAAGTACTTTGTTAAATGATTGTTTTTGTGTTTCTGTTGTCCTGTGCTACTGAATCAAACTAAACTATAAAACATTTTAGATTTATTATTTACATAAATATGTAAATACTGTGTTTAAACAGACTTGATTTCACGCTGGAGTTCCCACGGCCACTCATGCCTAATATGGTGCTAGTTGGCGGAATTAACTGCCATGTGAGGAATCCTCTGCCTGAGGTAAGGCCTGTGTGTCTGATCCAATAATTAACTGTAAATTGTAAAATTGTTTCATATTATATTGAGACACCTTCTTGAAAAATGGCATTTCAAATTGATTTGGACTCAAATAAACATTCTGAAAATAATATAAAGAAAAAAACTCTCACTGACCTGTGTGTGTGTGTGTGTGTGTGTGTGTGTGTGTGTGTGTGTGTGTGTGTGTGTGTGTGTGTGTGTGTGTGTGTGTGTGTGTGTGTGTGTGTGTGTGTGTGTGTGTGTGTGTGTGTGTGTGTGTGTGTGTGTGTGTGTGTGTGTGTGTGTGTGTGTGTGTGTGTGTGTGTGTGTGTGTGTGTGTGTGTGTGTGTGTGTGTGTGTGTGTGTTGCAGGATTTGGAGTCCTGGTTATTAGACGGAGAACATGGGTTTGTAGTGTTCACTCTGGGCACCATGGTGTCAGATCTGCCTGAAGAGAGAACCTCCGTCTTCCTGGAAGCCTTCAGACAGATTCCACAGAAGGTACAGGAACATATATGTAAACATTACGTAAATGCAATTCAAACCAAACTATCTTCAAAGAGAAATGCATTATTTTTGATAGGTCGTATGGAGATACACTGGGCCGGTTCCTGATAATGTTCCAGAAAACGTGAAGTTTATGAAGTGGGCTCCTCAGAATGACCTGCTCGGTGGGTAAATCCACTGCAACACATCCTTAAATGTGAAGCCCGCGACTGAAAACTTCCCAATGATGTATAACATAATTTAAAAGATCCAACATCTGTGTGTTAGCGCATCCTGAAGTGCGGGCCTTCATCACACACGCCGGCTCACATGGTCTGTTCGAGGGACTGTGTCACGCTGTTCCCATGGTGATGGTGCCACTTGGGGGGGACCAGCCTGACAATGCGCAGAGGTTGGCGAGCAGAGGAGCCGGACTCGTGCTGGATATTTTTGACATAACTACAGAGATCCTTCTGCAAGCACTGAATGAGGTCATCAACGACACCAGGTGAGGGGACGCTTAAGCTCCTTAAAGAGGCCCTAGTATATTTTTCTGGCTTTTCCCTTTCCTGTAGTGTGCTAATAGGTTTGTGTGCATGTAAAGTTTCCTCCAGAGGGAGTTTCTCTTCCAAACACTCCCCCCCTGCCTCAATTGTAGTCCATTATTTACTTCCCTAACAGTGAAATCATTCCATCACACTCGTGCTTCTATTGGCTGGTGCCAATACAACACCTTTTAAACAATAAAGCATGTAAACATGTCACAATAGATATGACACATGAAACTGAGCCTAATAGGGTCGCTTTAAACAAATTGATAACTTTGCCTCCATGTTGTATTCTTCAACTCTTGCCATGAATCTGTTTTTATCCAGGTATAAAGAGAACGTGCAGAAGCTGTCTGATCTCCATAAAGACCGGCTGGTCGACCCACTCGACCTCTCTGTGTACTGGACAGAATATGTGATGCGGAACAAAGGGGCAAAACATCTTAAAGCTGCCGTCCATGGCCTCAACTGGATCCAGTACTACTGCCTGGATGTCATAGCACTACTGGCTACTGTAGTGCTGGTTTTTGTAATCCTGACAGTAAAATGTTTTAAACTAATCTTTTGGAAGCTGAGCAGGAAGAGAAAGCAGGACTAGTCGTTCTATATGTGCACGTTCAAATAAAAATGTACTGTATGTTAAATTGGTTTTGGTTTAAAGATGGGACAGGGTGAATAGGAAGAATAATGGAAGCCATGGAGTGATCAGAAAACATTTAATGAACAGAAAATACAGATAATTAGACTCTGGGGTTGAGCGTTAGTGTCCGCCCTTCTTTGGTGGGAAGAAGGTGTACTCTACAGCCAGAGCAACAGCGAAGGCGGCAAAGCCCCACTTGAATCCTTTCAGAAGCACTTCAGACAGAGTGACAGGACGAGCGAAGCCCCCAGAGTATCTCCAAGCCTCGTTGCTACAGGGACAGTTAAAGAAAGGATAGTCAGTAATCAGATTCATTAAATGGGAGACAGCTATATTTACTTTTGGTAGAAACACTGACCGTGCCCATGGATCCTTGAGGCCCCTGGATATCAGCCTCCTCTGTACGATCTCCAGTGGGGTCCCCTCTATCTTCCACTGCCGCCAGTCTGGCAGGACCAGCTTGTTGTGCCCGTGGTCACCTCCCATTCTGAAAACAGATGCATGTTAATATGTAATCACCCATAGATAACTTGAACCTCTCATCATATTATTACTTACTTTTATTTTAGAAATGTGTTGTCAGAAACAAGCCTTACAGGACACACAATATGTCAATGATCCACATATTTGTTTAAAACAGGCTCAAACATGTTTCCGCTTATGTAGAAGTGAAAACTGCTAACTCTTTGGTTTCCATGTCTGTTTACGTCTAGAGATGTACATGTGGGACCAGGTTTCAACCATGTTTAAATGGCATTAAAATGTTTGTAAAGACGAACGATTTATGTTATGCTCATTGTATAAGCATATAACTGGTCTCAGGTTATACACTATTTAGTGCCATTCAATATGGAGGTTGATGTGATTGGCTGTTTTCTATTGTCTTATACCTGTCTACATTACACTGGCCCAATACCTGTTTAAGCTTTTCTAAGATTCTCAGGACGCAAGTTGGCACATCAATCAAACTTTATAACACTCGGTTTAGGCAATCATTATCATTATGCAATGTTGATGTTTTAATCTTTGAAATAATGGATGTAAACTAGCTGTGAAGCAATCTCTGGCAGTGATTTAAATGTTGTTGAATGTTTACTGTTCGTAAATAATCAATAAACAATCTGGTCGCAGCACCTGCAAACACTGAACCTGTCAAAGCTCAATGATGTTAAGCGTTATTGAACATTTGAAACATGCCCTACTTTATTCATGACTAGCTTTCTTTATACACAGTGTCATACAAGTTACGTGTCTTACTAAAGCAAAGATGTGTACATAATGAATAGGGAAAAAAGCGTTGTTTAATGAAAGTACACAGCGTTTCACCAGCGAGCATTTCGTTAGCTAACGTGCTAACGTCAGCTAACTTGTCTAGCTACATCCATACAATTGCAGCATTTGCTCTATGAGGCATTATCTACAGCTTCATTTGTTAATATACCGTTGTCAGCCACAGTGAAAGAGCAACAAAAGATGCTTCAGAAATGTAACATATTAATTAAAAAGCATAACACTGTACCTGAGTGGTTTGTTGTGACCTCTGTAGCAGGACTAAGTGTTCTTCTTCTTCAGCGTTTTATCGCAGGTAGACACCAGGGATACAGTACATTACCGCCACCTACTGTGTTGGAGAGTGAACCAAAAATATCTATCTATATCTAAGAAAAAAGGAATCTCTCAGAAAATGTTAATAAAATATACACTGACTAAAACGTAATGTCTAATGAACAGCTCCTCGATTAATTGTTACTAATCTAAAGTGGTTTAACGCCAATATTACAGCAAAGCACGCTGGACCAAAAAACAAAGCGTCTTGCACCGTTACAAGTACATTACATTACATTACATTGCATTTAGCTGACGCTTTTATCCAAAGCGACTTACAATAAGTACATTCGACCAGGAAGACACAACCTTGAAGAAAACAGAATCATATAAGTACATCAGGTTTCATAGAGCCAAACATTTCAAGTGCTACTCAACTGGCTTTAGGTAAGCCAGTCCTTTATGAGTATAAGTGCTTCGTTAATAGTTCTAACGCTCGAAGTGGAGTCGAAAGAGATGAGTTTTCAGTTTGCGCCGGAAGATGTGCAAGCTATCTGCCGTCCTGATGTCAATGGGGAGCTCATTCCACCATCTTGGAGCCAGGACAGCAAACCCACGTGTTTTCGCCGATGGGAACTTGGGTCCCCCTCGCAGCGAGGGCGCAACGGGTCGTTTGGCTGATGCAGAGCGTAGTGCACGCGCTGGGGTGTACGGTTTAACCATGTCCTGGATGTAGGAAGGGCCAGATCCATTCGCAGCATGGTAAGCAAGTACCAGTGTCTTGAAGTGGATTCTAGCAGTTATCGGAAGCCAGTGAAGGGAGCGGAGGAGCGGAGTGGTGTGGGAGAATTTAGGAAGGTTGAAGACCAGACGAGCCGCTGCATTCTGGATGAGCTGCAGAGGTCGGATGGCACATGCAGGTAGACCAGCCAGGAGGGAGTTGCAGTAGTCTAGGCGTGAGATGACGAGAGCCTGGACCAGAACCTGAGTCGCTTTCTGAGTCAGCTGGGGACGTATCTTCCTGATGTTGTAAAGCGTGTATCTGCAGCAACGGGTTGTAGCAGCGATGTTTGCAGTGAAGGACAGGTTGTTATCTAGGGTCACACCCAGATTCCTTGCAGTCTGAGTCGGGGAAACAACTGAGGTGCCGATGTTGATTGTTAGGTCAAGAGTGGGACAATCTTTTCCCGGGAGGAAGAGCAGCTCAGTCTTGTCAAGGTTGAGCTTGAGGTGGTGAGCAGACATCCACTGAGAGATGTCAGCTAGACAAGCAGAGATGCGTGCAACGACCTGGGTCTCTGAGCGGGGAAAGGACATAATTAATTGGGTGTCATCAGCGTAGCAGTGGTAAGAAAAACCATGCGGGCTAATGACTGATCCGAGCGAGTTTGTGTACAGGGAGAAGAGGAGGGGACCAAGAACAGAGCCCTGAGGGACCCCCGTAGAGCTATACCTTTATTTATTGTTGTAATATCTGGGTCATTCCAGAATTGGAGGACATTTCATGTCCCCCATATAAAAAATCTAATAATCCATGCCCAAAATGCTAAAACATGCACTTGTTGTGTTAAACATACTTGTATTGAGACAAAATGTATATAAAGTTGTAGAAAAAGTGGTTTCAAAATATTATTTAAATGGTCAAATAGCTCTCGAATATCCCCTAAAATGGCATTTTTCTCTTGTCCCCGCTTCTTGGTGACCAACTTGCATGTCAAATATAACATTTAAAATAGGGATTTTATTTACTTTTTTTGATATTATTCTATTGATATATGTCTCTTGTAATGGTAAAATCAATTTGTTAAATCATAAACATATTTTAGATAACAGTAATTTTGCACAGAAGGTGTGCCCTCAACATGCGTTCAACCCTGTTACCCAAACCTTTTTAGATTGGCACATGAAGTGAACAAACTGTAAATCAGATGACACAGTGGAAGTGACATCAGCAAGCCATGTGCTCGTGCCATGGGTAGACCAAAACTAAGTCCTCTCTTTTATTTTTCATATTTTTACAATCTTTTCAGTCTTAAAAGAGTGTGGCAATCTGTGCCACTCAACCCTGTTACTCATATTATCAGAATAAATCATATTCATTTCAAAGTTATCTTTCTTGCATTAGATATCCAAGTTTGTCCTTGCCTTGAAAGTAGCATTACATGCTACATCTAGCAATACTTCCTGAGGTTAAAGCTCAAATTAGCATTGATTTTCAACCCTGTTACTATAATTAGAGTAACAGGGGTAATTCTTCATTGGAAAATATTAATTTGATGCCTAGCTGGGCAAATCACTTTTTTTGATGGTTTGTTTTCTGTTTTTCCTAAATACATTAAAAAAAATAAAAGGTTCATTTTTCAAAAATGTTGGTGTCTAAATTGTCCTCCAATTCTGGAATGACCCATCTAATAAATTGTAAGACAAGCTATTTTGTCATTGGAAGAACAAATACTTTATTTCTAATATACATTATTCTTTTACTTACTATCCAATTAAACCATCCTTAGGGCAGCAGAGCGGAAACGGTGGAAATCCAAACACCATGACGACTTCCTAACCTATCAGGCTCTCCTCTCCTCTTTCTCTGCTTCCATCTCTCCGGCAAAAAGCACTTTCTTTCAAGATAAGATCCAATCTTCCTATTCCAATCCCAAAAAACTATTTTCAATCTTTTCCACCCTCTTGGACCCCCCCAAAGCCCCTTCCCCCTCCTCCCTTCTGTCAAGCGACTTTGTTAACCACTTTGAAAAAAAGGTTGATGATATTCGCTCTTATTTTTCTGACTCACCTTTACTCACCGCTGGGTCACCAGACCCTCCTTTCACCCACACACTAACCTCCTTTTCCCCTCTCTCTCCAAGTGAGGTTCTTACCCTCATTACCTCTGCCTCTCCTACCACCTGTCCTCTGGACCCTATCTCCTCAAACCTCCTTCAGACTATCGCTCCTGATATTCTACCGTTTCTCACCCATTTCATCAACACTTCTCTAACTTCTGGTCACTTTCCAAACAGTCTCAAGGAGGCAAGAGTAAACCCTCTCCTAAAGAAACCCACTCTCAACCCGTCCGATTTTATAAACTACAGGCCTGTCTCTCTCCTCCTGTTCCTGTCTAAATCACTTGAACGCGCTGTCTTTAAACAACTCTCCTGTTATCTCCATCAGAACAACCTTCTGGATCCGCACCAGTCTGGTTTCAAGGCAGGTCACTCCACAGAAACTGCTCTCATTGCTGTCTCTGAGGAACTGCACACTGCCAAGGCAGCATCCCTCTCCTCTGTCATCATCCTGTTGGACCTGTCTGCTGCATTCGACACGGTGAACCATCAGATCCTCCTTCGCACTCTCCAAAATCTTGGAGTTTCAGGCTCTGCACTTTCCCTCCTCACCTCATACCTCAAAGACCGTACCTACAGGGTAACTTGGAGAGGGTCTGAATCCGACCCTTGTCAATTAACTACAGGGGTCCCTCAGGGCTCTGTTCTTGGTCCCCTCCTCTTCTCCCTGTACACAAACTCGCTCGGATCAGTCATTAGCCCGCATGGTTTTTCATACCACTGCTACGCTGACGACACCCAATTAATTCTGTCCTTTCCCCGCTCAGAGACCCAGGTCGTTGCACGCATCTCTGCTTGTCTAGCTGACATCTCTCAGTAGATGTCTGCTCATCACCTCAAGCTCAACCTTGACAAGACTGAACTGCTTTTCCTTCCGGGAAAAGATTGTCCCACTCTTGACCTGACAATCAACATCGGCACCTCTGTTGTTTCCCCGACTCAGACTGCAAGGAATCTGGGTGTGATCCTAGATAACAACCTGTCCTTCACTGCAAACATCGTTGCTACAATCCGTTGCTGCAGATACACGCTTTACAACATCAGGATACGTCCCCAGCTGACCCAGAAAGCCACGCAGGTTCTGGCCCAGGCTCTCGTCATCTCACACCTAGACTACTGCAACTCCCATCCTGGCTGGTCTACCTGCATGTGCCATCCGACCTCTGCAGCTCATCCAGAATGCAGCGGCTCGTCTGGTCTTCAACCTTCCAAAATGTTCCCACACCACGCCGCTCCTCCGCTCCCTTCACTGGCTTCCAGTAACTGCTAGAATCCACTTCAAGACACTGGTACTTGCATACCATGCTGCGAATGGATCTGGCCCTTCCTACATCCAGGACATGGTTAAACTGTACACCCCAGCACGTGCACTTCGCTCTGCATCAGCCAAACGACTCGCTGCACCCGCACTGCGAGGGAGACCCAAGTTCCCATCAGCAAAAACATGTGGGTTTGCTATCCTGGCTCCAAAATGGTGGAATAAGCTCCCCATTGACATCAGGACAGCAGAAAGCCTGCACATCTTCCGGCGCAGACTAAAAACGAATCTCTTTCGACTCCACTTCAAGCGTTAGAACTATTAACGAAGCACTTTTATACTAATAAAGGACTGGCTTATCTAAAGCCAGTTGAGTAGCACTTGAAATGTTTGGCTCTATGAAACCTGATGTACTTATATGATTATGTTTTCTTCAAGGTTGTGTCTTCCTGGTCGAATGTACTTATTGTAAGTCGCTTTGGATAAAAGCATCAGCTAAATGCAATGTAATGTTAAACTATAAAGGGCATTTTTTTGGTCCAAATAAACACTTTATATGATTCAAATATGTTTTTGTTTTACAGTACTATGTTTCATTTTCTGTTTTCCCTTAAATATTGGACAAATAAAGGAAACATGTTACACTTACATATAAAGTCTGTATTTCATAACTATATCAAAGATGAACAGCCTCAGTACATATATTTAAAACATTATTGTAATTTTCCATCATTGTTTCTGTCTTTTGTCTCCATTTGCAAATAATGCAATGTTGTCAAATAGCACCGTTAATTACCAACTTACAAAGGCACTGAATTTTTTTATATAGTGCTCTGACACAACTCATTACCAAAAAAACAATCAGACACTTGTATATCTATTATTAAATACAATTATATACAGAATTTGTTATAATAAATCACACTATCTTAGTCCCGGGCCACTATGGTGTCTTGTTTCTTCCCATTGCTTGTGGTACCCATCAGCTCTCTGTCCATGGTGGTATGTTTATACATTGGGCTCAGACAATTAGAGCTTGCTTTTGGGGTTGAGTAGTTCCTTCAGAGCCTCCTGGTTCTCCCCCTCTGGAGCTTCAGGCCATGCACTGTGGTCTGGAGAAAGAAACAAAAAAAGACAATAATTTAGAACACAAAATAGTGTGCTGTGTGGTATGAAGTATAAACCGTAGTGTTGATACGTACTCGGTATCTCCCACATGGAGTGGTACAGACTCTGTCCTGCATCAACCCTCAGAGTGTCTCCAGAGATGTAGGAGGCCCCAGGAGAGAGCAGGAAGCAGACTGCTGATGAGATCTGAACAAAGAAACAAGTACAAAAAAAAAATTAGATATAGCCAAAACTTTTCTTTAATCTGTTAGCCTACTTTTATTATTTTTGCTTTCAATATACACTGCCCCTTTGCTGTTGTAACACTTTACATTTGCCCAGTTTGGAACAAATAAAGGATTTCTGATAGTTTAGTTTGTGGCTCAGTGGTTAGTGTGCTGGACTTGGAATCAGGGGATAGCAAGTTCGAGTCCCACTGCAGTCAGCATGTCGTTGTGTCCCTGGGCAAGACACTTCACCCCAAATTGCTCCTGTGGGGATTGTCCACAGTACTGAATGTATGTAAGTCGCTTTGGATAAAAGCATCTAACAAATGACATGTAATGTTTATTTTAAAGCTGGAAGGCAGAATGATGGTTATACCTCTTCTGGTACCCCTAGCCTTTTTGCAGGGCTAAATGGAACAGACATCTTAAAGAGACTTGGTCCAAGATCCTTGTAGTTTTCCATTGCAGTTTTGGAAAAGATTGTGCCCTGCAAACAGAGAAAAGCACAGCTTTTTAATTACAAACTAAACACCTTCATCACTTATCCTGTGTTTCCTCGTGATCTGTACTTACAGGTGCGACAGAGTTGACCCTGACTCCTGAAGCGGCCCACTCGATGGCCAGACTCTTTGTCAGGTTGTCCACTGCTGCCCTCGCTGCCCCTGTGTGGCTGTAAGTGAGAGCAGAGATTCAGTAAGTACATCATACAAAGTCTTGCTCCTTGATTATTGGTTGAACCAGAGTGGTTCTGGTAAGAAATCAAGGTTGAGGAGCAAGCAGAGATCTCTGTGTATCGATGCCAAGGATACACGAGAGCATCCTTCCTCATTGATGAAGTGCTGTAGCTGATCTGACTGATATGATACATTACAGTCAAATGCATCAATCCCATGTAACGGTTTTTTTGTTTCTGATTTACCATATAGTTCAAAATCTGTGTTTATTGTAGATCTGAACAATAAAACGAACCAAAATCCTCCTAATTTTTCTTATTAAACATTCTCTTTTTCCCTCTCCACGCATGGTTTTCTTGCATCATACAGCCCCAGAGGGAGGGATTAAGACGCAAGGAAAATACCTAATTGACGGTATCATGAATTTAATTTAAGACTTGGGATTAAGAACTCACAATACAGAAGAAATGACTAATTAGTTTGACTAACTTTGCACTGTGATTTATTTCAGATATATGAGGAAATTAGCAATGTTGAAACAATATTAAAATGATCACTTAAGAAAAGTTCTCATGCATCTGTTTACAGTTAATTTATATATCGTTACAATATTTAGTATTGTATTCCACTGTACAGTATTTCATTGGTTTTTATTCTGTCTTAATCTATTTGACATGCATAGAGTTTACTTCTTTCTGCATTTTACTTGCACCTTTGTTTCCCTTGCAGTATTTCATTTTTATTTCTTCTTGCATTATTTTTATTTATTTGTATGTCTTAATTTTTTGCACTGTAGAAGGAGCCAGAAAGTGAAGATTTTCATATCACCTTTTGATAGAGCCTTTTAATCTTCTGAATCAATGTAAAATATATTAAAATGAACATAGTGTGATATTTTAAGAGGATCTTTATCAAACGAGGATTTTTATCATAGCGTTTGAATGCCTGGACTTCTCTGCAGCACCACAATGCTTCATTCAGAATTTTCACATATTTTGTATTTACCAAATATTGCGCTGACTGCAATTTGGAATTGCACTCATTAACATTGAGTCATTTTGTGTTTTAACTAAATGGAAACGATTGTGTGAATTAATTTGGTGTTGCTGCTTACGCCATCCCCGGAAAGCCTTTCCACATGTCAGCTATGATGTTGACGATCACCCCTCCATGCTGTTTCATCCATGCGGCGTACACTGTGTGGACAGAACCATAAAAGTCACACTGAGCTCTTTATCCAACACACACTGAGGCGGTGTTAGCGTCTTTACCCTGCTGGCAGCAGTGGAAAGTTCCTGTCAGGTTGGTGTCTATCACAGCTTTCCAGCCTTTAGACGACATGTGTTCTGCCGGGCTGCTGAACTGACCTCCTCCATTGTTCACCAGGAAGTCTATCCTACCGTACCGCTTCAGCACTGACGACACAAGATCCTTCACCTGGGCATAAAAGAAAACAGAAAATCAGCTGTTGAAAGCAACAGCATGAAGTAATGTGAGCCTGAGGGTGAGTGCAGGTCCTCACCTCATCTTCGTTTCGGATGTTACACTGCAGAGGAGTGACACGCGCCGGGCTGGAGGCGGGGATCTTCTGTCTCATCTCCTCAGCTGCTGCTTCCAACCTCTCTACCTTTCTACTGGAGATGACCACATTGCAACCTGAAGACAACAGTCATCTTAAAAAACTAGGATTACAGTACTGACTGAGGGCTGGGTTATATATCAATAACATTATATGAGTATTAGATCTTTGATATCTATAAATGGCATTAGTGTATTTTCCTAGAGACTGCATTATAAAGTCATGTCATTTTCAGAACTCCTGTTCAAACTGTTCTATTTGCCTTTACTCAATTAGTCACATTACTGAGATACATATAAATCAAAATGTCATTGTGTGTCTTCATTATTAGAATGTCATTACTACATTGTATTTGAGGGTGTTGGTAAAAAAGTTTATAGTCAGTTCACATGCAATATATTTTATTTAGAATTTATTTTCAAATGAACAAAACACATCCCTTGAGTTTCTGAGTTCTTCATGGTGTGTTAACTTTGAGAGAACTTGGAAATCATTAATGGATTATTTGGAGCTAAACTTTAACCCACACACCCACCACCATTTTACTGAATGTAACTCCAGTAAGTGAGTGGCATTTATTTATAAACTCGTATTTTTCACTGCCTTTATACCCCATCACATTGGAATTAGATGTGGGTATATTGTCCCCGTTTCATTCATGCCAATAAAGCATTTAATTTAATAGAATTTTGATACATTTTTAACATTCAGAATTCCATTTGAAAGCTGTAACCAGTTTGCCTGCACACTGCACAGTGTTTAAACCTTTATACAGTCTATAGTTTAAACTGAGTGACATTTTGAAGAATTCAGTAGCCTACATGGCTTCTTGTATCTGTGTCGAAGTTCACTTGGCTCTTGTTGTCAGTCAGTCGCTGTTCACTTCTGAATCTCAGCTCTATGAAAGTAAAACTGTTCCCCAAGCACCCCCACATCACTCACCGAGCTCCAGCAGCTCTTCAGAGATAGCTTTACCGATCCCGGTCCCGCCGCCCGTTACTATTGCAACTTTGTGGTTGAACAAGCCCGGTCTGAAGACACTGGACGCCGCCATGTTTGTTTCTTGACGCTGCTGCTGGGGAACACGACCCCTGGTGGACAGCAGCTGTGTTCGGTTCAACATTGATGCCCTCTTTAGGAGTGTTACTACACTGACATTGTTCTGCATTGACCTTGTTAATACAACAGAAACTTAGTGGAATATTATAAATTCAACTGTATCTATAATGTATAATATCTATGTAATATTTTCTTTGTTACTTACACTGAACAAAAATATAAACGCAACACTTTTGTTTTTGCTCCCATTTTTCATGAGATGAACTCAAAGATCTAAAACATTTTCTATATACACAAAATAACCATTTCTCTCAAATATTGTTCACAAATCTGAAAAAATCTGTGATAGTGAGCACCTTTGCCGAGATCATCCATCCCACCTCACAGGTCTACGAAAACCAGTCAGTATCTGGTGTGAGGGGTAGGGTTAGGGTAATGTTGCTAATCGAGTGGCCCATGGTGGTGGTGGGGTTATGGTATGGGCAGGCGTATGTTATAATAATAATAAATGATATTTATATAGCGCCTTTCAAGGGACCCAAGGTTATGGACGACGAACACAGGCAACCCGATTCACATTACCCTAACCCCAGATACTGACTGGTTTTCGGACCCCCCCAATAAAGCAAAAATGCACGTTTCAGAGTGGCCAGCCTAAGGCACACCTGTGCAATAATCATGCTGTCTAATCAGTATCTTGATATGCCACACCTGAGGTGGGATGGATTATCTCGGCAAAGGAGAAGTGCTCACTATCACAGATTCTTTCAGATTTGTGAACAATATTTGAGATAAATGGTTATTTTGTGTATATAGAAAATGTTTTAGATCTTTGAGTTCATCTCATGAAAAATGAGAGCAAAAACAAAAGTGTTGCGTTTATATTTTTGTTCAGTGTATATACCATGGATATTCAATTTGATGTATTTACTATCAATTTTAACAACCAATATTATTCCAACCGTTTAGTACCAGATCTAAAGCTGTTCATAATCTTTTTATTTTATTAATTGGTCTACATTAATAATGTAAATTGATGTTTAAATGAGTTTGTAGGCAGACCATTGGGTTGTTTTTTCATTAAAATATGAAAAATGTACATGATACAAAATCCAGTTATTTAAATGATACACCCTGATGGATCCTGCACAGCAATTGTTCCCAGTTTTCAGCTGAACTCACATGTCCTTGACTCCCCATGTTTTACTTTGAGATTAAAGTGGATGAATTAATCTCAATATTTATAATAGTTTGGTCTACTACTTTGTGTAAAGTTGAATCTTTAAAATTGTAATTACTTTTGGCTTCCAGTTGAACTTCTGTGCCCTCTTGCGAACTGGTTTTGAACATAAGGCTTCATGTAGATTAAGGTCTAAACCTTACCAACTATACATTTGTAATTAAATCAGTATTTAAAATAAATAAATTAGTGGAGCTATGCTAGTCTTCCTACGGACTCCCTGGCAACTTCAGAAGTAGGATAGGAATGATATATATAGTCTATGGTGGAGAATGACTGTAAAGTACCAGTAAGTAATTTTTTCAAGCACTCACAGCAGGAATTATTCCAGTACTCAATATTTCCTTAAAATCGCTGTGGATTAAAAACAGGCAAAGGGTAATGTGGCAGAGCGATAGATTAAGTATAAAAGGTTATTAGAGCGCAGGCCAGAAAGACACTATTAAATACACATTTCTTATAATATTGGAACACCTTTTGATGTTGGAACCCTGATCTCTAGTGCGACTTCGACACACGTTTTGATCTACATTATAAAAACAGACACAATAATTCCGCTCCAGACAGATTTATTTCTTGATGTTGTGGCCATGTCCAGGGTGGGTTAAACAATAGAAAAAGTCCCAAGGTTTACTGGTCTTTCAACTCCTTCAGCCTCCTGATCGCAGACTTGACTGTGACAGCTGAAGTTGTGCTGCAAAGACAAAAAACAACATTAATACTTATTCATTGAGTATGCATTATAATTCAATTTAAACCTTGTTTATCCAATTGCTGTCCCTTGCTTCAACAGGAGCTTACCTCTCTAAAAAAAGTAAAGAAAAAACTTGTTGCCGCATTCATGAAGGTCCTTTTTTAAAAATAACTTTCACATAAAAACTCCATTAGGTGATCTTGCCTTTGTTTCATTAGTTTTTCAATATAAAAACTTTTCCTTTGGCAATATAAAAAACAATGCAACCCTTTTTTTCTTCGTATAAGTCTACCCGTAGCCTTATTTAAGGGTCTGTAGAACAACCTTATTAACAGTATATTGGAAAACATTCCTGAAAACCCCTTACATTACATCAGAACGTAGCTGTCCACAATCCCAAAGATTCTTCATTTGAAAGATTGCTTGCTTTGTGGTTCGGCGACAATGCTCAATGCAACGATGATGATTTAAGGTTTTGATGGTAATTGGCAAAGCAACCCAATAATCTTTCCTATTGTGGTCTGGGAAAGGCTGCTACCATATTAAGTTAGGAAATGTACCATCACCCTTGACACATCAATTAACATCTCGTTCACAGATTGGCAGTTTCCCGTCCAATTTAAAATTTGAACAGCGGAAGCTTTTCTTTAAAAAGTCAAATGTCCCTGAAATATCTTACAATTTACGTTTCTTAAAAAACAGGAGGGGAAAAATACAAATCATTGCGATTTTTAAACATGTTGTAAATGATCGGTCTGAAAAGTCTGACTCAATTCCTTAGTTATCCATTTCACATGTATGGTAAATCTCATTATGTTTGACAAACTTGCTCTGTACAATACTCAAACATTGTGTGACACTCAGCTCCAGGAGAAACCTGTATGGCTGCTTCCTTTTCATACAGTTCTTCTACGTTTTACTCATTTACTGTCAAATATTTGCAGCAAGTAGAACTACATCATCTAAAATAGAATTGTTGATAGGGGAATCAGGCTTAGCAACAGCTGAAGATGCCGCCCTAAAACATTCATTCTCAATATGAAATAGTAAAAAGAAACCTACTTGTATGTCCAGGCGCCTCCAGCCACAGTCTTCCTGCAGGACCCACAGTGCCAGATGCCAACGGCCCTCCTCTTCATCTTGGTCTGTCGAAATACATTTAAAAGTGGCATCTTGTCAACAAATACACAATATAAAAATGTTTTACATATGCTGCAGGTTTTTACATTAATATATACACTTTAAATGAACCTGAATAAGATCACAAGTTAGGTGGAGCTGTTTGTGGATTTTATAGTTGACCTTACCTTGCCACAGAAAGAGCAGGTGTATTTTGCGTGCTGGGAGATCTCAATTTTCTTAACCATCTTCCTCAGCGACGCGCCATAACGCGTGCCATATTTACCCACGATCCCCACCTTCTTGGTACGCTTGGCCTGTGAACAACATTAACACATACAATGTTCAAAATATGCAACAATAATGTAGCTGTAGAAGCAGAACCCCCTCTGATATATTTAGCCGATACTGCTACCCCTGCCACTCAACTCTTAGGCAGCAACTGTTACTAAATCGGCAACGTTTTTGCACAATATTCTAGTTCTGCTTATACAAAAAGCCAGTTTAGTTCTAATGATTACATTTTCTTACAGCTGAGTTTACAGAACACGACCACATGTCACATCAGCTTTTTTAAATGAGTTTACACCATTAAGTTGTGAAACTCGTAGAACCAGGCTGCTGTGTTAGCAGTGGTGTAACCAGCTAGCCTAGCTTCCGTTAACCAAGCTATCCAACGAGCTAACCTACACCCAGTCAACAACAGTGTATACAGGTTTGGGGACTACAACCCTCTAGAAAAAAAGCATTTACGTTTGCTTTAATTTGAAACCTGAGGGTCCTCCACGTAAGCAAGAATTATAGTATTAATGCTAATATGCCTAGCCCACCCGGTACATGGTCTCAGTGAGTAGCAATGGAGGCAGCCATTTCTGTCTCACTAGAACATGAACACATCGTATTTGCTGGAGAAATAATCCCCAAATCGCCACAAATAACGGGCAGGTATAACAAACAAGAACATTGTGAAGCCTTCAAATATGTGATTAAATCAGTATTAGCTCAGGAATTGGTAGATTGACACGGATTAGCAAGGGGACATTTTCGGCTCACCATCGTTTCAGTGGAGACGTAGGTCCAAAGAGGGATTGCTCACCGCGCAGGCGTGATTTACCCACTCGGTTACGTTGCATTGTGGGACTTAGAGTTTCCAAAGAATGCAGAGGCTACGACTTTTTTCAAATAAGTTATTTTATTATTGCATACTTATAATAACAAATAATAATACATTTATCCACCAGCTCGGATAATATTATAGAAATATAATGACGGAAATGATTGTAACTATGGACGCGTCGGTGGATACGCGCACGCGCACTCATGGGGTGAAACAACATCCTTGCTCCTTTGCTGCTGAGTTGAAATGTTTGTTGACTTAGCCTGTCATAATGCGGCATTTGTTTCTTGTGAACATTTAGTACATTTAAAATATTCTTTCTTAAAGGCAAAGTCAGTTATTATGCTATGAAGCTAACACGGAAACAGGTTCTCGCGAAGGCTAAGGCCTCCGACTTGGAGAGCGTGAAGAAACTGAACTGCTGGTGAGTGTCGTCATTTTAAAATAATAGTTAACGTAAGTCGTTTTTGTAGCTTGTTGGTAAACGTTAGAGGCGTATGGTCGACAAGTCCAGCTTATTTGGTATACGTCGCATTTGTAGTAACGTCACACTGCATTTTGTTTTTGCAGGGGATGCAACCTGACTGATGTGAGTGTTGATATGATATTCTGGTTTAGCATTGTAATACTATTAATGCTTACATGACTTTGCTAGGTATATTTATTATTAAGTAAGTGTTAAGTTAAAGTTATATGCAAGTATTGCTATAATAGTGTACCCTTATGCTCTATCTTCCCAGATTTCCATCTTCTCTCAAATAGCTAACATTGAGGTGCTGACACTTAGGTTGGTCTTTTTAGTCTTTGCTGTGTCTCTTTCTGACACATTCACACACGTCACTGACACCACATTATTTGTTACATCTGCACAGTATCTTGAGATGATCAGTGAATCCTGTCTGTGACGTCTTCTCTTTTTCTCCCTCTCTGTAGTGTCAACAGCATCTCGTCCCTCTCTCCTCTGGCTGGCTGCCTGTCTCTGTGTGAGCTCTACCTGAGGAGGAACAGCATCCCCTCCCTTTCTGAGCTCTCCCATATGCGCCCACTGACGCGCCTCAGGGTGCTGTGGCTGGCAGAGAACCCCTGTTGTGGAGCTGACTCCAGCCAGTACCGCCTCACAGTGCTGCGCTGCCTGCCTCGCCTCCAGAAGCTCGACAACCAAGGTGTGTGTGTGGGCCTGTGTTCGAATTAGTTGCACCGACAATAACAAAAAAAACCATAGAGCTATTGACTGGAGCAAAATCTGCAACGCTAAGGTTTGACTTTAGAGGACAAGGTGAGGGTTGGATGAATCATCAGTGTGTGTGTTTGCAGTGGTGACAGAGGATGAGATTGCACTTGCTCTCGTGGAGGGTGAAGAAGTCAACACGCCTCCAGGAAGTGTCCAAAACCAGCTTTCAACCAACGGACATCCAGAGACAGAGACAGAGAATGATCCGCTCAACTATAACATGGAAGAGACCAAGTAAGCCTTTTGGATTGACACCACAGAGAAATAAAATAATAAATCTGTCAAAGTGCAGTCGACATATTGAGAAAAACACATTTCTCATATTTTTCAGCAAAATCAGAGAAGAGCTGGGAATGAAACTCCTCTCCAGAGACAAGTTCCCCTCCCTGTCTTCTCCATCCACCCGAGAAAACAAACTGACATTGAAAAGGGTAAACTTCTCACCTGAACAATGCTTTCTAGAATTAAAAAGCGACTAACTATCTCCCTTATAACTTTAGTTTTATTTTTCAGACACACACTCTCGATGCAGTTCTGCTGCTGCTGCAGGATTTGGATGAAGAGGAGCTTCGCTTTGTGCACACAGCTGCCACAAACAGACTGCAGACTTACATGCTGGATTCAGAAACACTGACGTATTCACTGCAGACACAGAAAAGGGCAGAGATCCAACACTGAAACATTTCATAGCATGGAATCGTTTGCAAGACTCTCTCTTCTTCTTTGCATCAACCGTAGCCTCACTGACAAAAGGGATTATTAAAAATCACCCTCCACGTTATTTTGATCTTTTACCTTACAAATGCATGCATGGAATGTTTCACTGACCTCTTTCCTTTTTGTTACAGTTTACACATGTGGAGTAGTACTTAAAGGGGCCCTATTATGCTTTTTGGGGTTTGTAAATGGTCTGCAAAGTTCTCCCACACATTCCCCCCCTGCCTGAAACCCCCCCATTGGACTCCTTTGTTTACTTCCGTGATATAAAAGCTTTCTCATTTCTCTAATTTCCCCTCCTCGACTCCTATCCTCATGTCTTAGTCCCGCCCACAGGAGATGCGAGCGGAGGAGAGAGGAGGGGAAGCAGCAGGCGTTTGGAGAAATGAGAAATCCTCTCCGTCAATTACGGGCCAAAAGTTTGATTCATAAGTATTAAAAGTAAGCATAGGACACCAAACCAACTGTGACCTGTTTGTCCGCAGCATCTACGCACTGTACAACACACAGAATAATAGGGCCACTTTAATTGCGTTTTTTTTAACGCAGCATGCCTACCTGCCTTGAACAAACAAAAGAATGTACGTTTTGCAAAATGTCAATCTATTTCTGTAATTAAAGAGATGAAATTGCATAACTCACAAAGTGTTTTAATTAAACAGATGCTGTCTGAAAACATATACATTAAAGCACAAGGTGTAAATGTCACAGTGCAACAATGGGGGCATTATTGACAAGTGAAACTTTACATCAAATATTAGATGTATTCAAGTGGGCATTTATATCAGTGATGGAAGCAACCAAAATATTGATTTGCTGGTAGAGTCAGTAGCAGATTTACACAAGTCCTCTCTTTTCAGTCCCCCTCTTCGTTCTCCAGGAAATCCATCAACGTGCCCGGATCCACAGCGACGATCAGGTACTCCACTCCGTCTGCACCCTGGTGAGTCATGGGAACAATTGTAAGTGAGTCTGCTGAAAGCAATGGCAGCCAATAAAGGTTGGAAATCCTTAAGTTAAACAGGGCTCTACCTTGCGTGTGCGAATGAGTTTGTGGTCTCTGAACTCGGTCAGCTGAGTCCTGAGCGTGAGGTCAGAGTTCACCAAGAACGACTCTCGACAACGCTGGTAGAAATCTTGGAATGACAATCCTGCACCCAGCGATACAAATACGTTACAATCTTAAATCTACACACAATCATTTTAAGAAGAAGTTGTTACATCATGTTGAAGCTTTGCGTGTGCACCTGTGTATGAAGGGTTGTCTTTGTTTTCCAGCTGGAAATTCACCAACAGTTTGAAAATTCCTCTGCAAAAAGAAAGAGAACAAAGCCATAAAAAACTAAAGCAATTCGAGAGTGAATTATATCAAGGTTTAAATAGCATCGAATTAATTATTCCAGACTTATATTGATATTTGATTAAATATTGGGCCCTGTTACGCTAATTTTAAGGTTTCATAATATCTTGTTCCTCTTCTGTGACATGGGTCCACCCCTTAGCCTATCATGTACAATGTGTTGAAGCGCTAGCCAATAGAAGCCAGGGCTGCGTCTCAGGTCGGTTAAATGGATTCCTTGCTTCCCTCACTTGTGTCGTTTCCCTGCATCTAGTCCCTCCCACCAGGGAAGCATGGAGGGACGCAAGGAAACCACGAGAAGCAGGGAAACGTGAAGCGACGTCCGTTTGTGATGATGCCGCACAGCTGATCGTCTGACAGCAGCTCTGTCCCCGTTGTTTTCACAAACACCCCCGCCTCTGTTAGTACACATTTACTGACATATACATTTGTATCATCTGTTGTAGATCAAAATAAATAAAATAAGAACTCATTCTCAAAAAAGATAAACGCCGTTCTTAAAATGTATAAACGTATATCGGAGCGAGTGTCTGAGGATTTCACCGGAGGATGGTCTGGTGGTTCCTCGGTTATCGCTCCTCGATCCTCCGGCAGAAATAAGCGCCATGGGACGCTACTCAAGATGGCGCAGACAAATCAACTTCCGGTGATACCGAGACCGAGGAGCAAGGAAATGAAAATAACCGACCTGAGATGCAGCCCAAGTGTTATATAGCTATGTCACTATGTTACGGAAATAAACAATGGTGTCCAATAACGGCTTTTCAGGCAGGGGGGGGAGAAACTTTGGGAATTTAGCCTTTGCAGACCATTTACATGCACAAAAACCTATATAACACACTACGGTTAAACTAAATAAAAACAATTGCATAATAGGACCCCTTTATCAGTTAAGTACAATTTTCATGCAAAAAATATGGAGATTTCCTTCCAATCTTGATATGTTAAAGTGAATATGTTCTAGTTTTGGAATGACAGAAAAATACATTTAAAGCCACTTTGAGAAACTATGGAAATGTTTCCCAATTTTCTGACACTTCCTATATTTATCGCTTCATAGACCTAACTTTTGAATCTAAAAAAACAATGCTGGTACCTTGCATTGGGTGTCAAGCTGCGTAGCACGTGTGTGAGCGAGGACAGGGCGAGAGCGCCGGTCTGCTGCACCAGGAGCGAGTTTTCATAAGACGTTTCCTCTGTGTAATGCTGGAAGGACACGCACTCCCACCACAGCCAGTTGAACTGGCTCTGCTTAAACTGGTCCCACACTGGAAACAGGAGAAAGTCAGCAACAAATACTGACTTGAGTAGAATAAACATACACACTAGAAAACACCCACCCAATGGAGCGTTAATGTGGTCCAAAGAAGCCACCAAGTGCAGGTTGGGCAGGGATGCCAGCTGCCCCAGTGCACTCTGGGTCTTCTCTCCTCGTAGCGTTGGTCCATCGATGTTATGGATTATCAGGTACAGATGGAGGTCTGGGCCTGTAAGTAGATGCTTCCATTGTAAAACACATCATTTAAACATTGGCTTTATAACGGGAAACAATTGACAGTCACACTTACTGTCTTTTAGGGTCTGAGCGATGAACTGGATCTGGTCTGAGGGGGTCCGGAAACTTCCCTCGTGCTCTAGAGCCTCACATGTCAGAGCATTTAGGATCTGCAATGAAAGCATATTATGATGAGTATAGAAGGGCAAAAACGTTAATAAATATTCAGCACATTGAAGAAAAAACATGCACCTGTAGTTCTTAAAAGTCTTGATCAGTTATCAACCTCGTCTTTGTTTTTTATGTTTAGTCGCATCTGTTTTCATACTGCATTACCCTTTTTATGTTGTTACTTTTGGGTTTTATGGTTTTATTGTACGTAAACATTGTTTAAAAAAAAGTCCTTTAAAAAGTGCTATGCAAATAACATGTTTTTATAATTATCTATTGCTGGCTTTTTTCCTTATTGGAAATAAGAAACCTACAGATTGCCAGCCTTATCAGCCCAATCCATGCACATTCCTTTGCAGTTTAATTGTTGTTATAAAACGGACAAGTCAAATCAAGCAATCTGTCGGTTCTTAGCCATGATATAATGAGCGTATATCACGGGTAGAATTGTAGTTACTTTTCACAAGTCCTGTATCTCTCTGCGTCTGAGAAAAGCTACAACCGTTACAACTGTTACATTACGTCCGTTACGAAACTAACTAACTAACAAAGCTTAAGATGGAAACATTTAAGGTTAACTTCGACCTCCGGGCTGGCCTTACTATGGAGGAGTACAAAAAAAAAAAAAAAGCACCTAAACGACAACATGCAGAGCTACGTGAAGAGCAGGGGGGTATACTACGAAGCAGGATTTTCGCTTAGCCGGCTAAATTCAGGGAAAACTCCGGCTTTCCGGTCCTACGAAGCTGGTTCTCTTTTTAGCAGGCTAGATCTCCATGGTAACTTATGCTTAGCGGCTAACCTGGTCGGGACCAGGTTAGCCGCTAAGCATAAGCATTCGTAGTATACCCCCCTGGTTAGGTTGCAGGCTAAGAGCTCAACTCAGTGAAAGCACCGCCTGCTGACCAATCAGAGCTCAGTGTGCGGAGTTTAAAGCGATCAAGTCATATTACAGGAGAAAGGAAATACAGAAAAACTGCCGTTGCAGGAAAGACGGCCGGCAAAAATCACCGACTGTGTGAACGTGAACATTAATAGAATATCACCTCCCATCTTCAGAGCAATCTGACTATTATAACATTAGCGTTAAGAAAGCTTACTTAAATATCTGCCACAACATAAGTACACTGAGTGCAGACGATGTGTCCCATTATCATTCATATCACATCATATCACATCATAATGTTGTATCATATGTCTCCTTATCTGAGTCAGCTGAGCCGTATCTGGCCGTGCAACACTCACAGTGTCACATACTGTATGCAGAAGTATTATTTTAAGCAACACATTAAGTTGACGAAACACTCGAGACAAATGTAATTAAAGTCAGATCGTGTTTTAGACGGGGCCGTGATATCATAAACCTGTTAATGTACGCATTCAAACAGTTGTTCTGTCACCAGCTGTATTCACCTTGCAGGTGCAGCTATGTGGCTTTGATCCTGGATAAAGTGTTTGAGTCATGGATGTTTAAAGTTTAACTTCTTCATATGTCTAATATTAAAGTTCACTTTTCATTCAGGAAGTATGACGCTGCGCTGTCAGTACGCTTCTCCATGTTTGTGATTGGTCGAATGCTCCAAATACCACCCCTTTCATGTGAACGCGCACCTAACTAGATAGGACACGGCTGGCTTGAGCGATCCACTTGATAACCCGCGTCGTAGTACCGTTTAGCGAGAGCGGGTATGTTTTGGATTAGGCCAACCGGCTAACTCAAACATATCCAGGTTAGGTTGAACCAGCTTCTTAGTACAGGCCCCAGGTAGACCAACTGGAAAAGTACCACCATACAAAAGCTTTCTGATGCGGGTCTTAAAAGAAAGCAGAGAAATGATGACCGTTAGTGGCCACAGGTGCGAAAGCTATCTCCAGAGCTACGGGAAGCCAAATCTCGGGGACCGGAGAAAGTGGAGAAATATTCTCGCCATGCCGAGCAACAGCCTAGAACAACCTCAACCTACAAGTAACCACGTAAGCCTTGCTACTGATGCTGGACAGGTTTTCAGTGGCAGCACAATAAATGGCAACATACACATTAATGTAAATAAATAGCCAAATAATGGATCATATGTTCGCTAGCTGTTAGTGTTGTTGCATAGCAACCACCTCGCACTATGTTTTGTCAAGGCAACGGAGGGACTATTTTATTTTAAACATCATTATTTAATCATAAAAACTATTTAAATTAGAGTGTGTATTTTTCTTTCATATTGCCACACTTGGTAACCGTTATAAAAGCAATAGCTCACTTCAGGCCGTGATATATGCTCATTATATCACAGCTAAGGGGCGTGGTTTGGCCCGAGCTATTGCTTAAATATACACTGTACCAATAAAAGCATTTTCCTGTGCACACTGACCGATTTAAGAGTAATGGAGGGGAAGAATCCGTTGACCACGAGGTGGATTTCCTGAGCCAAGTGAGACACACGGAAGTCCTCCAGCAGAGACTTTTTGCTGCCCAAACCGTAGACGATCACACTGAATCCCAACCTACACAAACAAAACACACAGCCACTTGTACCAAATACAAAAAATAAAATAAAAAAACATTGAATAAGGAAACCACACTCAACTGTAACTGTAACATCCATTTGCTAAAGTGCTTTCTGTGTTTGCTGTAGAGCTGCTGGATCTCTTTGGCGCAGCAGGACGGCTTCTCCCCTAAAAGCTGCCCCAACATCTCCTGTAGACAAAACAAAGAGGAGGATGCAGCTTTAAAACACGGGAACACAGCAGCTTGTAGAATACATGGAAGTACAGGCTGTTTGTCCCTGACCCTGTCCAGTTTGGGGGTGTGTAGCCGCTCCAGGGTCCGGTCTGACGTCAACACCTTAGAGTTGCCATGGGCTTCGAAATACTCCTCCACCATACTGGGCTGGTTGAGGGCTTCGGACTTGCTCTTCTTGGCGGGGGTCTTGTAGAGAGCTGCAGATGATCCTTTTTTTGGAGTCTTTAAGTTCTCCTTGTCCTCTTTCTTCACTTTCTTTTCTTCCTCCAGCCCGTCTTCATCGTCGTCCTCCCCAGAGTCAGAGGGCGACAGCTCGCTATCGCTGTCTTGCACGCTTGGAGCTGAAAGCATCAAAGAGCTTAGCTGTACTCCAACTTTAAATATCGGAGCAGTAAGAGAATTTATGAATGTTACACTCACTGGTGATTCTCTTCCTGAGCCTGTGGGGGGTTGTGGAGACAAACTGAACCTTCTTGCTCTGATAGAAACAGAACAGGAAATAATGAGAACACATCTGACACTGCAGCAATTTCACCTAATCACATCTGCTCACGAAAACAATGATGCTGGATGTGATATATATATGTGTATATAAGAAGATAACAAGTAACTTTGATATTATTCAAAGTACTTATTTGTGCCACTGAAAGGTCCAAATTGATATAATAATTCATTTGAAATACATAATCTGAAAAATTATGGAAAACATCCTAGAGAGTAACAAAATGTTTGTTTTACTTTCACTTGATCCCAACTGTTTGTTATAGTGTTGTCTGCGTAAAACAACATTGGAAACGTCAGCGGACAGAGGAGTGCCGGTGTAGTCAGTTTGTTGTTATGGAGTACAGAAAGCGTAGCTCAGTGTTATCTAAAAAGTCTTTTTTAATGTCCTGGCTGAATATTTTGCCAATTTTCTCAAGGTTGATGCCTCGTGAGATTTCAGAACCAGTCTTCTCAGGGCAAGACTTGGTTTTGACAGAATACCAAACAGACCTGATCAAAGGAAATCGAAAGAAAAACATTTTATCTCTCCAAGGGCTCTTTCCAAAAATGTATTCATACACAATATCAGCCAAGTCCTTTAAGTGGACCTACCTTATTAAGCTAAAAATCCCTTCTAGTCTCACCTTCTGTGGCGTCCTGATTTCACCTTTGTTGTCTAGTTAGAGAGAGGGAAAGTGGACTTAGCTGAATATTAATAGTCAGAGCAAAGAATGGACACATTAAAATAGTGAAGTGTGCTGAACTCACTGCGGCCTTTCCTGGTAGGAGTCGAGGGCTCAATGTCGGGGGCTGAGCCGAAGGACACTTTTTTCCCGGGAGTCCTGGCCAACTCACTTGCTATTTACAAAAACACAAAGTATGTTACATCCTGGAATCTAAAGGAATAATCACATGATACAGGCAGCTGGTGTCATGCAATAAAGAGAGTGTGTGTGTTATGACGGAAGAGGACTGAGGCTCTCACCAGTCAGGGCCATGCTGTGTCCACGCCTGGATTTCTGAAAGGAGAAAATGGACGATCCAGCCACTCTGTGCACTCCCTCATCATCTTCTGTGAAAGCAAGGAAAAGGATGGAACTGAGATGTGTCCGATCAAATAATAATTGACAGCAACAAACTCAATGGACTTGTGCTAATTCACGCTGTACCAGTAGAGCTGGAGCTGGTCAATTCCAGCGTGGATCAGTTGTGAAAAGTGATCGGACGTTATAGAATTTTATATTAGATGGCGATAAAAAAACGCTCATAATAAGTTGATCAGAGCGAATTTCCATTATCACGACCATAATGGCGGAGAAGTGAAAAATAAAGCCTGTTCAAATAAAAACCGGGAAATAATAATATATTTCAGTATATTTTAAGATGAGTATCGTGTTATTGTAAATAGTATTTTTGTCCTATTTTATCCACAATAATCCAAACATTACATTTTCATATCATGCCATTGTAGTTTTGAAAATATATTTAGTGGAATAATATACTGTGTGTACATTTGTTATAAATGTGAATAAAAAATGCTTCTAGAAGCATTTAAGTGTTACACAATAGAAGATAACAACAGTAACACACACTCTTCAAAACAGTTTCAACAAAAACAAACACCTTATAACCTAATAATGACTTAAAAAACTGGCAACTTAGTGTATTCTTAGTGTTAGAAGGGTATTGATTTATCTCTGGCATAATTATTTGTTCACAAGTCTTTGCTGCTGGTGGTGTTTTTATTTCTATAAAATGTCTTTACTTTTTTAATGTAATGCATGTTTGCACAACTCACTGCATTGTGATACTGTTTCAGCCCATCTGTGGGAATTCCCTGTTGAACAAGAAAACTAATACAAATATTTTGAAGAGAAAGAAGGGTATTGATTTGAATTATTTAACAGCAAGCTTTATAAAAAATACCCTATCAAACACATCGAGAGCTGGGGGGGGAAACCTGACAAGTAGACTAGTAGCAAGGTTTACTACCCCTAATATGTATTCAATAATTACACAGTACCTTCTGCATTTTCTGTTCCTAGAGCTTCTATATAATGTTGCTCATCAAGGAATACATTTTCATCCCCATCATGTTGTGCATCCTCTTTGGGCCGACGTCCAGCTTGGCTCTTAAACGAGACCATCTTCTGGACAGCCCCACTGCTGCTCGGGACACCTGTAGTTACACACACAAACGGAGAGTAAAACAGAGGAGTTAGCCATCTGCTCATTACCAAAGACTGTGTATATATGATGCTCATAACACAACACATCTAAGCAAGATAGAGGTTAAGTGTTGTACATACCCTCCTGTTTGTCCACGATGTGCTCCAGAGCATCTCCATCACCAATGAACTTCACCTCCAACACACTCATGGCTAAAGAGAAATACAGTATAGAGTTTGACAGGAGCTAGCTAAAAGCTAACTAAGTTACAGTTCACACAAACTATACATTCAAACTCAATACAGACAGTACAGTGTGGTGTAAGTTACGTTAAATTTGTCTCGCTGTGGATTTACATGAATGTCGAGAAGAAAAACGGAACACGTACAGAATAAATATGTTCAAACTATGATAACTTACCAGAAAAAGAGTCACTGTCGCCCAAGGAAAATGTAAACAAAACTAATATAAGCTGAGAGCTACACAGTGCAGTGTGACAACTTTCCGCGCCATCCTCCTGAAGTTTTTAAACCACGTGACAAGTGAAAGGTTATATGGTGGCCAATCAGAATGTAAGCTTTACTAAAAACCACATTTCCCAAGATGCACTTCGTACAGTGGTTCGCAAGCTCCTTGCTGCTGAGACGACCTATGGTTTAATGATTATTTTCAACAAAAATAGCAAACACAACTAGTGAATAATGATACAAAAATAATAAAGCGGCAGTTAACCACTGTTATAATACATATTGTTTTTTTATATTGATTTCCTATTATAATTTTTAGACATATTTGAGATATTATTCAAGAAACTATTCAAACATGTTACTGGTTACATGTTACTTACAAAATAATAATTACAATTATAATTACAAAATAATTAGAAGTTGAAACCAAAAGTAAATTACGTAGTCTGGAAAAAAACACCATCAGTAATCAAGAGAAACAGTAGTCAGTGCACACTTTTTATAAAATAAACTTTTTCATAAAAGAATACCATAAAAATGTATGTATTAGTATCCCCAGTTAGATAACTAGATATCAATTACAAACAAAAAATTGTGTAAAAAAACTCAATGAGTATGAAAAAAATACATGACACATCTAGGCTACACATATTGGAGATACAAATCAAGCTATCACGTATAGCAGGGGTGCCCAGCCTTTTTTGAACCGAGAGCTACTTTTAAAGTTGCCAGTCTGCCGAGATCTACCAGTCCAAATAGAGAGGCGTAGCCATTACTGACAGCCTACTACCAGGTAAATACACACTTCTACCTGTATAAAACTGACCTTTGTACGATGAATACTTCATAAAATACTGCAGATCCTTTATCTTACCTCTTTCTAATCTACACACATACAAGTATTTAACTGAAGTTACACAACAGTGTTGTTGATACAGAGTTGGAGTTTATTCACAAGTCACATACTACAGTGGGTAATGTTTTCAAGAAACATTGAACAGTGCTGCCACATATGACACAGGGAAAAAAGAAAAGACTCGAACCCTTTCTTTGCCATTATATAAAAATAGTGTTGCTACAAAAGTATAAATGAGGCTTACTAATAAGACAACTCAGATCTGAAGCTACACAGGAATTTGCTGCCAAAGTGCAATAAAAAAGACAAAATTAATAGAATCAAACCCTTTTTTGTAGCATTTTAGTAGAGTATAAAAAGAAATGCCTTTTAAAATAGGATGCAAGCAACACTAGTTTCTTAACCTGAATTGATAATAGACTATAATCAATGTAAACAGAACAGATCTTAATGTTTGCATTCTTATACCATGTTGTACAATAATTATAATGAATAAGTTCAAACAAACTAAAACTTACAGCTGATTAATAACGGTATCTAACTTGAGTTTTTATTATATCAAAAGCCTGTTGAAATGCTACTGTTATTTACTGTCCCCAAAAAGCGCATCAGCAGCCTCCAGGAAAGCTTCTTTCACAACTTCGCCGTCTTTGAAAGACTTCATGTGTTTCGCAAGAACGTGACTGACACGATAAGATGCTCTGGTAGCAGCCTTGCTCTTGTTGTTGGGCCTGGTGGAAATGGACTGCTGTGCATTTAGCTGTCCTTTCAGGCCCCTCCCCTTTTGGGAGCGTAGGGCAGAATTAGATGGGAATTCCGTCTCGTAGCGTTTGTGCACTGTTTTGAAATGCCGCTCCTAAATTACCTTTCTTCGATAAAGCCACGCTCGCATTGCAGATGAGACAGATGGACTTTGAATTGGAATAGATACAAAAATAATCATCCTCCCACTCGGAGTGAAAATTATATATTTTGGGCTTTTTTGCTTCTGCCGTAATTGCGGTCTTGTGTGTGTGCGGACTGTCACTCCTGTTGACACGGACAACGTCAGCGAGGCGAAGTCACGCCCATCTACTTCCGGACCATGGGACCCCGGAAGCGAAAAATTTACATTGAATTCAATGGAGAGAGAACACGTATCTTTTGATCCCGTTTGAATTGTGCCACGAACTACACATATGATGTTTGTCAATCTTAAACAATCATTTCCATGTCAAAAAAGTCACATTTTGTCGTAAAACTGCTGAAATATAATACTATGGAAAATACGCTACTACAAAGACTACAAATCCCAAATCTCATTCTGGGTCGCGTAAGTGATGTCACAGGCATGCTCGGTGATTTATAATAAGACTCGTAATTAAAGCGAAGAAGAAGAAGATCTCATAACTGATTTATTCCCTCCAATAAATGATAGATCGCTAAAAATAAATTCACTTTTACAAGATGCCTGTGTGCTTTGTACCAGGTTGTAGTCATAAAAGTGATCATACCACTTGCTCCTTCTATCGATTCCCGTCTGATGAAAGGACCAGGAGTCGCTGGATCAGACATATCAGGTAATATCATAGGTAATATACATGTTGTGCATGGAACATAGTCAAGTTAGCTACCTAGCTAGTAGCGACGAGTAGCGAGCACGTTAGTTAGCATTACATTACTTAGCCTTGTCATTTTTAGTAGCCTTACCATGAAGTTATTATTTTATTACATGAAGTAAACCAAAATGTTAAACAGTAACCAAACATGATGGTAAGTATTTCGTGAAACTTTTGAAGAGTAGCCTACTGCGCCCTCCACCGGGTGCTAAGGAAGCAGTTCAGGGAGAGTCGAAGGCAGGCATGGAGCTTTGCATGTCATTCTTCTGGACTTGTTTCATTGTGATGACAATCTGTTTGTTGGAAAGACAGTCGTTGTGTGCTTATTGAGAGAAAATTGTTAGAAGAGATAATTATTCAAAGTGTTGTTACTTTAAAGTGTTGTTACTGACCTTTTTCTCTTTTATTTTCTTTACCTCACCTGTAACTGCTGAGACGTTGAGGAACATGCACACTGACCTGCTCTGGCAACCTGATTTCCACTGTACGTAATAGTATTTGGTTATGGTATATTATTTATATACATCAAAGGCACAATGCACCCCCCAGAGACACACATGTATTGAGTGTGATATGTTGCATAGGTCATGTGAAATCATCTTTACATACTAGAAAACTGTAGGAGCGGCAACTTGTTTTGAAATTGAATTTTTAATATCCGATAATAAAGTTGATATGTTTTCTTTATTCTTCTCTCTTCCCAGCTCCATCCATCACAATTCTCTGTTCCTGCAGGTCCTGCTTGCTAATCAATGCTCATATTTTTTTACACAATTACAAATAAAGTCATTGTATTGTATGACATGAAGTTGTGCTTCATTCGGAGTCAATAATAAATTCATTCTGCCTTCAACTGCGCAATGATTGTGGACTGCACCGACATCCATGTAGCTGCCCCCCAGTAAGATGAACCAAGCAAAGAGGGTCCCCATCATTCCCAAGGACATCCAGCTGGCCCGCCGCATCCGCGGAGAGAGGGCTTAGACTGACCTGAGACCAGCACACCCAAACACAACAGCTCTTTTAAGAGCCACCTACATTTTCAAAGAGTTGCAATCCTACGTTATTATAATGATTAAACTGTTTCATGTATCACTTAGTTTACTGAACCGTGATGAATGAAATAAATTAGTGAGGTAGTGGTTTACTGAAGTTACAAAGACATTAATATATGAGTAACAGGTCAGTGTAAACACAAGCTTCTGTCAATTATGGATCATTCAAACTATTTATATAAAAATATGTAATAAAGTTCTAAAACAAGTATTCGGTATATTCCTTGATAGCTTTTGGAGAAGGTTGTTTTTAAGTTTACTAAAATCTATCGTTTCAACTGTTTCACTTTATAAAAAGGGAACAGGTGAGTAGAGCATCATTGAGTTTCTTATTCTGTCAGTAAATTATCCAAATGAATGTTTTTCATTATTTTAGTCAACCCTAAACAAATTGATTGTACCTTTTAATGATGACCTTACATGGTCGGCAAAGTTAAATTACCTTCAGAAAATCAAATCTGTTCTGAGAAAAAACGAATAAATGTTTAAAGATAGGAACTTGCCATCCCACTGAAAAACAGTCCGTAGAGATTTAAAGGCGTAGTTGTAGTTCAGTCCAACGTTTCATTTGGATTCATTTGACAACAGTCAACTATTTTCATAAAGAATATATATATTTTTCAAAGTCAACTTTATTGTCAATCTTACTCAGTTTGAGAGATCAAAAAGACGTTTAAATAAAATTATACAATTTACAGATATGTATACAAATATATATATCCTATATACACCATCATGTATAATGATGGTGTATGATGTAGAAGGAAGTGTGGTAGATAACAAGTAAATATAGAGTTACATACAGATCCATGTTACAGCAAAAGATGGAATAACTAAGAAGCACACAGTATAATAATAATTACATGCAACAATTAAATAACTGCTCAGCATCTCCACCACAATCCCAATCTGCTGTGTCCTGTTTTCCTCCCCTCTGCATAACACCCCATCACACATATGAAACACAACGCAGAGTCCGAGGGTGTTAAGAGTATGTTTATTGAAATGTCCTCCTCTCTACTGGCCAACACAGGGAGCATATGCTGGGTGTAGAATTGTTCCAGGAGGAGGAGATTTCCATGCCATGCAGGGTCTTTGGGGATGGGGATGATGATCGCCTCCTTCGTGGTCCACACAACAAAGTAGCAGAGACTCCGGTCTGTGATATGCAGCTGCCCTTGGACCTGGTGCCAGTATGGGTGATTCTCCTTGAGAATATATGACCCACCCTCCTCACGGAGACAGAAGGATGGTAACTGGACTGCCTCCGCGATGGTCATGTTCCTCTGGCTGTGTGGACACTTCACCTCCAGCAGGGCAGATGGCTGCACAAGTCCATCGGGTGATGCTCCCAAAACACCCGACTCACTCACAAAGAGACCAGACTCGATTCGAACACTGTCACTTGATGCCTCCACAAAAGCCTCCACAAAAGCCTTCACCCCTTCGGCCTCGTTTACAACCCCCCAGTTGACAGTTGGCGATGTCTCTGGCCAGTGGGTTGTATGTCTCCTCTCGCTGTTGGTAAAGTTGAGACACCAGCTGGACTACTTTGGAAGTGCCAGGCTTCCTCCACTGGCACTCAACATCTGTGGAGCTGATCTGCCACATGGAAAATATTGCCAATGCTGCAGCGTGGCTGCATTTGTACATCCCCTGTGCACAATCACAGACAGCGCTCTGCATCGCGCCATCATCTCCCATGCAGATCTGTAAAAATAAAGTAAGTACAAAGTAATTTGTTAGCATGCTATAATAGATTGAATGAGCAATAATACAAGGATGGTCCGGATCTGGGGGTGGGAGGGTTTATTTTTCCATAGTTTTGTCCTCTTGTCTGTTGTTATTGTTTGTTTTTTCTGTATTTTTTGTAATTTGTGCTGTATTGGTTGTGATTGTACATTGTATTTTTCTAAATGTGTATGAATACATTTTTGAAAAACATTTGATCAACAATAAAAAAGGATTTGGTCAGGATCTAGACTCAGTGTGTAGTTTATTAATTAATCAATGCTCTCTACATTAGGAAAACACATACCGGTGTACCAGAGGGAGTCACACACAGCTGTGCCTAGATAACCAAAATCCTTGAATCGACACACAGCAAATAAACTCAAATGACACAACGAGAAAAAGGAGATCACACATACAGTATAGTCGATATAAAACTGGCCGCTTCAATCTGAAGAGCAACTAAAACAAAACACGGGAGTGTACCTTGTTCTTGTGAACACTAATGTTATCCACAGCATACACAGAGACCACGAAGTTCTTAAGGAGAAAACTAGTTGTTAAAACAAAACACGTTACTGTACCTTGTTAGCTAATGTTAGCTAGCTGACATTAACGTTACACATTGCACTCATATTACTCACCGAAACCTTGTAAAGCCGGTCCCGCATGCTGGCTCTTACAGAACCGACTAACTCCCCTTTCATATAGGTACAGCTCTCAACGTGCCCAGACTTGTAGTGATTTTCACCTCGTAAAATACTTGTATTCTCATTCTGAAAGAATGTGGTGAAATGTGCTAACGTGACGGCCATCTTTATGTTGGTGACGCGTATTGTGCGAGACCAGAGACCTGTAGTTCACTGAGCGGTTTCACACGAAAAAATGTGTAACTTCACAGTTTTACGACACATTTTTATTTTTTTGACTTGCAAAATGTTCTTTTAAATTGACAAACATCATATGTGTCATTCGTGGCACAATTGAAACGGGATCAAAAGATAACCTTTCTCTCTCCATTGACTTCAATGTATAATTTTCCGCTTCCGGGGTCCCATGGAGGCTTTCGGAAGGGGAGGGACTTCGCCTCTCTTTGCCAACTGCCCACCAGCCACGCCCCGACACATGGGGTCACGCCGGCCAATCACAAAGCTTTGATGCGTTCAAGTGCATTATTCTGGCACAGGAAGATTATGTTACAGGACATTAACGATAAAACAGAATGTTGTTGTTCTATTTTTAGAGACATCTCGCGATCGACTGGGAATCTCCCCGCGATCGACCGGTCGATCGCGATCGACTGGTTGGGCACCCCTGACGTATAGCATCAGTGAAAGCCCAAAAACTGCCTACTGGCATATGTTGCTGCTGTTGTTGTTGCTGGTCTTAGTATGTTCACATAATGACTCATTTATAAACACTGCATTGATAGAATGATTAGGAGACAACATAGTGCTACAGCTTTTATTCATTTAAACATTTAAAAGCATATACATGTGTTTATTTTTCATCAAATTGCTTCACATACAAAAACATTAGGGAGGTCTACATAGTACGCAAAGTGTTATTAAATCAGTGGTTTTGGAAAATCTCTACACTTATATTCTGGGATTAATTACAAATGACATGATTGACAAGTTAGCTATCTGTTCACCACCCGCGTGTCGGGATCCACTTGCCCAGCAGACGGCCCTCAGAGTGCACATGGTACACAGGATGCATCACTGCAGTTGCACACGACTGTGAAAACAAACAGAGACAGGGTCAACCCGAGCGAGACAAGAAACGGATAAGGCATTCAACTCTTCACTCATTGAAGTGTACTGACATGGTAGGGGATCAGTGTGAGCAGAAAGCCCAGGGGAAATTTACTGTAGTCCAGCGGCCCTGAGATGGGCTCCACTCGACCGTGCTCCTGGGTCATAGACAACAACCTGGAGGAGATATAACATTTTATATGAATAACTCATCACATCTTACATTGAAGAATTACGAAGAACTGAGAAAAATCGTGATTCATTTAAGTATATGGGGGTAGCACTTTACAACAGACAAACTATATCAAAACATCCATTTACCAACTTTCACACATCTTGTGCAGTTCAATATAAAGTTTAGTGTGTGCAGCACACTGCTCACTACAAACAGATACATTTTCGCTGCTAAAGATTGAATTGAAACCTATGATTGAAACAAATGTTTTAATATAGTTTTGCTGCTATTAAACACAGACCCATTTATTTTTCAATTCATCTAGACTTTTCTCTGTTTTTCACATGTGAAAAAAACAAAAACTTGTTTGCACTACACAAGGTTAACACAATGTGTGCTATTGACAAATACATGGTCATTTTGTGGCATCCTTCGAAATTAGTATTAAGACTACAGAAAAGAGTAGGTAGCTTCACTTGAGGTCTGGGTGTCCTTCGATCACAGCATATCCAGTGGGAAGTTTTCCAGCTCCGTCTTGACTGAGAGCAACAAGCAAAAAAGTGTTTAAAGAATATATGAAAACAATAGATACCCACAACGATGAAATAAAAACAACAGTAATGTAGTAGTGAGATATAAATATGGCAAATGTATCTGCTTAAAGCGTTGAGCTTAACAAAAAAAGTACAAGCGACACTACTAGATTGACATATTCAAAAAAGTTCAACAATTATTCTCAATATTTCACCTTTATTCTCAAGATCCGAAGAGAGTATTGCATTATGTAATAGCCATAATGCTCTTCCATACAATTGAGGGGAAATACTTCAAATATATATATTTATTCATCCTTTTCCGAGCAACTTATGTGTGCAGTTTGACATCTTCAAAGTTAAGGTCATCTAAAAATGGAAAACAATATTGATAAAGGTACCTGAGTCCGCACCATCCACAGTCGATCAGGAGTTGGTTCCTGTGAGGACAGTGTCCGATGACTCTCGTCAGAACCTTCACAGCCACTTCCTCCAGAGTACACGAGCCAATCACAGACTGCTGCACGTCTACAACACAGAAAAAAGAGAAAAAAAACATCATTTTTCTAGATACACTAACTTCAATCAGAAAACAGCATAAACAAACTGGTACACCGACTCAACTACATAAATACACACCGTAGAATCCATAGTTCCCAGGATGCACCTCGCTGAGCTTCCCCATGTCTTTTACTGGGTGACTACAGGAAGGGGTGGAGCCAATGCTGGACTTACAGGTGATCCCAGAAGCCTTCAGTCTGAACAAAAGAAGAGAAGATCACTGGATGATACATCTCAGTGAGCATTACCTTTTTCACAATTCATTTACACAGATAAATAATTTTTACAAATATTGATAAGAGCATCTTTAATATATCAATGCTGAATTTTGAAATAGGTTGACGTTTTTTTAAGTAGTACATTCATAAAAAAATAAAATAAACTGTACTTCTTAAAAACTAAAACTAGTATATGCCAGTGGACAGGTTATATATTGACATGTTTGACCTTTAATTGCATTTGACCATATTTGTTATGCCATACTTTTCCATGAATTGCAGAGTCAGGTCAGTGGTTTCCTGGGCGACGGCCTGAATCTGCTCCACTCCTCTGCAGTTATAGCTGTTCCCACAGTGAACGTACACTCCTGTTAGCTCCACACCTTTCGTCCCAACGATGGCCTGAGCCAAGCTGATCGCCTCAGGCTGCGAGTGCAGGACCCCAGCTACGCAGATGACAAACACAAGATCAGCTGACACTGACCTATCACATTTCAGCAGTTATTGATGAGCCGTGTCCTGGTTGTGCTGTGTGTTTACCTCTCCCATTACCACAGTCCAGTTTGAGCCAGACGTGCCACAGCCGACCGTCTCTCAGGGGTCTCTTTTTGAGCTCATCCAGAGCATGAGGATGATCCAGTAAAATCTGGAAGAGATCCAGCCTCTCTGAGAGGTCGGCACAGCGCTCCACCTGTCAGCACGCACACACAGGCATACGTTAGTGTGAGTGTGAGATGTCAAAGATAATTGGAATCAGAAATATTTTATTTATCCCCAAGTGGATATACTAATTAGCAGCGGGTAGATAAAAGTTGCTCCATTTTAGAATAAAATAAAATAATAATCTCTTATACATACCTAAAGAAATGAAAAAGTGCACATTGTACTAAGATGTAAAACAACAGTAAATAAGTAAATTACGTATTTTGAAATATATACAGTACTGTAAACATATTAAAGATATTCTTTATAAAGCAAGAACATTGCTTGAAATGTACAGTGTAATACAGTAAGAAAATAAATACAAAATAAATCAAATGTGTGATTGTAATGTCCTGCATGTTGATATTAAACATAAAATGTATGAGTTGGAATGCAAAAAGTCCTATCGTTCACAATATAGTTACATTATTTTCATCCATCTGTGCTTTCGATGCTCTGACAAGTAACGTATATTCCCAATCTAATACTTCATACTTTTAGAAAACATACAGTACTCCAGTTAATTTGCAAGATATTAACTTAACCATTTGTAATTGTGCAAACTGTGACTTCTGTCCATAAAATATATATAATTTTCTATGTTTGTCATTGAATAAGTGTCAGCTGTTTCAGCAATGTTTTAATTATATGTACATGTGAGCACCTCCCCAATTACCCATGTGTATATAGACATTTCCACACATAGTAGGAATAGGTTTAATTTATAACTTGACAATGGCTCAATATACAGTGAATACCAAGACTCTGAAACTGAAACAAGCGACTAAATAGATTGAATTAAAACTGTTTTATCATATGCTTTTCCAATTGGAGCTGTCAAAATGTCTTCATAATGTGTTACTTTATATAGTTATGTAGCTATAGTTTGCATGTACAGTACATTCTTAATCAAGGGGATTTGAAGATGCACTTTTATTTAATTTGATTAATTGTTGTCACTTTTCAAATATTTAAAAAACACTACAAATTCTAAACAGTTACTATACAACTGGTCTTTTTGAATGAGTTGAGATGACCTTATCAAGGGGAAGAGAGTATGCATAGAGGATGTCATCAAACCCATGGTCGGCATAGAAACAGGCCTCTGCCAGTGTGGAGACCACGATGCACCTCCGTGATCCACCTGTCATGATGTCAGCACACTCACTGCACATAAACACAGATACACACACACAGCATCCATTACATGTGACTGGTTTGTGTAAATGTACTGTTTAAGTGTGTGTCACTGCGCCTATCATCATACAGGGTTTTATGGGTCTTCATGTGGGGCCGAAGCTGGACCCCCAGTTTCTGACAGCGCTCGATCATCCTCAGGGCATTTCTCTTCACTTTGTCCACATCCACCACCAGAGCGGGGGTGCACAGAGAGGAGAGGGGCTTCTCTTTCATACTGGCAGCACTTGAACACACACAAATAGACAAAAAGAAGAAAAAAAAACACACACACACAATTTTCCAATCAGATACCAAGTGACAGTGACACTATTCATAAAACATGCACTGGTATACATATCATATAGAGAAGAGTGCATAGGCACAGACAGGGCCGTCCCTCCCTACAGGCCGATCATGCAGGCAGCATGGCCTCACATTGCGCAGGGGGTCATCGGCTTATGAGCTAGGCTTGTGCTTGTGCGCAGTTCTCTATCAGCGCTGACACGCGAGAGTGAGAGGTGTCAAGGGGAGCACGTCTGTAACCCGACACCGTTGTAATGAATCGACATCTGACCAATCACGGCTTTGATACGGCCACTAGTGCAGGTGAAGAGATGTCGGTGAAAAGACAGTTTCAGTCCGGCGCAAGCAAGAGGGAAAAAAAACAAAACATGAAGAAACTAGAGCATCACTCGAAGGTGGGTTATTGTATGAGTCAAATGTACAACTTGCGAATGTTGTATAAATCAAATGTCACACTTTTGCCAATTGCCATATTAAAACATCAGCTGAAATTCACGACATGAAGAAGGCAGTCTCTGCATAGCATATAGGCCAGCGTTTCTCAAAGTGTGGGGCGCAGAGATGGGTAGAAACATGTTTTTTTCTGCTGTAAAATTGGCCATTTTAACATGGGGGTCTATGGAAATGGCTCCTTTCTGCAGTCATCGCTGGGACGCCAATACGGAAGTGCCACACACTGCAGTTCATATATTGGCCGATCCAATATATGAACTGCAGTATGTGGCACTTCCGTATTGGCGTCCCGGCTCTTCCCCATAGTTTGCCACTTGGGTTTGACGTGGCGTTTACAGCAGTGGATAACAGCTTCTGGCCTGGGGCCACATTTATAAAGGGATATACGCTAAAAAAAATGGCGTACGCCAGTTTCTACACAATGTTTGCGATTTATAAAATACTAACGAAAACGTGCGGTCCTCCACGCAAACTCTAACCCATGCGTACGCACTAAGCACAACAACGGGAGAGACGAAAAACTGCGACACCGTTGGCAGAAGGAATAATGGAGAGAAATATGTGGAAATAATACCATAAACAAAATGTTACCTCTCATTTATCATATATGAAGAATTCATTTTCAAACATTGATTAAAGCCAATCTTAAAATGATTAAACAAACGCCTGTTTGAGACTCCTCAGTGCACACAAACATAACATAACTTGGAGAAATAAATAAATACGGATATGTTATTTAAAACCACCTCGAATATGTTGTGTTAATGTTATGAAATGTTTTCTCATAAATGATGCGGTTTTGCATTTCTATAGGTTGTACGAGCATGGTTTTATACTACCATGTTTAATCATGTTTTATGCCGTTTGCTAAGACTTGATAAGTCGCTCATAAAACACAGGAGGTATGGAAACTAAGAACACCATATGTGGTAAATTGTACAGCTAATATAACACAACACATTAGTTGTATTTCCTTTAACTGGTGGATATAGAGTTGCTGCAGTGGAGACGCTGCGCACAGCTGATCGACAGCTGGGACACAAACCACCAAATACGAAAACATAATTCAGATCCAGTCGTCATGACTCCACTCCGGAGGGATTCCCCGATCATTTCTTACAGTCTCTCATCAAGGGTGTACCAGAGATGGGGACTCGAGTCTGTGACTCGGACTCGAGTCGCACTTAAGTCGCACACACAATAGGCTTGTTTGAGACAAGCAAGACCTGCGCAGACCTGCGCAGTTTCGATCAACGTCTTGCTAGTGCGTTGCATGATGGTTAGTCATTTTGTCCGACTTGCTCTGGAGGCCCGCCCACATGAGACTTTGAAATTTCGCGGGACAAAGACGCCCGCAGCCTTGAGAGCGAGGCGAGGCGAGTTGGCGCAGTTGCTCTCCACGGGCTGCAGAAGCGAAATGCTTGATGGGAAACGTCTCTCTCGAGCTGAGCGCTCATTGGTGGTTTTTACCCCGTGCTGCTGATGAAACTCTCCAATTGGCTGGCAAAAGTTTGTTGTTGTTTTGTGTCAGTTTTACGTCGCCACATCCATTCCCATTTTTCATCATTGTTCCACAATGTTTATCATCATGAAATTAATATCTATATATTTTATACTATACTGCTTACCGTTTTCATACTTTATATATCTTAGCATATTCATACACACTGTTCATACTGCTCACAGGCTGATATCTAGTGTATTCATACCCCTCACTGTTTATTCATCATTCAATTCTATATTTTATTCTGTAGGTTGTGTACATTACTTTTCACTTTACTGCTTGTTGCACCTGGTTAGAAGCTAAACTGCATTTCGTTGTCTCAGTACCTGTAATATGTGCAATAACAATAAAGTTGAATCTAATCTTGAGCAGGAACAAATGCATTTACTTAGTACATATCTGACATTAACGAATATACAGATTTGTGCATTCTTTATAAATGCAAACTTGTCAAGACCACTGACGGAAGTAGTTTTGAAAAGTAATAAGTGGTTCTGTCTTTTACATGTATTCAACCCCCCTTGTACTGATTTGTTTCAAAATGAACTGACACTTGAGTCATTCATTTGTAGTGATATATTAATTGTGGGATTTCTATTGCATCCACTTCATCTGCAACGAAAAACGCCAACGCAATGTCCGCCATTGCAAACCCAGCCAGTCAAGCCGACTCCGACTCCGAGCTGTCCGACTTAAGACGAGCTTTTTGACACCTCCCCCGGCTGCGATCGGCTACTCTCGTCTACTTTCGAGGCGAGCCGCAATGTGTCTCAAACAAGCCTAGAGACTTCAGACTTGACTTGGACTCCTGCTCAAAAGACTTCAGACTCGACTTGGACTCGTGTTTTGGGACTCGTGAACAATCATTGTGTTTTCTATTTTTGGCGTATAAAAGGTGGGGTAGGTAAGTTTGAGAAACCAGCTCGAGATCGCTAGAATTTGAAAATACACAACCGGAGAAAATCTGCCACTTCCTCACAGAGCCCCTCCTCCAACACACACGAACGCGCACATTACCAATGAGGGCACGAGATAAGTTTGTGCCCCGATGGGAGGCTGACAGGCAGGTAGGCCATCCAGTTACTTTAGCCGGGCCGGCTATCGGGATGTTAAGAGCATTCCATGGAATATAACAACAAGTGTATCTCGAGCCGGTTTCTCAAACTTACCTACCCCACCTTTAACATTAACATCATGGTAACACCATGGCGACCGGCGGCACACCTGCAGCTGTACCGCTTGCAGGTTCAACTATAAAAACTTCGAACAAAAACGCCGGCGGCACCAACAAAAGGAGCACACACTGCAAAGTCTGCAATATTAAAATCAAGGATGCTGGTGCAACAACGTCAAATTTCATCAGGCACTTGAAAACTCACCCGGAGAGGTCAGTCACATTAACGCATATGGACGGTTAGCAAACATGTTTAGCTCAGCATCAGCTATGTAATGTTAACTTAGCTTGCTACTAGCTTTGTAACTGAATATTTGAAAAGATGAGTGAATGTTTGCTTGTCACACTTGTTTGCGTTGAGTGGCGTTGACATCCAACTCTTGACATGACATAAAAAAGGTCGGTAACGTTAATCATTACGTTCCGCTGCCACCATCTACTGGCTAACGTTAAACATAGAAAAATACATAGTTACATACATAAATACATCTGTCGGTTTATAGGCAGGTTACAGGTTTATTGTTGACCACGTAACGTTAATGTTACAGGTTTATCAGGTTACCATTACACTGGGTTTGAGTGAGAGGATAGAGGAATATGTTTATTTATAGTAGACTTAAAAGATGTCATTAGAGACCCAGTGTAATTAAACAATACGGTTGCAGAGGTCAAATTTTAACATTTTTGTCCACTGGCCAAATGGCTAGCCTAGTGAATGTTGAAATGTTACCAGCCACTCAATAGATTGACATTGTTATTTGTGGCTGGTGCGTGCAACATACAGTACCAGCCACTTGCATGATTTACCAGCATTTGGCTGGTAAATGGTGTTAATGGTAGATATCTCTTTTGGAACAGGTCATGTTTTAATATCACCAGTTCAGTATATTTCAGATAATATTGCAGCAATAGTTTTTTAGTTGCAAATGGCACAGAACAAATGTTTACTTTTAAGTACTTTTAACACAGTTTCCCTGCGGGGGATTAATAAAGTATTTGTGATTCTGATTCTGAAGTGTTTTGCTTATAAGTTGTTTGCATTTAGCTAAAGTGTGATGTTTTTCCTCATATTGCATTGCAATAGCCTGTTTAAAGTGATCATATAACAAACAACTAATCAGTACTGATACTGTATGCTAATAGATATAGGAGTGATAATAATACAGTACATGCTTTGAATTTCTTAGATATAGCTGTGCAGTATTCTTAACAGATTGGATAGCAGCAGACAATAGAAGGCTTATTACAACCAGAAGAGACATGAGACTTTTATTTTTTAGAGACTTGAGACTTGACTTGGACTCGTGACCAAAGACTTGAGACTTGATCAAGTCTCACCCCACAAAGACTTGAGACTTGACTTGGACTCGTGACCAAAGACTTGAGACTTGACTTGGACTTGCAAAAAAAGACTTGTGAACATCTCTGGGGTGTACACACACACTGCCTGAGGAAGGCTCTGTGTATTCTTTTTGTCATTAACCTTTTTCGGACCACTTATTTATTTATTTTGGTGACGATCCGACCTCCATGCTGCTACTCTGGTTCAAACTGCATCCACCAAACAATATGTTTTATCTCGACCTCCCCAAAATAACCACAATCTGACCCCTGGGGCCTCATTTATAACGCTGTGCGTAGGATTCACGTGGGAAGGTTGCTTACGTAGTAGAAATCCGAAAAATAGGTCCATAAATGTTCCGCCACTTCCCGATTCACCAAACATTGCGTACCGTCGAGGAAAGTGCGTACAGCACTTCCTACGCCGGTTTCCCTTTATAAATCACAACCGACTCGAAATGCGGTGCAGCTTTTGCGGGGTTCACGTAACGCCCATATTTGCCTATAAATAGTGAAAGAAACGCCCATTCATTCATTCATTTTGACTGACTGCATGAAGAAGATCGCAGGAAATGACGACAGAACAGCTAAAAAAGACATCTCACACCGTGTCAGATTCTGGTTATTTTGGGGAGGTCGAGATAAATCATATTGTTTGGTGGATGCAGTTTGAACAGGGGAGCAGCATGGAGGTCGGATCGTCACCAAAATAAATAAATAAATGGCCCGAAACAGCTTAATGACAAAAACAATACACATCCTTCCTCAGGCAGTGTGTTTGCACTGGGGACAGGAGACACCCCCTTGATGAGAAACTGTAAGAAGTGAACGGGGAATCCCCCCGGTGTGGAGTCATGACGACTGGATCTGAATTATTTGTTTGTATTTGGTGGTTTGTGTCCCAGCTGTCGATCAGCTGTGCGCAGCCTCTCCACTGCAGCCTGTGCGTCTAAACCCCCCCACCCCCCCCCCCCCCCCCCCCCAGCAACCCTATATCCACCAGTTAAAGGAAATACAACTAATGTGTTGTGTTATATCAGCTGTATAATTTACCACATATGGTATTCTTAGTTTCCATACCTCCTGTGTTTTACGAGCGACTTATCAAGTCTTGGCAAACGGCATAAAACACGATTAAACGTGATAGTATATAAAACCATGCTCGTATCTACAACCTATAGAAATGCAACACGGCGTCAGTTTAGACGTAATTCTGTCCTCCTGCTTACCGCATCATTTATGAGAAAACATTTCATAACATTAACACAACATATTCCAGGTGGTTTTAAATAACATATCCGTATTTATTTATTTCTCCAAGTTATGTTTTTGTGTGCACTGAGGAGTCGCAAACAGGCGTTTGTTTAATCATTTTAAGATTGGCTTTAATCAATGTTTGAAAATGAATTCTTCATATGATAAATGAGAGGTAACATTTTATTTATGGTATTATTTCCACATATTTCTCTCCATTCTTCCTTCTGCCAACGGTGTCGCAGTTTCTCGTCTCTCCCGTTTTTGTGCTTAGTGCGAACGCATGGGTTAGAGTTTGCCTGGAGGACCGCACGTTTTCCAGTCAAGTTAGTATTTTATAAATCGCAAACATTGCGTAGAAACTGGCGTACGCCATTTTTTGAGCGTATATCGCTTTATAAATGAGGCCCTTGGACACAGTTTGCACCTCACATTCCTGTCTATTCTTCGGACGAACTCAAAAAAATGGGCATACCTCCACCCCTCGAAAGTTATCGCTGACTCAGCCATGTTTATGGAGCGTTTAAATGGATATTTGTGAGGAATGTATCAAATGGGTTTTTTAACGTAGCAAACTTTATTAATCCTCCCATTCATATCAAAGCAGATCTAGCATTGAGCTAGCAATTATCAATATAAATGGCTTACCAATCCGTGTATCTACCGTCCATTTGTTTTTTCTTTATTAAACACGTAAATGGAAGAGCGTTCGAGAGACTTTTTGCTTTTTACCTTACTAAATAGAGAACCGCAGTGACGCGTCGTAAAACCCGGAAGTAAGGTAGCATTTTTAGCACTTCCGGTTCTTTCGTCAAAAAGCAATGCATTTTCTCCATAGGGTTTTGGAAAATAGCTCGAAATAAGGTCTGTGGTTGACACAAATTTAAGAGATAAATCACGTTTTGTTCTACGACATTAAATACATCCGCAGTGACCCCACTGGTGATTTTTGAAGAGTTTACGTGTCTGAAAAACGATGGTTGTTACCGAGTGGCTGAATAGGACAACAGAAATTGTCGAGGCCGTTGTACGTCATTACGCCTAACACGTAAACACTCGCGCTAAATTTGTTTCCCCCTGTGTTCTGCTTGAAAGCAAGTACCTGCCTATCTTTAGTATCTGTATATCCAGGCCCGGACTGACCATCGGGAGGACCGGGAGGTTTCCCGATGGCCTGGCCTGTTAAGTGGTCTGCTGGCCTGAGGATTTATTTTTATTTTTTATGTATGTATGTATTGTGAACGCAACGCTGCGCAAATGTGGGTCTGACTCTGCCTCACAGAGGGTGACTGGCTGTCTACATGATGTGGCCTGCCGACATGGCCACTTTCATACAGATCATACTAATGCCCTCGATTGGTCTCTGTTTGTGTCATTCAAGCTCGGGAGGGTGTGTGAGGGTGTATGTGTGGCGCGAGCGACTGAGATAAAGCGCGCGCGCCGGTTACGTGTATTGTTGTTGTTAGCATCTGGTGCTAGCTAGCTGAGCTAACGGATATAAGGAGCTTTTTCAACAACAAGGTGGAGGAGAGTCCTCTCCTGTGAGACTGAGAGACTGATAACTACAGCTCAGGTGAGGTAAATTACTCTCTGAGTACTTAGATAGTTAACTTAGTCTAAGTTCTCAGTGGGTCTCAAACGGTTTGGTCACCATTTATGTAAACACATATTTCCATTTGAGGGGGGAGTGATTAGCAAAATATGCATGAATAATAATTTTAAAAAAACGTTAACTAGGTGAAAAAAGGTAAGATAAACTATTAAAACTTGTTGAGAGCTAAAACTAGTCTTTGCTTCTGCCTCAAAGAGGAGCAGGAGGGAGAGGAGGGAGACAGGTGAGGCTGGTTCAGGAGCACAGACACACTCACAACTATAAATGAACCAAAAACAAATAAATAAACAAGCTTCAATGTTTTTTCATATTGGATATGATATGTTATTGGTTATGGCCATAGACTGTATATATAAAGGTTATGGCCATGTTTTTATGATTATTTAAATGTATACAGTTATGTTTCATATGGGTGTAGTCTCTTTATTTCCAGATTGATGCATTTAAGTCCAACATTTTAAAAAAAATCTTACCGGGGGAGCATGCCCCCGACCTCCCTATAGGATTTGAGGTACACCCCCACTTAAAATATGTTCACAGGTTCCTAAATAGATTTGCACATTTTTTTAAATAGTAAATGTTTATTTTTGGGTAGATTTAGAGGGCTATCACTACAGGCAGCAACGCTGTAACAATTGACAAATAGATCCAGCAAAATGGCACAAAAAACTGGTAGTGGCCTAGCTGGGTGTATAATTCCCGGTCTGACTTATTGTCCCAGTCCGGCCCTGTGTATATCTATATCTGACCATTAGAATCTGTATTTTTGAAATTGTCGTTTTTAACACCGTAGTTTTACAAATTATAGTGTAGTAACTCACAGGAGGCTGCTGGTGAGCATAGTGGAGTTTATTGGTTTCTGGTAGCGCCGAACTGCGACTCCGGTTCACCACATACTTAGCATAACAACATAGCTCCCAGGTCCTCTTCTATGCTTATGGAACGGCAACAACTTAAATGTCACAGTGCCACCTAGTGGACTGGTGAACTAACATGCAATGATATGATCTTACAACATCCCCTTCCCTTCAAGCAGGTTATATACATCCAACAGGAACATTGTAACACTGTAACATTTTTTTATTTTTTTTATTAAAACTAACAGGTGACTCACAACCTCACAACAGTATTATCTATTCCCTTCTTAGCTCAGCTGGAAGTCTTTAAGGTAACTGGGTAACTTGGTCTCTCTTTTTGACTGTCTCTTCCCTGGACTTGTATTTTCCACAGTTCCATGGACCCTCTCTGCTGCTGCAGCTTCTGTAGCTGCTGGCTCTTCCAACTCGTCCCCACTGAGCACCACATTCTCAACGTCCTGCCATGTCTCTCTTTTTTTGGCTGCCTGACTTAGCTGAGTCGAGTCAGTCTGTTGTCTTTCATGGTCTTTTTCTGGTCTTTGGTGGTGAGCATGAATCTGGTCCACATGTCTCCTGACTACTCTCCCATCACCCAGCATCACTTTATATGACACTGGCCCTGTCACTGACTCTATGATTCCTGGAATCCACTTGGGTCCAAGACTGAAGTTTCTCATCAGCACTGAGTCACCTGTTTTGAACCAGCGCCCCTTAGCCTTTTTGTCATGATCTCTTATTTGTCTTTCCTGCTTTTCTTTCACCTTCATGCACAGATCTGGATGAATTTAATCCAAACAGCAACGTAGCTTCCTCCCGAGAAGCAGCTCTGCTGGTGACAGACCTGTTGTAGTCTGAGGAGTCACACGATAACTAAATAACACTTTGGCTACTTTGGCTGTCAGTGTGCCTTCTGGACATTTTTTCATCATCCTTTTAAATGTCTGTACCCCTCTCTCTGCTAACCCGTTACTAGGGTTGGGAACCGAAACTCGGTTCCAGATGAGAACCGATAAGAAAATGCCGGGTACCGGGTACCCGTACAAAATACACCTTTTCGGTTCTGCTTAACGGTTCCTAAACGCGGTAGACCCTGTATTCCAGCGGGTCCGTCTGTACCGCGGTGACCCGGTGGAATACAGGGCGGACCTGGAGAATCACAGAACGGCCGGTCGTCAGCGGGCCGTTGACGGCTGGCTCGGTACGCTGATGGCCGGCACCGCCCTTAATTTTTTTAAACGGCATCATGTAAGTTGCGCTGACAGGCGACAGAGGTCCACAGTTGCCCCGCAGCGAGGCTCCCCCCGCCCTGCCGTAGACAGTTCACAAGCTCAGTCACTTCATAACACCAAAGATGGGTCGCGGTAAACGCTCTGAAGTGAGGCTCCACTACACTAAAAAATAAAAAGACAATTGGGCACAGTGTTAATAGCTTGCCACAGGCATAGCTCAGTTAAAATAAAGCACAGCTATTGTGCAATACATTTGTATTGCATGTATATTTTTTATTTGTAACAATTTCAGTTAAAGCTGAAAAGAATAAAGATATTTTTGTTATCTAAACGTTTGACCTCTTTCTTTTACAATTTTGGAATCGAAACGGGGAATCGATAAGAATCGGAATTGATAAGCAGAACCGGAATCGGAATCGATAAATTTCAAACGATACCCATCCCTACCCGTTACTGGAGGCGTGATAGGGTGCCGAGGTCACATGACGGATACCATTTATTTTCAGAAAATCTTCGAACTCTGTGCTGATGAAACAGGTGCCATTATCAGACACCAACAATTCAGGCAGTCCATGGTTACTGAAACTGGTACGCAGGCACTCAATTGTAGTGGCTGAAGTGGCAGAATTGACTGGACCATCCATTTTGAGTGTGCATCGATGAGCACAAAAAACATCTTCCCCATGAATGGCCCAGCATAATCCACATGAATACGACTCCAGGGCTTATCAAGCCAATCCCAGGGGTGTAACGGAGCTGGTGCCGGAACATTTCGGTGCTCTTGACATGTTATACAGGACTTTAGGGCTGCACGGTATTGAAAAAAACTGACATCGCGATTTCCCCCCCCCCCACCCCCTGCGGTATATATTGCGTTTTTTTTAAACCTGTTAAACCCCAAAGTCCCGGCGGGTAGGCTACTTTACTTTTTTTTTCACGACAGTGTCTCAGGGGATCGTAATATTTAAAAACCTATTAATGTGTTATACCAGATTAACGGAAATAATCTCAGCCAATTGACGATACAAACCATTTTTACCAAAACAAAACACAAGTCTCATAAGAAGCATCTAAATGACCCCTGAGCGAAAAATGCTAACGCACTTTGGCACAGAACTCAAGATAAAAGTACCCTTATTATTACTTATCGTAGCTGCACTTACAAGATATCCGATTAAAGCTGAGGTTCCACAGATTATTTAGGTATATAGTATCATCACTGAGTGATCTGAACTCGGACAGGGGAAGCAAACACAGACATCACAACACGTACCTTTACGTAGCTTCTAGGGGAGATGTCTCACCGTAGCTGTCAATCTGATCAAAAGACGTGTTCAATGGCATTAAAACGAGAAAGAAAAAACGCGGCTGAATCGGTTAATCCATAGGTTTTTAACGTCTCTGTATAAAAAAATGATTTAATTTATAATCCATAATTCCATTTTTATGTAAATATCGCAGAGCAAAAGTTAGCTGCTAATGGTAGCCACCAGAGTGGCTGCTGCTTCCGGTCTTGGCTATGCGGAAGTCTCACACACACACATTACCAAATAAGGACTGTGTGATTTCCCCTCGATTCCATTGGCTCTGACGGTCAGAAAGAGATGTCACATGTCAAAATCCAGCAAGGTGGGCCAGAGATATGGAAAATCCACCCAAATGGCTACCATTAGCAGCTAACTTTTGTCCTCCGATTTTTATATAAAAATGGAATTATAGATTATAAACAATTGCTTCAAAGCCACAGATACATTATCAACCTATGGATCAACCGATTCAGCCGCGTTTTTTCTTTCTCGTTTTAATGCCATTGAACACGTCTTTTGATCAGATTGACAGCTACGGTGAGACGATCTCCCGTAAAAGCTCCGTAAAAGGTACGTGTTGTGATGTCTGTGTTTGCTTCCCCTGTTGCGAGATCGGATCGCTTAGATACTATACTTAAATAATCTGTGGAGTGTCAGCTTTAATCGGATATATTGTATGTGCAGTTTCGATAAGTAATAAGGGTATCTTTATTTTGAATTCTGTGCTAAAGTGCGTTAAAAAAAATGTTTTTAAATGAATAAAACCGCACGTCCCTGCGGTGTGAATACCGCGCATGCGCATACCGCGGTTATCGCCATGACACGGTATATCGTTCAGCCCTACAGGACTTGACAGTATCCTCTACATCAGGGATCACCAACTACATTTGTCCAAGGGCCAAAATGTATCCAATAGACACTATCGCGGGCCAGCGATTTTTATATAGCCCAGCATTTTGAAGTGGGGGGGGGGGGGGGGTGCTAGTGGAGCACGCTCAGGTGCTGTGGACCGCATAAAGCTTAGCAGACTCTTCACGCTAACGAAGGATCACTTCTAGGCAGGGTTGGGAGGGTTACTTTGTAAATGTAATCAGTTACTGAATACATGCTCTGAAAGTAATCAGAATACAGTTACAGTTACGTGTCTTAAAAAAGTATTCAGATTACTTTTAGAATACTTTTGGATTACTTTCTTTTTCCATAACAGATGGGTATGTTTTGGTGAACAGGAGACACGTATTTTACTGTTTTCATGGCTTATCAAGAACTCAAACACAACATCTTGGTGTCATTCTGGACAGCTCCCTCTCATCTGCACCCCACATAAAAAACATCACCCAGACTGCATTCTTTGTACTGTCTTAAAACCTTTCCTTGGAATATGTTATGAATTGTAAGGTGTCCTTGGGTGCTTTGAAAGGCGCCCCTAAATAGAATGAATTATCATTATTATGTATTATCTGAAACGATGTAATAACTTTTAAAACTTTTTCCAGTCACTAGCCCCATGCCTTCAGCAGCAGCAGGCCATTCACTTTGATTTGATCCCGTTATAAATGTCATCATCTCGACAATAAAGAAATGCTACATAAACGTTATCTTGCACATTTTATCGAACCATCTAACGATACTGTGTCTCAGGGGATCTTAATATTTAAGAACCTATTAATGTGTTATACCAGATTAACGGAAATAATCTCAGCTAACTGACGATACAAACCATGTTTACCAAAACAAAACACAAGTCTCATAAGAAGCATCTAAATGACCCCTGAGCGAAAAATGCTAACGGACATTGGCACAGATCTCAAGATAAAAGTACCCTTATTACTTATCGTAGCTGCACATACAATATATCCGATTAAAGCTGAGACTCCACAGATTATGTAGGTACATAGTATCATCACTGAGTGATCCGGACTCGCGACAGGGGAAGCAAATACAGTCATCACAACACGTACCTTCACAGAGCTTCTAGGGAGATCGTCTCACCGCCGTAGCTGTCAATCTGATCAAAATACGTGTTCAATGGCATTCAAATGAGAAAAAACGCGGCTGAATCGGTTAATCCATAGGTTTTTAACGTCTATGTATAAAACAATTATTGAATTTATAATCCATAATTCCATTTTAAATCGGAGAGCAAATGCTAGCTGCTAATGGTTGCCACCACAGCTAGCTGCTGCTTCCGGTCAAGCAGCAGTCTCAGTGAGATATAAATATATAAATATCTTTGCGTTTTGGGCTAACTTTAAAATATTCCCATGCTTTTGAAGACCTGGGGCGAGATGTTTTCGTTTGAGGGCTTCGTGCGCAATCCTGTGAGGAGGAGTTGGTAGCCGTTTCAGTCTCCATTGTGTTAGAAGTGCGATTGCGAACTGCTTGTTGCTTTGGGTGACCCACGTGTGTGTGGCGTCATACAGTCTATGGTGGCGACGCGTCGACGCGGAAATATGTCGTCGACGATATTTTGAAGTCGACGCGTCGCTACAGCACTAGATGCGTCACATGATAGCACAATGTATGAGGGGCCGTACAGGCCATAATTCATACTGGTCCTCTCACGCACATACATTCTCCTTTTACATACATACATTCTCCTTTTACATACATATATTTTCACTCTTACATACATACATTCTCCTTTTACATACATACATTTTCCTTTTACATACATACATTTTCACCCTTACATACATACATTCTCCTTTTACATACATACATTTTCACTCTTACATACATACATTCTCCTTTTACATACGTACATTTTCACTCTTACATACATACATTCTCCTTTTACATACATATATTTTCACTCTTACATACATACATTCTCCTTTTACATACATACATTTTCACTCTTACATACATACATTCTCCTTTTACATACATATATTTTATAATATGCATGTCTGAAGAGAATATATGTATGTGAGAGAAGAATGTATGTATGTGTGAAGACAATATATGTATGTGAGAGAAGAATGTATGTATGTGTGAAGACAATATATGTATGTGAGAGAAGAATGTATGTATGTGAGAGAGAAAGTATAGTGGAAACGGAAGGAGTATGGTTGAAACGGAAGGCAGGTCATTCTTGCGCTGTGATTGGCTCAGAAGGTCGAGCGGGGCGGGCTCATGTTCAGAACTTCTGATTCAAATCAACATGATGGAGGGAGAGGGTTAGGGTTAGATGACTCCGTGTATCTACGGACCACTTGTTTTTCTTTATTAAACAAGTAAACGGAAGAGTGTCTGCGAGGCGTTTTTGTTTTTTACCTTACTAAATGGTCTAATGGTCATTGTAGCGAGGGGGGGGGGCGATACTCGCGGAAGTGATTTCAAAACAAAAGCACTCGTTTGCTTGGAACGTTGAACATAATTATTAACAAGGGGAAACAAGGTGAATTTAGCGATCACAACGAAAACGGCCAAGACACACATTGAGCCCAGAAAATGAATGTTATTAAGGCTGTAAATATAATAAGCATGTGTCTAAAATGGACAACATTGTTAGGAGATTTAAACTATACAGCGATTCTGCACTGCGGTCACTGAGCCGTCTCTCGCGTTTGTCTTTTCAAATCAGCTGCTCTTCATATTTTACAAATATTTTTTCCTGAAAGTTCTTAATAAAACTGACACTGTTGGACTCGAGGGGAGAAGAATAAATGGACACCATTGTTAGGAGATTTAAACTATACAGAGAGCCGTTTTTTCAAATCAGTAGCTCTTCATTTTCTTTTTACAAATATATTTTACCACAAGTTCTTCATAAAACTGACACTGTTGGACTCGGTACTAGTTTGACTGCTACTAATAATACATTGAAGTACTTTTACTGTGTACTTTGTGAGAAATACTCTGTCAAAGTCCCCTCCATATAGCACATAATCTAATGCATCAGTCCGTCCCAGGCGGGAGTTTATAAACCAAAGAGTAACCGCCCTTACGGCACGCTCTGATAAGTAAAGCGAACGCACCCGCAAGGACACCTGGCCAGGGATGTGACAGTTTCAGGGGTTGACAAAATGTTCCTTAAAACCCCTAATGCTTGCTGCAATCTACGCGATTCATCTCCCTCCATCATGTTATGTTGATTTGAAATCAGAAGTTCTGAACATGAGCCCGCCCCGCTCGACCTTCTGAGCCAATCACAGCGCAAGAATGACCTGCCTTCCGTTTCAACCATACTCCTTCCGTTTCCACTATACTTTCTCTCTCACATACATACATTCTTCTCTCACATACATATATTGTCTTCACACATACATACATTCTTCACTTGCATACATATATTGTCTTCACACATACATACATTCTTCTCTCACATACATATATTCTCTTCAGACATGCATATTATAAAATATATGTATGTAAAAGGAGAATGTATGTATGTAAGAGTGAAAATATATGTATGTAAAAGGAGAATGTATGTATGTAAGAGTGAAAATATATGTATGTAAAAGGAGAATGTATGTATGTAAGAGTTAAAATATATGTATGTAAAAGAAGAATGTATGTGCGTGAGAGGACCAGTATGAATTATGGCCTGTACGGCCCCTCATAACAATGTCCTTCTCTGGGTGATAATACACCAACACTTCAGCTGACTGCATCATGTCTTTTGACTTTTCAAACGCTGTCTGTTGTGCATCTTCCCACTGCCACTTTGTGTCTTTTGTTCAGCAGTTTGTGCACTGGAGCAAGGATGGTTGACAGACTGGGCAGGAACTTGTTATAATAGTTTAACAGTCCTAGATATGCTTTGAGCTCTGTCACATTTGAAGGTGTGGGTGCATCCTTGATTGCTTCCACCTTCTCATGCACAGGGTGCAGTCCTGTATGGGCTCAGAACAGTCTCATAATACACACATGCACACAGAAGGATTCAAACTTGTATTTCCGGATCCATACTTGTGTTTTTCAATGCACACACAAATGTATTCCGTTTCATATACATGTAAATAAAATCCAAATACAGAAAAAAGTTTTACATATGTATTTTTGATCCTCACTTATTAGTTTCCCGTTTAAATCCCCTGAACCTGCAAACACAAACAGCTTTCTGTGCACGGATCGCTTTGCATTCGTGTGTGGGTTTTTTGAGACTCCCCTGACGGTCAGCCGATTCGTACTTGTAATTTTTTCTATCTATAGCCAATCAGATGTCTCCTTCATTCTAAGCCAATCACATGAGCGTGCCCCTACGGGGGTAAGATTACTTCATATACGCATTTTGCGCAGTCCGGTCAGCTCGCTAAACAGAGGGCGGAGCATCAGGTGATCATGCAGAGCAGCGTGTCTCCATCAGACTCAGCAGCTGATCTGATCTCTCTCTTGCGTCCGGTTACACTTCACTCACGTTTATGTCCATATCGATCAGATCCAGCTCTCCTGATCGGCCTTTATAGAGAGCACCGATCAAACTATTAAGAGTGAATATTGGCCGATAATGACCGGCGGGGCTCCCCCCGTTAGGTCACTGTCTAGCACTGGCTTCGTAGTGCACTGATCGATTAGGTTACGGCCCGTACACACAGCAGCTTTTGGCGATTTGTCCACCGCTTCCAGCGCGTCTCCGCCCATTGACTTTGAATGGGGATGACGTCACTTTCCCTCGCTTGTCGCCGAACTGCATGGTGGGGGGGGGGCGAGGCGAAGATTTCCAGGATTTCCAGGATGTTCAGGATTCCAAAGTTGAACAATGTTCAACTTTTGAGGCTGAGCTGGAAGCGACAGCCAATCAGATACGTTTATGCAAATCTGACAGTTCAAGCGCTAGCCAATCAAACCGCGTGCAAGCTGGGAGAACCAGACCCGCAGTTAATTTCTATATGGAGAGGCGAAGTCACGCCCATCTACTTCCGGACCATGGGACCCCGGAAGCGAAAAATTTACATTGAATTCAATGGAGAGAGAACACGTATCTTTTGATCCCGTTTGAATTGTGCCACGAACTACACATATGATGTTTGTCAATCTTAAACAATCATTTCCATGTCAAAAAAGTCACATTTTGTCGTAAAACTGCTGAAATATAAGACTATGAAAAATACGCTACTACAAATCCCAAATCCCATTCTGGGTCGCGTAAGTGATGTCACAGGCATGCTCGGTGATTTATAATAAGACTCGTAATTAAAGCGAAGAAGAAGAAGATCTCATAACTGATTTATTCCCTCCAATAAATTATAGATCGCTAAAAATAAATTCACTTTTACAAGATGCCTGTGTGCTTTGTACCAGGTTGTAGTCATAAAAGTGATCATACCACTTGCTCCTTCTATCGATTCCTGTCTGATGAAAGGACCAGGAGTCGCTGGATCAGACATATCAGGTAATATCATAGGTAATATACATGTTGTGCATGGAACATAGTCAAGTTAGCTACCTAGCTAGTAGCGACGAGTAGCGAGCACGTTAGTTAGCATTACATTACTTAGCCTTGTCATTTTTAGTAGCCTTACCATGAAGTTATTATTTTATTACATGAAGTAAACCAAAATGTTAAACAGTAACCAAACATGATGGTAAGTATTTCGTGAAACATTTGAAGAGTAGCCTACTGCGCCCTCCACCGGGTGCTAAGGAAGCAGTTCAGGGAGAGTCGAAGGCAGGCATGGAGCTTTGCATGTCATTCTTCTGGACGTGTTTCATTGTGATGACAATCTGTTTGTTGGAAAGACAGTCGTTGTGTGCTTATTGAGAGAAAATTGTTAGAAGAGATAATTATTCAAAGTGTTGTTACTTTAAAGTGTTGTTACTGACCTTTTTCTCTTTTATTTTCTTTACCTCACCTGTAACTGCTGAGACGTTGAGGAACATGCACTGACCTGCTCTGGCAACCTGATTTCCACTGTACGTAATAGTATTTGGTCATGGTATATTATTTATATACATCAAAGGCACAATGCACCCCCCAGAGACACACTTGTATTGAGTGTGATATTTTGCATAGGTTATGTGAAATCATCTTTACATACTAGAAAACTGTAGGAGCGGCAACTTGTTTTGAAATTGAATTTTTAATATCCGATAATAAAGTTGATCTGTTTTCTTTATTCTTCTCTCTTCCCAACTCCATCCATCACCGTTCTCTGTTCCTGCAGGTCCTGCTTGCTAATCAATGCTCATATTTTCTTACACAATTACAAATAAAGTCATTGTATTGTATGACATGAAGTTGTGCTTCATTCGGAGTCAATAATAAATTCATTCTGCCTTCAACTGCGCAATGATTGTGGACTGCACCGACATCCATGTAGCTGCCCCCCAGTAAGATGAACCAAGCAAAGAGGGTCACCATCATGCCCAAGGACATCCAGCTGGCCCGCCGCATCCGCGGAGAGAGGGCTTAGACTGACCTGAGACCAGCACACCCAAACACAACGGCTCTTTTAAGAGCCACCTACAGTTTCAAAGAGTTGCAATCCTACGTTATTATAATGATTAAACTGGTTCATGTATCACTTAGTTTACTGAACCGTGATGAATGAAAGTGAAATGAGTGAGGTAGTGGTTTACTGAGGTTACAGACATTAATATATGAGTAACAGGTCAGTGTAAACACAAGCTTCTGTCAATTATGGATCATTCAAACTATTTATATAAAAATATGTAATAAAGTTCTAAAACAAGTATTCGGTATATTCCTTGATAGCTTTTGGAGAAGGTTGTTTTTAAGTTTACTATAAAATCTATCGTTTCAACTGTTTCACTTTATAAAAAGGGAACAGGTGAGTAGAGCATCATTGAGTTTCTTATTCTGTCAGTAAATTATCCAAATGAATGTTTTTCATTATTTTAGTCAACCCTAAACAAATTGATTGTACCTTTTAATAATGACCTTACATGGTCGGCAAAGTTAAATTACCTTCAGAAAATCAAATCTGTTCTGAGAAAAAACTAATAAATGTTTAAAGATAGGAACTTGCCATCCCACTGAAAAACAGTCCGTAGAGATTTAAAGGCGTAGTTGTAGTTCAGTCCAACTTTCATTTGGATTCATTTGATAACAGTCAACTATTTTCATAAAGAATATATATATTTTTCAAAGTCAACTTTATTGTCAATCTTACTCAGTTTGAGAGATCAAAAAGACGTTTAAATAAAATTATACAATTTACAGATAAGTATACAAATATATATATCCTATATACACCATCATGTATAATGATGGTGTATGATGTAGAAGGAAGTGTGGTAGATAACAAGTAAATATAGAGTTACATACAGATCCATGTTACAGCAAAAGATGGAATAACTCAGAAGCACGCAGTATAATAATAATTACATGCAACAATTAAATAACTGCTCAGCATCTCCACCACAATCCCAATCTGCTGTGTCCTGTTTTCCTCCCCTCTGCATAACACCCCATCACACATATGAAACACAACGCAGAGTCCGAGGGTGTTAAGAGTATGTTTATTGAAATGTCCTCCTCTCTACTGGCCAACACAGGGAGCATATGCTGGGTGTAGAATTGTTCCAGGAGGAGGAGATTTCCATGCCATGCAGGGTCTTTGGGGATGGGGATGATGATCGCCTCCTTCGTGGTCCACACAACAAAGTAGCAGAGACTCCGGTCTGTGATATGCAGCTGCCCTTGGACCTGGTGCCAGTATGGGTGATTCTCCTTGAGAATATATGACCCACCCTCCTCACGGAGACAGAAGGATGGTAACTGGACTGCCTCCGCGATGGTCATGTTCCTCTGGCTGTGTGGACACTTCACCTCCAGCAGGGCAGATGGCTGCACAAGACCATCGGGTGATGCTCCCAAAACACCCGACTCACTCACAAAGAGACCAGACTCGATTCTAACACTGTCACTTGATAGGCCTCCACAAAAGCCTTCACCTCTTCGGCCTCGTTTACAACCCCCCAGTTGACAGTTGGCGATGTCTCTGGCCAGTGGGTTGTATGTCTCCTCTCGCTGTTGGTAAAGTTGAGACACCGGCTGGACTACTTTGGAAGTGCCAGGCTTCCTCCACTGGCACTCAACATCTGTGGAGCTGATCTGCCACATGGCAAATATTGCCAATGCTGCAGCGTGGCTGCATTTGTACATCTCCTGTGCACAATCACAGACAGCGCTCTGCATCGCGCCATCGTCTCCCATGCAGATCTGTAAAAATAAAGTAAGTACCATTTGTTAACATGCTATAATAGATTGAATGAGCAATAATACAAGGATGGTCCGGATCTGGGGGTGGGAGGGTTTATTTTTCCATAGTTTTGTCCTCTTGTCTGTTGTTATTGTTTGTTTTTTCTGTATTTTTTGTAATTTGTGTTGTATTGGTTGTGATTGTACATTGTATTTTTCTAACTGTGTATGAATACATTTTTGAAAAACATTTGATCAACAATAAAAAAGGATTTGGTCAGGATCTAGACTCAGTGTGTAGTTTATTAATTAATCAATGCTCTCTACATTAGGAAAACACATACCGGTGTACCAGAGGGAGTCACACACAGCTGTGCCTAGATAACCAAAATCCTTGAATCTACACACAGCAAATAAACTCAAATGACACAACGAGAAAAAGGAGATCACGCATACAGTATAGTCGATATAAAATTGGCCGCTTCAATCTGAAGAGCAACTAAAACAAAACACGGGAGTGTACCTTGTTCTTGTGAACACTAATGTTATCCACAGCATACACAGAGACCACGAAGTTCTTAAGGAGAAAACTAGTTGCTAAAACAAAACACGTTAGTGTACCTTGTTAGCTAATGTTAGCTAGCTGACATTAACGTTACACATTGCACTCATATTACTCACCGAAACCTTGTAAAGCCGGTCCCGCTGCTCTTACAGAACCGACTAACTCCCATTTCATATAGGTACAGTTCTCAACGTGCCCAGACTTGTAGTAATTTTCACCTCGTAAAATACTATTATTCTCATTCTGAAAGAATGTGGTAAAATGTGCTAACGTGACGGCCATCTTTATGTTGGTGACGCGTATTGTGCGAGACCAGAGACCTGTAGTTCACTGAGCGGTTTCACACGAAAAAATTTGTAACTTCACAGTTTTACGACACATTTTTATTTTTTTGACTTGCAAAATGTTCTTTTAAATTGACAAACAGCATATGTGTCATTCGTGGCACAATTCAAACGGGATCAAAAGATAACCTTTCTCTCTCAATTGACTTCAATGTATAATTTTCCGCTTTCGGGGTCCCATGGAGGCTTTCGGAAGGGGAGGGACTTCGCCTCTCTATTCCACAAAAATGGAGGAGAACTTAGTTATTGCGGTAGCAAATCACCCGGTTCTTTATGACCAGTCCCTATTTACTTACCGGGATACAAACCGGAGGAACCAGGCATGAAGGGAGGTGGCAGAGGCAGTGGGTGAAACTGGTAGGTTTTCGCTTGTTTGGGGATTTTATATCCAGTTTACTTCGTTGCTAGTTTACTTCGTTGCTAGCAAGCATAGACAGTATCATTAGCCAGCATGGAATGTAGCATAAAATAGCACCATAAACATTAATCTCATAAATGTTCAAAATGTTAAACAAATAAATGTTCATCATAGCCCTTCCTATTTGACAATAGTGTAGAATAACCGGGTTTTTTTGCTTTGTATGTCGGGGGCGGGATATTCATGTGATATTCATGTGATTGGTTGTTGGTCGCGAAATCCCCAAGCTGTCAGACACGCCCAGCTCCAGGATTTTCAAGATTTGGTCAAAGCTGCTGTGTGGACACACCGTAAACTAACCTGTAGCTGCTCCCTCCACACTCACAACAACTTCATACATACATAAATAAAGCAGCTGTATTCGCCATACAGGAAACACACATTTAAAACGGTTTTGCCTGCCGTTTTTGTGTACACAAGCATTCATCAATGGTTTGGAAAGTGGCGCTGTACCTTAATAATATAAAGGCTTGTATTTGCGTGCATTTCCTGTTCGGAAAGTGGCGCTGTACTGAGAGTGGAGGGTGTCCTGAGATTAGCGCCTGCATGCAGGCTCCATGGAGCTGTCAGCTCCGGACTGCGCAAAATGCGTACATGAAGCGCTACGTCATGAACGCAAGAAATCTACCCTCGTGAGACATCTGATTGGCTATAGATATAAATAATTACAAGTTCGAATCGGCTGACCGTCAGGGGAGTCTCAAAAAACCCACACACGAATGCACAGCGATCCGTGCACAGAAAGCTGTTTGTGTTCAGAGGTTTTAAACGGAAAACAAATATGTGAGGATCAAAAATATGGAATGCCATTTAAGCCAAAATTAAATAAATAAATAAATAATTAAATAAATATATATATATATATATAAATATGCCTATGAAATAAATTCTGAAATAAATAAATGAGGCAATAAATATGTATACATGTACATTTAAATACACATTTATTTATTTCATGGGACTTTTATTTCATAATGACACATTTATTTATTTCAAGAGACTTTTATTTCATAATGACACATTTATTTATTTCAAGAGACTTGTATTTCATAATGACACATTTATTTATTTCAAGAGACTCGTATTTCATAATGACATATTTATTTATTTCAGGTGACTTGTATTTCATAATGACGCATTTATTTATTTCAGGTGACTTGTATTTCATGATGAGACATTTCCATTCCTTATATGCAAATGAACGGGGCGTGGTTAGCTCACAGATCCAGACCAAAGCAACAGCACCACAACACTGACTCAATAGCTTTTGTTTCACACTCCAGTACTCTTAAGTGGTTTGCAAACTGCCAATAAACCAAACCGGTTCAAGAACCATTCTTGTGCTTTTCTGGTGCTTAACTGGTTCTTCTCTGGTCTTATCTGGTCCGCCCAATGCTGCTCTTCTGAGACTAGCAACCGCTCTGACAGCTCCCTCTAGTCTCTACTGGGAAACAGCTCAAAGTCTTTCTGGAGGTAAGCAATGCTACACAATTACACCCAGTCTGAGAGTAAAAGATTTCTCGAAGGTTCGTTTTGCTTTCTGACAACGTTAAGTTAATGTTAACGTAACTTTAAGTTTGCTAGGAGGCTATTGTTACGAGCTAGCTGTCTTAGCTAACAACAGTTAGCAGCTAACGTTTTCTGCAGTTTGTGTTGCCCCTGAAAAACGTGATGTAGTTAAGGGTATGTTAAATTAACGTTATTTTACAAGTTGAGAGAGTTAAGTTGTGTTTAAGATCGTCAATGTAATGCGCGTTAGAGGTTTTTACTAGTTGGACATGAAGTTAGCTAACGTTAGCTAACTCTCCCAGGTTAGCATGTTAAGCTGTACTTTCTGTGGCAGCTAGCTTAATACAGAGAGGGGTTTTGTGCTTCATTGCAATGCAAACTTTTCTTTGTTAATCTACCTGAATCAGTAGGGACAGTTTTGTTCTACTCAACTATACAGACCATTGTTGAGGAGATGCAAAACATACTGTACATGTGTTGGGTCCAACATATATCTTGAGTAATGTTACTTTGCTGCTAAAAATGAAACATCATTATCAGATGAGGACATCACCAAAGTGTGTGAGTCTGTCAGGGGATTTGATCTGTTCTCTGCATGTCGTAAACACTGCTCTGGTATTACTTATCTTGTAAAATGTAAGTCTCGCTCTTGTCATCGTTCAGGCTTTGCATTTGAACTCCTATGACTGGTTGCGGACTTGAAGGGAACGCCTTCCTGACATCCAGGTAAAAGGTGAGATTCTAATACATTTGAATGCCAAAAGAAAGTTATTGTTTTTAACTTTTTAAATATGATTGTTTTGGGGCATTTCAGTTGTATTGGACAGAGGCAGTAGAGATCTACTGGAAACGTTGGAGAGGGAGGAGATGATATGCAGCAAAAGGCCCAGCCGGATGGTTGCTGCTCCGTGTGGAACGTGTTCTATCAGGTAAAGCACTTTGGTACCCAGTTAGTTATGGTATTGAGTTTGAATTTAGCCTTTGGAAGGTAATTTCCAATTGTGCATTGTAAAGACTGAAAGATGTAAAGCTTGACATGATTTGGTATTTTACTTAAGAAGGTGTTTGTCCTCCTGTGTTGTCTTATTTCCTTATCTTTCTTTCAGGTGTAACATCTACCAATGGTTGTACATGACAGCGACCTCCTCCGCCTCTTTGCTGTCTTACTAGTCAATCCTTCTGATCAGGTCCTTTCAGACAGAGACCTCCTCCACCTCTTTGCTGTCTTACTAGTCAATCCTTCTGATCAGGTCCTTTCAGACAGAGACCTCCTCCACCTCTTTGCTGTCTTACTAGTCAATCCTTTTGATCAGGTCCTTTCCTAAATAGTGGTAAGTTTTACAGTTCAGTGTACGTTAATTTAGCAACTTAATGCTTTACCGCTGTTGAATAAATCCTATATTGCTAGTCATTTTATTAAAACTACGATTTGTAAACTTTTTGATTCCAATTACAATAATATTTTTGTATAACACATCTTAACATCCATCAGAAATCAATACAACAAATCATCCAACACTAAATGGAAGAAATCTGGACATATTTATTTTTATACAGCAGCATATTTTGGGACTGCTCATTGATGTCATCAAGAGCCATTGAGTCTACCTTTTGTAGTCGGCCTCTCAGAATGTTTATCATTTATTTGTATCTTAACATTCCTATAATAATTAGTTTTTTTATTGTTGATATTGTTTTGTTCTTTATTTTTGTTGTGAGAATCACTTTGCAATTATTGTGTAAGTTCTATATAAATAGTTATACTAATATTATTGTTGTTACCATCATTACTATTATTAATAATGTCTTCTTTGTTTTCTTTATCGCTGCAGAAAGGATCATGCCAGCCCACATCAAACACCTGATCAAGAACTTGTGAACCTCACTGCTGCGGACACCTGTGTGATATTCCACTCTGACTGGAACCCTCAAAATGACCTGCAGGTACGATATATATATCTGCTCTGTCTGTCCTAAAGATAGTTCAATAGGGCTATAACAACAACAGTCTTTCCGTTTATTCCCTCGGTTCTTTAAGTGTATATTATTTTCCCATTTAATGCTTAAAAACGTTGAACAGCAGCTGCACATGATGCTCTTTTGACCCCTCTTTTAATTTTTTATTTCAGGCTCAAGCTCGGTGTCATCGTTTTGGCCAGTCTAAGGCGGTGAAGGTGTACCGTCTGATCACTAGAAACTATGAGAGGGAAATGCTGGATAAAGCTAGTCTGAAGCTCGGGCTGGACCGTGCCGTCCTGCAGAGCATGAGTGACAACAACAACGGGGTGAGAAAAAGAAAATCTGTCATATTTCTAGATGCCAAGTCATTTTTGGGTCAGTCGCTGTTGCAGTACGCTTAGTTTATTTTCGAAAAGAGTTTTCTAAATCCACTTGTGTAAATGTCTCTCTGCGTCGCCTTTAGCCGGTGCAGCAGTTCTCCAAGAAGGAGATCGAGGACCTGCTGAGGAAAGGAGCCTACGCCGCCATCATGGACGAGAACGACAAAGGCAATCGCTTCTGCGAGGAGGACATCGACCAGATCCTGCAGCGAAGAGCCACCATCATCACCATCACCAGGTATCGAGGGGTGAGAACCAGAACCAAGTGACATTTTGGTCAAAAATGAGTTATATATATCAAATGAAAGCTCTCAATGAGCTCTTTCTACTACCAAAAGGGTGCATGTGAATTCAAAACCAATCCAGAGTTATTCATCAAAAACCAAAAGACCTAACACAGAACACACTGAACTATTTGGGGCCAAAAGGACGTAAGTGCACTTACGCCCTTTTGGCCCTGAGAAATGTATTATGGGTTAAGCCTTTGGATAGCACTTGAGTCAAAATGGCTGACACCATATGTAAGCAAGCTAGGTCAACCATGAGAAGAAAGCTTTTCACTGCTGAAGAAGTGTTACTAAGCTTATTTCAAGATGCAGAAGAGCTTGATGAAGAGAATGAAATAATCCAGGATTCAAAGTCAATGCCGAGTGACAAAGGAAACTTAGTTTCTACAGATCCATCTTCAACAGAGAATTCAACTCATCAGAGATCAGCACATGCATGTTCCAGTATCTGTCAACTCTTTCAGGTACTGAGCATGTGGTGCTGTACTCTGACACATGTGGTGGGCAGAACAGGAATGCTGGTTTTAGTGCCATGTGTCTCCATGCAGTTAAAACCTTGCCCATCTCCATTATTGATCATACGTTCATGGAGTGTGTGCACAGCAAGATGGAATGTGACAGTGTTCATGCAGCCATTGAGACCGACAGAAAAAAAGGGACTTTGTACAGTTCGGAGGGGTACTACTGTACACTCTTGTGAGGATGGCAAGGGGGAACAGGCCATAGAAGGTGATTGAGCTTGGGTACAATGACTTTCTGGATTTCAAGTCCTTCTCACAACACACTAGGGCTGCTCAATTATGGCAAAAATCATAATCACGATTATTTTGGTCAATATTGATATCACGATTATTAAATACGATTATTCATTGACTTTGAAAACATCCATTTATTGAACTTTAAAAAATAAATAATAATTTGAACAGTATATTTTTAACAGTTGATTACCCCGAACTTTAAGTATAACTCAACTGCAAAGTATTTAGCTGAAGCCACATCTTTTTTAACTTCCCCACGGCATTTGTCATATAGGGCAGGCAGTGCAGATCTGGTGAAATGATACCGAGATGACATCGCTTAACGCTTGTCCATAGTGTTAGCCAGTTGCTTAAACCCCTGGTTGCTAACCGTACTAACCGGGCACATGTCTTTAGCTATGCAGAATGTGATGGCATGTGTTATATCTTTGTGTCCTTGCGAGCTGGTTGAGTAGGCCGTTGCACTGTAAAGTGCATCCTTAATTGATGACTGTGATGTGGTGGATGAAGTCGAGGGGGCACGCTCGTGAATTGTCAACAGGGGGGCGGGGGGGGGGGGCTTCGCTGCGGGGAAACTGTGGACCTCGTTGCAAGCCGTAATCGAGATTAAAATACGATTAATTGCACAGCCCTACAACACACGGTCCGAAACAGAACCAAAGACACAGAGGGACAAACAGTTTGTTGGCAGAAAATGAAATGGCAAAAACAAAAGAGGATCACAAAATCAGGATCAGGATCACAATCAGGATCAGGATCACAATCAGGATCAGGATCACAATCAGGATCAGGATCACAATCAGGATCAGGATCACAAAAGAGGATCCGAAAAGGATTCAGTTCAAATATGAGCTGTCCGACCAAACTGCAAGCTGGAAAGCAGGAGACCAGAGGTGCTCATGCAATTGAACCAAAGAAGATGCACACAGGTCCACCTGGGATCACTGCTGTGAAAAAGAAAGACGTACTCGCACAAATGGGAGTATCCCTCACTCCTATGTAGGCAGAGTAGGCTAGTTTGTCGTTTCAAATCAATCTGAAACTTACATGATCTGCATGAAATATGCTGTTGTCGTATATAATTATATTGCTCTATTTGACATTCCCAATGTTCTAAAGTAGTTTTTGATTTGCCAAACAGTTATTAGGCCAGGTTTAATGTAATTTATTGTTATTCAGTGAACTAATGTGATATTGATATTTGATATGATCACAATGGACTCTGTAGCCTATTTTCAATCCGTTATTTGGGGAAATGGCTAAATAATTAACTATTTGGCAAAATGGTTATTAATGTTTTTGTTTTTTTAAAAGATTACATTCAATGAACTAATATGATATAAGGATATTTTAATATAATATTGTTATTATAACAATTGATTACTGTTACTTTTGACCTCATTAATGTAAAGCCTTTTTCCTATATTTATCAGATACGCCCTATTTTTTAGTTCATATGATATAAAATCTTAGTTCCAAAAAGGCGCATGTGACTTTATTGCGAATAAAAAAAAAATAGAAGAATATTTTTTTCAATGAAAGTCAAAATATTGTTCATTAAGTATATTGTCATCCACATGTTTATGAAGTTTTCATATTAAAGATTGAATTTAATAAACAAAGTCAGGATAAAGTATGGTCATTTTTTGTTTTGGCTCTCCTGTAAAGTTGGTCAAATGTCACTTACGCCCCTCTGGTTCTCACCCCTCGGTATGTTCTTAGCAGCATTAGCCACTTGCGCTTTGTGAGATACCAAGTACTTGGTTATTTGAAATGTAATATTGATGATGTAATAATTAAAACTAGGGATGGGTACCGAGCCCCAGTATTAACGGGGTCCGAGGGCTGAATTATTAAAGACCGTGGTACCGTTAACGTCCAACGTTATCGATCTTTTTATCGGTACTGGAGACAATTAAAAAATAGATGTCATATGTATTATATCTACATAAACATTATATCGCAGTCTTACTGTCGCCAACTCCGTTTCTAATATCCAATAAGACTACAAAGTGCGTCTATGATTTATTTTCGATCTTTCCAATCCAGACGAGAGATCTCTCTCCCCTGTCGGTGTGCGAGGGGGCGGGGCAGTTTACACACACACACGCGTGCGCACACAAACACATGGCGGAGAGAACTAAGCGCCCCGAGGGTAGTTATGTTACCCGTCTTGAGCATGGATGTATAATAAGAACTGGATACAGCGTCGGAGGAGGGGTTTCGTTCTTTCCTATGAGAGCTGCTCATTGGCGCATGAAGTCAAAATGGCCCAACTTTTGAGAGAGCGAAACGTCACAGATTACCCAGCATGCCGTTTGTGCCCTCACAGAGCATGCACCCCTTAAGCCCCGCCCCCCGAGCACACACTCTCGGCTCACTATGAAAGAATGGAGAGAGAAAGAATAAATCTAGATTCGGCTTTTAGTGCATTTTACAACTTTAAGGACTTAATGATTCTAGGGCTATACAATAGTTCATACGGGGTAGTTTATATAGTTTCAAAAAAATTATCCACCGATTTACAGACGTCTCTTTCCCAATGTTAGTCAATGGGAAAAAGTATTTCTGGGCCGGTCGACGTCACAGACTGATAAGGAAATTGTAGTACCACCGTTGGACACAGCGAATATTTTCCTTAGAGTCCGGCGCACTTCCTGGGGGCTTTGTCTTGAGGTGGAAAATGCTCGTTGCCAATAGTGCAATAAGTGTTTAGCATGTAAGGGCGGTAACATGAGCTATTTGTCTAAACATTTAGCAAAAGTGCTCCACATTCAGACGGAGGAATGCACCGGGTTCAACTGTCTTTCTAGTAGCTCTGTAGCCCCCCCATCCACGAGTAACGTTTCCACGTCAGGTATATATTATGTATGCTAGCAGCAACACACAGAGTTAACTCAATGATACAAACATGGGTTAATGATTAGAACTGAGTTATTTATTTTGTTAAAGTTTCAGCTATTCTGTTTGCAGTTCTATCATCACATTATTTAATACGATTTGTTAAAACATTGTTGTTTCTTATTTTCAGTTTGCTTCAAGCAGTGGCTGTACGAGAAAGACGTGGAGGACCAAGAAATGCTGGCCAGATTTGCAAAGACCGGAAGATACATAGCCTAACAGAGAAGATAATGGATATTAACAAGAAAAAGAAAAAAAATGTTTATAATTTCTTTGTTGCTGTTTACATTTTGAATTATATTTGTTATTTTTAAATCAAATGCATCTATTTTAAATGATATATTTATTTAGATGTAGGTTTTTTTTGTAATATTATTGTCCATCCATCCATCCATCCATCCATCCATCTTCTCCCGCTTATCCGTGGTCGGGTCGCGGGGGTAGCAGTTCCAGCAGAGAGCCCCAAACTTTATTTTCCCTGGCGACATCAACCAGCTCTGACTGGGGGATCCCAAGGCGCTCCCAGGCCAGCGAAGAGATATAATCCCTCCACCTGGTCCTAGGTCTACCCCTTGGTCTCTTCCCAGCTGGACGTGCCTGGAACACCTCCCTAGGGAGGCGCCCAGGTGGCATCCTAACTAGGTGCCCGAACCACCTCAACTGGCTCCTTTCGACGCGAAGGAGGAGCGGCTCAACTCCGAGTCCCTCCCTGATGACCGAACTTCTCACCTTATCCCTAAGGGAGACACCAGCCACCCTGCGGAGAAAACCCATCTCGGCCGCTTGTATCCGCGATCTCGTTCTTTCCTTCATGACCACAGGTGAGGGTAGGAACGAAAATATTATTGTATTAAGTATAATTTATTAAATAAAAATACTGTTATGAACACTATACAATGTCTTTATTTTGATAGTTACCAGAATACATTGTATATTTAATACTAACATAAGCTGGTGATAGATAAATGCTGATCTGCTGGTATGCCAGCAGACAAATATTTATAAAGAAAGAAACAGAAGGGAGGAAATGATGATAGCTAGACTCAGAATAAATCACACAGCATTGAATGGTACGTCATGGGGAAAAGTAACAGTGACAAGTGTAGGAACTGTGGAGTTAAAGAAAATGTGGAACATCTATAAAGCTAAAAGAGAAAAACTAAAGGATAACGTTTTAGAGGCAGAGGGAATGGAGTGTGGTTGGTATTTTGGGAACAAAAGGAGAGGGAGAAAGAGCTACCAGAAAGGCACTCTTTACCTTTAGTGAAACTGGGGTAGGTAAAATTATCTAACATTAGGTCAGGAAAGATCATAGATTGTTGTTTTGTTTTATTTATTATGTTTTTTATTTATTTATTTTTGGATTAGATCATAGATACGTCCAAGAGTTAAGAGATGGAATGATATGATGATTCACACTCATGTACAGTAGGTGGCGGTATGCACCTTAAAGTTGTTTGCAATCCGCCAAAAAACCGAGAGAAGAAGAAGTCAACTGGTTTGCCAACGGACAATTTACACCGAATTAGAAGAAGCGAACATTTCTGGCGGGTGAAATTTAGAGTATCAGATTACATGCGAATGATGCGATGTCTGACTGAGAATTTAGTAGTTTGCCTTATGGGCTAGTTGCACAAGATGGCGTCTATCAACTTCCGGCGGCTGGGTGTGCGGTTGTAAACTTCCGGTCTACAGTAGAGCTGGGTTGCATTCCAAGGTTGCATTCCAATAGAGAGGCGAAGTCACGCCCATCTACTTCCGGTCCATGGGATCCCGGAAGCGAAAAATTATACATTGAATTCAATGGAGAGAGAAAACGTATCTTTTGATCCCGTTTGAATTGTGCCACGAACTACACATATGATGTTTGTCAATCTTAAACTATCATTTCCATGTCAAAAAAGTCACATTTTGTTGTAAAACTGTTGAAATATAAGACTATGAAAAATACGCGACTACAAATCCCAAATCCCATTCTGGGTCACGTAAGTGATGTCACAGGCGATAATGCTCCAAGTGGTTGGTTCACTTTTACAAGATGCCTGTGTGCTTTGTACCAGGTTGTAATCACAAAAGTGATCATACCACTTGCTCGTTCTATCGCTTCCCGTCTAATGAAAGGACCAGGAGTCGCTGGATCAGACATATCAGGTAATATCATAGGTAATATACATGTTGTGCATGGAACATAGTCAAGTTAGCTACCTAGCTAGTAGCGACGAGTAGCGAGTGTGAAGTAAAAACTTCTTTGCAGCAATGTTGAGCCAATCATGAAATGAGTGAAACTGGATTCGCCTGTCAATACACTGATATTTATTGAGAGCCTGAGCGGCCGGAGAGTTCACAGCATATTACAGTTCCCTGCAAGACACCAGCCAACTCTGCCCCAAAAGCGCCAAGCACCCATCTATATATGGAGAAGAGGAGGGCCCTAAAACACGCGGGTTTTCCTTTAATGCATGCCAGATGTCGAGACAAAGACTCGTTGCATTGTAAACCCACATGAGCCAAGCTTCTCCCCCACAAGACATCAGATGACCTCTTGACCTGTGTCTTCCTGAGAAGCTATGGATCACATTACAGGCAGGAATACACTTCAACCATATTAAACAGATTCCCGAGGACAAATCACTAAACTCTATATACTTTAACAAGACCAAAATATTCCTTTACAGATCCACCCTTTTATCAATTTATGATAATCAATTAACATTAGTCTAAAGAATATTTCAGTCAATACTTAAGTCAATAAGCGTCTTCAGAGTTGTGTGGGCTCACTCACATTAATTACATCAAAAGTAGAACAAGATTGAAAACACTTCAATCACCATGACAAGATACAATCAATCATAATAAAATCATCTCTCTTCAGTGTTTGGCATCATTTGTCAAAAAGCACAATAATAAACACGTGAAATACAACAATATTATAGCAAAATATATGTTTCAAAAATAAGATATTTTATCATTTATCCCTCAGTTAATCTCCTTCATCAAACACAAATTCTAAATCAGCTTACATCTCAAAGATTTACTTCAAGGCAATTACTTATTAAAACACAATTAGAATTTAGGATTTATAATACATCCAATTGAGGTATAAATCAGACTTCAACTATCAATCATTATGTCATCTCAAAATCTGAAGGGAAAACTAAACAATTCTCAAAATGTTTAACAATCTGAAGAATCAAACATTTTATTGTATAACGACCTGAGAAGGGAAAAAATCAAAACATCTGTTCTTTATTCAGAGCATCAACTGTAATCAATATCAAAACATCTGTTCTTTATTCAGAGCATCAACTGTAATCAACATCAAAACATCTGTTTTACCTGGTAATGATTAAGGATAGTAACATTGTCTGTTATAATATTAGAAATATGTTATTGTTCAATACCTTATAAATCTGAAAATATCAATTAATTAATTAGTTTAGAGTGAAAGTGTAATCTGATCAAATATATTTATCACCACTATTTAACACATATCTGTTCATTGGGAATACAAAAACAATCATTAATTGTACATCTGTAATCATCTGGTCATTCAATTCAAATGTTATCTTTGTATCAGAGCTAGAAGACATGTTTTCCTCCTCTCTTTATGACACAGAATGTCTGGTGTGTAAAGGCATCCTGATACTGTAGATTAGCTCTGAGGTGCTGATTGGCTCAACTCTTCTTCATCAGAGCGCCATAACTCAATTATCTGTAGATTAGCACTGAGGTGCTGATTGGCTCAAAACTCTTCTTCATCAGAGCGCCATAACTCAATTATCTGTAGATTATTAAACACAGTGTGAATGTAATATTCTGCCACCACCCTTCCCATTTAATAGCTCAATTTAGTTCTTGAGCTTATGGTGTGATTAACAGAAAATACAAGTCTGTGTTGTTAAACATTCCTCGTGTGCCGTTCACCACAGGGGTGAGGGGAATTCTGTTGATGAGCAATAAACTACCTTATTCTCAATCAAAACCACTATGCAAATGTAGTGGTAAAACTGCTCAACCGACCGAGAGCAGAGATATTAATTAATTTAATTAATTCTAAGAACGGAATCTGCTGAAGAGTAATAACCACATTATTCTCAATCAACAACCACTATGCTAATTTAGTGGTGCTCTGCTCTCCCCGATCCGGAGAGCAGAGACTTTTAATGAATTCAGTACCCTTTATTTTAACAACAGCCAAATTCAACAACCCCTCAGTTTATGAAACACAGCGTGACGTAATATTTAGTAACATCCTAATAAGAGTTATGTTTATTTCCAAAACTCATAATGGTGCGATTTAAGTAGAATACGACACTGTGCTTTGTTTCTCCTAGTGTGCTGCTCTCCACAGGGGGGGGGGGGGTGGGAATTACCCACACCCTGGAAGATTTCGAGGCGAGTTGATTTAACTAGTTAAAACCGTTGAAATCTCCAGAATTCGGCGATTCGTTTCAGTACAAATCTTTACATTGCTTTTAAACCGAAGTTCCACATTACTGATGCCCTCTTTAAGGTCTCTCCGAATATTTGCCGTGCACACACACAGAGGAAACCAAAAATATTGCATCTATCTGTTCCACAGGTAATTTTATACCGTCAATCACAGAGTCTGGCGAGGCAATGTCAAAATATAGATTTGAAATTACACTCACCAGCTCGACGATTTGTTGGTAACCGTTCGCGACGCCAATTGTGAAGTAAAAACTTCTTTACAGCAATGTTGAGCCAATCATGAAATGAGTGAAACTGGATTCGCCTGTCAATACACTGATATTTATTGAGAGCCTGAGCGGCCGGAGAGTTCACAGCATATTACAGTTCCCTGCAAGACACCAGCCAACTCTGCCCCAAAAGCGCCAAGCACCCATCTATACATGGAGAAGAGGAGGGCCCTAAAACACGCGGGTTTTCCTTTAATGCATGCCAGATGTCGAGACAAAGACTCGTTGCATTGTAAACCCACATGAGCCAAGCTTCTCCCCCACAAGACATCAGATGACCTCTTGACCTGTGTCTTCCTGAGAAGCTATGGATCACATTACAGGCAGGAATACACTTCAACCATATTAAACAGATTCCCGAGGACAAATCACTAAACTCTATATACTTTAACAAGACCAAAATATTCCTTTACAGAGAGCACGTTAGTTAGCATTATATTACTTAGCCTTGTCATTTTTAGTAGCCTTACCATGAAGTTATTATTTTATTACATGAAGTAAACCAAAATGTTAAACAGTAACCAAACATGATGGTAAGTATTTCGTGAAACTTTTGAAGAGTAGCCTACTGCGCCCTCCACCGGGTGCTAAGGAAGCAGTTCAGGGAGAGTCGAAGGCAGGCAGGGAGCTTTGCATGACATTCTTCTGGACGTGTTTCATTGTGATGACAGTGAGGGTGAGTCAATCTGTTTGTTGGAAAGACAGTCGTTGTGTGCTTATTGAGAGAAAATTGTTAGAAGAGATAATTATTCAAAGTGTTGTTACTTTAAAGTGTTGTTACTGACCTTTTTCTCTTTTATTTTCTTTACCTCATCTGTAACTGCTGAGACGTTGAGGAACATGCACACTGACCTGCTCTGGCAACCTGATTTCCACTGTACGTAATAGTATTTGGTTATGGTATATTATTTATATACATCAAAGGCACAATGCACCCCCCAGAGACACACATGTATCGAGTGTGATATTTTGCATAGGTCATGTGAAATCATCTTTATATACTAGAAAACTGTAGGAGCGGCAACTTGTTTTGAAATTGAATTTTTAATATCCGATAATAAAGTTGATCTGTTTTCTTTATTCTTCTCTCTACCCAGCTCCATCCATCACCATTCTCTGTTCCTGCAGGTCCTGCTTGCTAATCAATGCTCATATTTTTTTACACAATTACAAATAAAGTCATTGTATTGTATGACATGAAGTTGTGCTTCATTCGGAGTCAATAATAAATATTCATTCTGCCTTCAACTGCACAATGATTGTGGACTGCACCGATATCCATGTAGCTGCCCCCCAGTAAGATGAACCAAGCAAAGAGGGTCACCATCATGCCCAAGGACATCCAGCTGGCCCGCCGCATCCGCGGAGAGAGGGCTTAGACTGACCTGAGACCAGCACACCCAAACACAACGGCTCTTTTAAGAGCCACCTACAGTTTCAAAGAGTTGCAATCCTACGTTATTATAATGATTAAACTGGTTCATGTATCACTTAGTTTACTGAACCGTGATGAATGAAATAAATTAGTGAGGTAGTGGTTTACTGAAGTTACAAAGACATTAATATATGAGTAACAGGTCAGTGTAAACACAAGCTTCTGTCAATTATGGATCATTCAAACTATTTATATAAAAATATGTAATAAAGTTCTAAAACAAGTATTCGGTATATTCCTTGATAGCTTTTGGCAGGGCCGGCCCTGACCAATTTGCCGCCCTAGGCGAGATTTTAGATGGCGCCCCCCCCCCCCCCCCCCAAAAAAATAATTCCAATGTTAATAAAATCACACAGAAGCTGTATACGTTTTTTGGGATATTTTTTTATTTTAACACAAATACAACATTAAAACCTATAATTGCAGTCAGCAGCCTCGCCAACACACCAGTGCTTTCTAAAGGCCTATTCACACATGGCCCCTCCACTTGCTCCCTGCTGAGGTCAGACAGGGCAACAAGTTGCTCCTCTGCTGACAGGCACACAATCCACCTGTACTGATATACAGTCCGTGAGAGACTAATTGCCTCACCTTAAGAGCTGGATGTGTAAGAAGTACAACCCAGAAACATTTACTAATTTAAAACAAAAGCTGCTTTGCTGAACATTTAAACATACTACTTCTGGGTACCGAAATATTTGCTATCAATCACTTCAGTCTTGGTTAAAAGCAAGATTTAGCCAAAATCCAACCATTAAAATACTACAGGCCTCAATCTCACACCTCAACACCTTACCTTAGCCTGACTCTCCTTGCCTTTCTTGAAGCAAAATTATCTATGACATCATCATAAGACAGCTGTTTTGAGACCACATGGTTGATGCTTATGATGGATAGTCCACTGAGACGTTCTTGTCCCATAGAAGCTCTCAGGTAAGTTTTGACCAGTTTGAGCTTTGAGAAGCTTCTTTCAGCAGCAGCCACTGTAACAGGAAGAGTGGCAGAGATTCTCAGAGCAACCCACAAATTGGGGTACATTTCTGTCAGCTTCTTCTCATGAAGGAAGGTCAATAGTTCCATGTTTGTCATCTTCTTTGATGGCAAATGTGGAACATTTTGCATTTCTGCAGCAAGTTCCCTGCCATCAATGTCTGGTTGTCCATCATGGGTCAGAGCAGAGCTCAGGGTTTGACAGTGCTTTGGCAGTTCTTCGTTTGATGTGGTGGGAAAGTTGATGAGCACTCCAAACTTGTCATTTACCTCTTCAAGGTGCTGAAATCTCTCATCAAGTGAAGAGAGGGCTGTATCCACAACCACATTAAAAAATGTGATTTCCATTTTTTTAAGTGCATCATCAATAGGCTCATCTGGAGACTCATAACCAAACTGCCGTTTTGTGGATCTCAACCGCTTTTGCTTGAGAACAGACTCCACGTTCATCTCCTCACACATCTCCTTTGCAGTTGTCTGTGCATCAGAAAATCCAGTCCTTCTGTAGCAGGTGAGGGAATCTCCTGTTTTCTTCAGCAGGTCGACAGCCACATCTAACTGCATGGAGGGTGACTGCATCAGTTTGCTCACATGCTGGATCTTGTAGAGGATGTCATACCATATGGTTGTGCAAATGATAAAACGGTAAGATCCAATCTCCTCAGCCAAAGACTGGGCTTCAACTCTCACCACAGGGTCTGCAGTTGTTTCCCTCACCTCCAGAAGAGCCTCTCTGATTTGCCCAGCCTGGTACATTACTGCCTCAACGCTTTTTATCCTGCTTTCCCATCTGGTCTCTGACCACGATTTCAGGGTTGTTTTGACATGTTTCAGCAGGATGTCCCATCTATGCGTGGAGGCAGAGAAGAGTTTGTACAACTTTGTTAAATAGCCAAAGTAGCCTATAGCATCTGGTGAGCTCTTTGCAGCATCAGCTACCACCAGATTTAAGGTGTGAGCACCACAAGGGACAAAAAAAGCTCTTGGGTTCTGCTGAAGCAACCTAGCCTGAACACCTTTATTCTTACCCTTCATGTTGGCACCGTTGTCATACGACTGTCCTCTGCAGTCCTCAAAGGGGATGTTAAGTTCCTCCAGCCTTTTGAGAATGAGCAATGTCAAACTTTCCCCTGTTGACTGCTCTGCCACAAGAAAGCCCAGGAAATGTTCTTTAACCTGTGGTTTGTCTACTAGTGATACTATCCTGACAATAACAGAGAGTTGTTCTTTATGACTCAGATCAGGAGTGCAATCCAAAATGATGGAGAAATACTTACACTTTTATATCTCTTCCACAATTGTGTCCAGTATTTTAGAGCTGATTGAGTCAATCAGTTCATTTTGAATTATTTTGCCCATATAATGTGTGTGACTGCCAGCTCCACTTGCCACCCTACCAACATGCTGCTTTATGACTGGATCGAATTTGGCCATAAGCTCCACTTCTTTTAAAAAGTTGCCATTGTCTGGTTGGTTTAATGTGTCTGTGGACCCCCTCAGAGCCAGGTTTCTCTCTGCTAAGGACTGAATTATTGCCACGAATCGGGTGAGAACGTCGCGCCACCTATTTCTCTCAGCCTGAGCAAGGGCCATCTCTTGCATATCTATTGTAAGCCCCCTGGCAAGACGGACGTCTAACTCCTTCCATGTTGCCATGTTTGTGTTGTGCTCCTTGCTTTCTTCATGTACCTTGAGCAAGTGACTTGCATTTTTCCAGTCCTTTAGTCCTTCCCTATTGAGCATGTAATTTCTCTGTGAAAACATTTTGCAGCAGAAGCAGTGCAAGCTATCATTGTTTTTTGAATACATCAACCAGCTTCTTTTGATTTTTTCTCCGTTGATTAAGACTCTGTTAAAATAGTCTTGCTGACACCTTCTCCCGTCTTTTTGTTTGGGAAAGATAAAACTAGGTTTCATTTGATATGGTCCACTCTGAACAAACTCTGTCCTGTCATTATCAGTAAGAACAGATGGCCAGTCGGCAGGGTCTATTGGTGAAACCTTTATCCCTGATGCTGTATAACTTGGCTCTGCTGAGGTGGAGGGGACAGGAGCGCTTGATGCTGTATCACTGGGCTCTGCTGAGGTGGAGGAGACAGGAGCGCTTGATGCTGTATCACTGGGCTCTGCTGAGGTGGAGGGGACAGGAGCGCTTGATGCTGTATCACTGGGCTCTGCTGAGGTGGAGGGGACAGGAGCGCTTGATGCTGTATCACTGGGCTCTGCTGAGGTGGAGGGGACAGGAGCGCTTGATGCTGTATCACTGGGCTCTGCTGAGGTGGAGGGGACAGGAGCGCTTAATGCTGTATCACTGGGCTCTGCTGAGGTGGAAGGGACAGGAGCGCTTGATGCTGTATCACTGGGCTCTGCTGAGGTGGAGGGGACAGGAGCGCTTGATGCTGCAGGGCTGGGCTCTGCTGAGGTGGTATGAGGCCCAACAAATTTCAATAGTGCATCTGGAGAGAGAAGAGAAGTATATGTGACCATCAAGAGATGTATTATATTTGCTAGACCAAATTATATTATAGAAATCAGAAAACAGGAGCAGCTCACAAAATAATTAGAATATCATGGAATATATTGCCTCCATGTAGAATTGATGCATTTATCTCTGCAAAAGGAGCCCCGACCAAGTACTGAGTACATATTTGAATAAACTTTTCAGAAGATCGAAATATCTGTATTATAAATCCTTATCTAATATTATACTAGATACAGGATTATTGATTTTCATGATCTGTAAGCTGTAATAATCACAATTAAAACAAAAAAGGTTTGAAATATTTCACTTCATGCATAATGAATCTAGAATATATGATTAATTTGTTTTATTAAATTAAAGAAAAACAGTTCTATGATATAGTTATTCTTTTAGATGCACCTGCATATTCTGCGACTTACCAGATGGCAAAGAAGCAGCTACATACATTGTAATATAGCATATTAAAGATAAAGGCTAAGGTATGCAGTATTTACAGTAGTGACAAGCATTTTAACACTGATGTAAATGTTACACTATTGATTATTGAACATACTTTAGACAGCATAAACTGTAAGGCAATACAATTAAAGGCCTACAACTATAAATTATTGAGGGGATGTAAAAGGAATAGCATTTTTTTTTTTTTTAATAAAATATATATTTCCCCCAATTTTCGGCGCCCCCCTGGCTTGATGCGCCCTTAGCATTCGCCTATACTGCCTATGCCAAGGGCCGGCCCTGGCTTTTGGAGAAGGTTGTTTTTAAGTTTACTAAAATCTATCGTTTCAACTGTTTCACTTTATAAAAAGGGAACAAGTGAGTAGAGCATCATTGAGTTTCTTATTATGTCAGTAAATTAGCCAAATGAATGTTTTTCATTATTTTAGTCAACCCTAAACAATTTTATTGTACCTTTTAATAATGACCTTACATGGTCGGCAAAGTTAAATTAACTTCAGAAAATCAAATCTGTTCTGAGAAAAAACTAATAAATGTTTAAAGATAGGAACTTGCCATCCCACTGAAAAACAGTCCATAGAGATTTAAAGGCATAGTTGTAGTTCAGTCCAACGTTTCATTTGGATTCATTTGACAACAGTCAACTATTTTCATAAAGAATATATATATTTTTCAAAGTCAACTTTATTGTCAATCTTACTCAGTTTGTGTTTATAGACAGAGAAATCAGTCCATTTAGCTTAGGAACCTTCCTAACGGAGTGAAATGACCCGGAAGTACGTCACTGGCAGCCATGATAAGTGCCGTTCCAATTCTCCAAATGAAAGGAAAGGAGGTTTCAAACTTCCTTTATAACCTCCTTTAGCTTAGGAACCACTGGACCTCCCTAACCGAAAGGAGAGGAGAAAATGCTGCCCCACAATGCATTGCAGCCGCAGCATTTGCCATCACAACAGTCGGCCGTTCACGGAAACAACCGATTATGACCGAGAAATTATATCAAGAAAGTTACGGTGCTTATTAAGCATTTTAAAACGTATGTGGTAAGTTGCCAAAGTGCTTTTTTCTGAACGTTCATCAGTATTATAATCAAAAAGAGAAATATGAACGTTAGTCTCAGCAAATCCGACGACTTCTCAGTTGCAGTGAGTGGGTGACATTATTGTCACAAGTAAGAAGGAAATTACATAACTAGGATCTATTCTTGAGGCAAACCTCTCCTGTGACAAAATGGCATCCAATGTAATAAAAAAAGTCAATCAAAGAACTAGATTCCTATACCGGATCTCCTCTCTGGTAAACAAAAACACCCTGAAAACTCTGGCAGGAGCACTCATTCAAAGGTACTATGACTATGCTTGCACGTCATGGTACCATAGCACCTCCAAGGCGCTAAAAATAAAACTTCAAACATCGCAAAATAAACTGGTCAGACTACTGCTTGACCTTTCATCTAGAACCCACCTCACCTCTGCCCACTTTGACAACCTAGGATGGCTTAGAGTAGACGACAGAGCAGGGGCAGACTGGGACTAAAATTCAGCCCTGGAAACTGACCCAGTCCGGCCACATGAAATGTCAAATGTTAGAAATCCGCTGTTTATTATTTAAAGTTTTATGTCCGATTCGCTCCTTTTTTCCTCTCTGTACACAGCTCCAGTTTGATCATTGGCCTGTCATCAGATTTCATTTTTAGTTGCTGCTGTAGCGGAAGTTTAGTACAATTATTTTTGATGAAATACTCAATCTCTACCCTCCATAATTGCACTTGCTTCAGTTGCTTGCTACTTTTTAAGGGCGGTGATGACAGTTACAGTATGAACTGAAGTTGATGCGATTTGATTGGATTGTGAGGCAAGACGTGAGCCTCATCTGATTGGTCAATCCCTCCATTTTTTTTCACCAAGGGAAGCCAATTTCGGCTAGCCTCCTCTCACAACAGAGAGTGCAATCTACTGTTTCACCATAACATCTAGAGGGGCGCTGTTTCACTCTTTGTAAAATACTCAAAGAGAATGGGGGAGAGATGGGCCGGCAGAATAATTACCGAAACTAAACAAAGTGTTTTTATTTATTTATTAAAATTATAACTACAATCCTAAATTCAGGGGAAGCCTGGCTTCCCTTGACCTCCAGGAGAAAACGCCACTGAGTTCAAGGGATAATTCTCACCCACCTCTTGCTCTTACCCTGTACTTGTATGAGTTGAGCTGGTTCTTCCACCAGCTCAACTCTGTCCCTCATCATGAACGCAGGAGGCTGGCTGTATATCTGAACTCGCGCCCTCATCATTCTCTTCATCATCTTGCACTTGTTCTAAGCTGCTGCTGATAGTGCTTGTAGCAGCGCTGCTGCCAAAAAGGTCTGTCAATTTGCGAAATGTATATGCTTCAACTGCGAGTGACTTTTTTTCTCTGGCCTTCTCGGCCCCACCTTTTTCTTTTCGTTTTCTTTGATTTGTATCCATGTGTTTTCATTCTCCCTGTCTGCCGCGGTGTCTAATCCCTTCTCTTCGTGTGGCCGGTCTTTTTTCTTCTTCGTGTGTTATTATTTGACAGATAAGAACCACACAACTGCATTAGCGGCCGCTGTCGCCCTCTGTCGGCCGTCAGCGCAACTTAAATGATGACGTTAAACTATTTTTCTTTAAAGGGCCGGCCGGCCGTCAAGGGCCCTTGACGACCGGCCGTTCTGTGGTTCTCCAGATTCTACAGATGGCCAATCCGCCCCTGCGACAGAGTACAGCTACTTGCAATGGGCTTGGTCTACAACAGGGGTGCCCAACCAGTCGATCGCGGGGAGATTCCCAGTCGATCGCGAGATGTCTCTAAAAATAGAACAACAACATTCTGTTTTATCGTTAATGTCCTGTAACATAATCTTCCTGTGCCAGAATAATGCACTTGAACGCATCAAAGCTTTGTGATTGGCCAGCGTGACCCCATGTGTCGGGGCGTGGCTGGTGGGCAGTGGGCACTATTTCGCTGACGTTGTCCGTGTCAACAGGAGTGACAGTCCGCACACACGCAAGACCGCAATTATATGGGGGTTATTCCCTATCTTTATTCAAGAGCGTGGTATTTAAATTTGAGAGCATACTTTATGTATTTATTTCCCTCAAACCCTGTCCTCGCACTCAAATAGTGCCTGCTTGCACTTAGATTTGCTCTGCTTGTGCTCAAACTGTACGCTTGCACTCAGATATATTGCTGTTTACAGATTTGTTCTGCTCTCAGATTTATTCTGTGCGCGCTCGAAACTTTTGTGCAACAATCCTGTCAAAATCCCTCAACCAATAGGAGGCCAGGTGTCCTTGCGGGTGCGTTCGCTTTACTTATTACAGCGTCCCGTAAGGGCGGTTACTCTTTGGTTTATAAACTCCCGCCCACCACGGCTTTATAACATAGCATGTACTTCACTTGTTTGATTTCCAACTTTTTTTTTTGGGGGGGGGAAGCACAGTTAGTATATATATACCAGCACCTTACATAATAGCTACGTTCAGTGGCGTACTGGGACTAAAAATCAGCCCGGGAATCTCGACCGGCCCTCGTTATCGCTAGTAAATTGTCAACGGGGGAAGGGGGGATTGCTAGTGAATTTTTCCGACCGGCCCACTTCTTCCTCCAGACTGTTGTTCTGCTCCAGCACTGTTGTGCTACGGCTTGGTTCGGCCCGACGCGAAGCGGAGTGTCGACAACCCCATATTATATAGATATTCGTATATCACGGCCTGAAGTGAGCTATTGCATTTATAAAACGGTTACCACGTGTGGCTGGCAATGTGAAAGAAAAATACACACTCCAATTTAAATAGTTTTATTATTAAATAATGATGTTCAAAATAAAATTGTCCCTCCGTTGCCTTCTGCACAGAACATAGTGCGAGGTGGTTGCTATGTAACTAACAACAATAACAGCTAGAGAACATATTAGACGTCGTTTAGGTGCTTTTTTTCTGGAGATAGGCACTTCTCAATCCACTCCTCCATAGTAAGGCCACCCCGGAGGTCGAAGTTAACCTTAAATGTTTCCATCTTAAGCTTTGTTAGTTAGCCTAGTTAGTTAGTTTCATAACGGACGTAATGTAACAGTTGTAACGTTCTCAGACGCGGAGGGATACTGATTTGTGAAAAGTAACTACAATTATACCCGGGATATACGCTCAATATATCACGGCTAAGAAACATCAGATTGCTTGATTTGACTTGTCCGTTTTATAAACATATACTAACTGTGCTTACCCCCCCCCACCCCCACAAAAAAAAGTTGTACAGCGAAGTGAAGTACATGTTATGTTATAAAGCCGTGGAGGGCGGGAGTTTATAAACCAAAGAGTAACCACCCTTACGGGACGCTGTAATAAGTAAAGCGAACGCACCCGCAAGGACACCTGGCCTCCTATTGGTTGAGGGATTTTGACAGGATTGTTGCACAAAAGTTTCGAGCGCGCACAGAATAAATCTGAGAGCAGAACAAATCTGTAAACAGCAATATATCTGAGTGCAAGCGTACAGTTTGAGCACAAGCAGAGCACATCTAAGTGCAAGCAGGCACTATTTGAGTGTGAGGACAGGGTTTGAGGGAAATAAATACATAAAGTATGCTCTCAAATTTAAATACCACGCTCTTGAATAAAGATAGGGAATAACCCCCATACAATTACGGCAGAAGCAAAAAAGCCCAAAATATATAATTTTCACTCCGAGTGGGAGGATGATTATTTTTGTATCTATTCCAATTCAAAGTCCATCTGTCTCATCTGCAATGCGAGCGTAGCTTTATCGAGGAAGGATCGTTTAGGAGCGGCATTTCAAAACAGTGCACAAACGCTACGAGACGGAATTCCCATCTAATTCTGCCCTACGCTCCCAAAAGGGGAGGGGCCTGAAAGGACAGCTAAATGCACAGCAATCCATTTCCACCAGGCCCAACAACAAGAGCAAGGCTGCTACCAGAGCATCTTATCGTGTCAGTCACGTTCTTGCGAAACACATGAAGTCTTTCAAAGACGGCGAAGTTGTGAAAGAAGCTTTCCTGGAGGCTGCTGACGCACTTTTTGGGGACAGTAAATAACAGTAGCATTTCAACAGGCTTTTGATATAATAAAAACTCAAGTTAGATACCGTTATTAATCAGCTGTAAGTTTTAGTTTGTTTGAACTTATTCATTATAATTATTGTACAACATGGTATAAGAATGCAAACATTAAGATCTGTTCTGTTTACATTGATTATAGTCTATTATCAATTCAGGTTAAGAAACTAGTGTTGCTTGCATCCTATTTTAAAGGCATTTCTTTTTATACTCTACTAAAATGCTACAAAAAAGGGTTTGATTCTATTAATTTTGTCTTTTTTATTGCACTGTTGCAGCAGATTCATGTGTAGCTTCAGATCTGAGTTGTCTTATTAGTAAGCCTCATTTATACTTTTGTAGCAACACTATTTTTATATAATGGCAAAGAAAGGGTTCAGAGTATTTTCTTTTTTCCCTGTGTCATATGTGGCAGCACTGTTCAATGTTTCTTGAAAACATTACCCACTGTAGTGACGTGTGAATAAACTCCAACTCTGTATCAACAACACTGTTGTGTAACTTCAGTTAAATACTTGTATGTCTGTAGATTAGAAAGAGGTAAGATAAAGGATCTGCAGTATTTTATGAAGTATTCATCGTACAAAGGTCAGTTTTATACAGGTAGAAGTGTGTATTTACCTGGTAGTAGGCTGTCAGTAATGGCTACGCCTCTCTATTTGGACTGGTAGATCTCGGCAGACTGGCAACTTTAAAAGTAGCTCTCGGTTCAAAAAAGGTTGGGCACCCCTGGTCTACAAGATCCACTACACCTCTATGGTACCCATGTACATTTCAAAATTCTTCCCAAAGGTCAAGGAATACCATGATCATAACACCAGAGGGAGCTCCACAAATCATGTGAAACCCAGATATGGCACAAAAAAAGGGGAATACACGTTTCGCAATTATGCCACATCAAGGTGAAACGCTCTTCCCACAACTGTAAAGGAAAGTAAAACTATACTTACCTTCAAAACCTCTCTTAAAGAGCACCTTCGGGGGAGAGCATTGCAAAACTGGCCCCGGTAATGGTACAAATCTCAACCTGTCGTTCAATGGACAGCTTCCCCCCCCCATCTATGTATATACTCGCATTTTAGACTCTGTTACTAACTGTATCTGTAGACTTGGTATGTCTTAAATGTCCGGTTAGGATGTATTAGAACGAAATCTAAAATGAAAATTGTAAATAAGCAATCTGTATGTAAAAAACCATCTGTATGTCAAATATGTCTTATATGTCTTAAATCAGGGGTGCCCAACCTTTTTTGAACCGAGAGCTACTTTTAAAGTTGCCAGTCTGCTGAGATCTACCAGTCCAAATAGAGAGGCGTAGCCATTACTACCAGGTAAATACACACTTCTACTTGAATAAAACTGACCTTTGTATGATTAATACTTCATAAAATACTGCAGATCCTTTATCTTACCTCTTTCTAATCTACACACATACAAGTATTTAACTGAAGTTACACAACAGTGTTGTTGATACGGAGTTGGAGTTTATTCACACGTCACATACTACAGTGGGTAATGTTTTCAAGAAACATTGAACAGTGCTGCCACATATGACACAGGAAAAAAGGAAAGACTGAACCCTTTCTTTGCCATTATATAAAAATAGTGTTGCTACAAAAGTATAAATTAGGCTTACTAATAAGACAACTCAGATCTGAAGCTACACAGGAATCTGCTGCAACAGTGGAATAATAAAGACAAAATTATTAGAATCAAACCCTTTTTTTGTTGCATTTTAATAGATTATAAAAATAAATGCCTTTAAAATAGGATGCAAGCGACACTAGCTTCTTAACCTGAATTGATAATAGACTATAATCAATTTAAGTTTGCATTCTTATACCATTTTGTACAATAATTATAATGAATACGTTCAAACAAACTAAAACTTACAGCTGATTAATAACGGTATCTAACTTGAGTTTTTATTATATCAAAAACCTGTTGAAATGCTACTGTTATTTTTACTGTCCCCCAAAAGCGCGTCAGCAGCCTCCAGGCAGGAATGTTTCTTTCACAACTTCGCCGTCTTTGAAAGACTTCATGTGTTTCGCAAGAACGTGACTGACACGATAAGATGCTATGGTAGCAGCCTTGCTCTTGTTGTTGGGCCTGGTGAAAATGGACTGCTGTGCATTTAGCTGTCCTTTCAGGCCCCTCCCCTTTTGGAGCGTAGGGCAGAATTAGGAGGGAATTCCGTCTCGTAGATTTTGTGCACTGTTTTGAAATGCCGCTCCTAAATTACCCTTCTTCGATAAAGCCACACTCGCATTGCAGATGAGACAGATGGACTTTGAATTGGAATAGATACAAAAATAATCATCCTCCCACTCGGAGTGAAAATTATATATTTTGGGCTTTTTTGCTTCTGCCATAATTGCGGTCTTGTGTGTGTGCGGACTGTCACTCCGACACGGACAACATCAGCGAAATAGTGCCCACTGCCCAACAGCCACGCCCAGACACATGGGGTCACGCCGGCCAATCACAAAGCTTTGATGCGATCATGTACATTATTCTGGCACAGGAAGATTATGTTATAGGACATTAACGATAAAACAGAATATTGTTGTTCTATTTTTAGACACATCTCGCGATCGACTGGGAATCTCCCCGCGATCGACCGGTCGATCGCGATCGACTGGTTGGGCACCCCTGTCTTAAATGATATGATGAATTGGAAATGGGGGACCCTGATGTAACCAAGACGAAAGTCTTTCTCTGGTCTGCATCCCCTTAACAATTGTATGTTTTGAGCTGTACTGTACTGTACCCAATATACAAGCTGTTAATAAACTTTTCAATCAATCAATCAATCAATCAATCAATCAAAGTTTTTACTGAAATTATCAAATAAAGTCAACATCTCACAGTCTTTACTGAGCTGTGTGGGGTTTGTTCAACTTTTAAAAGATGTTTGAATGGTGATATACACAGTGATAGATGGTAAGGACTAACGTTTATAATAAATACATTTATGATTTTAAGATATTTTCATACAATCATACGTATTGGGATCATTTGTATTAATGTGGACCGGAGGGAGAGGGTGATGAGCATAAGTTTCACTTTCCTTTTTTATTTCAATTCCAACTTTGGTCATGAAGAATATGTTTCTCTGTTGTCCACGTTCATAAAGCATAAAACAACAGCATCAGAGCACGGTGCAGAGTCTCTAGATGAGTTTACAGTAGTCCCTCGTTCTTATTAAACATCCATGTTGTAGTCCGCTGTATAGACAACTGTAGTTTCCATAGTTTCCCCACAGCAGCAGACGCACATTCATGACGTCCGCTGGCGCATCATAAACACGTCGGATAGTGAAAGTGTATTCGGATTCTCTAAAGTACCGCGGTCTCTTCTCCTAAGTCCTTTTGAATTCTCCTATCCACTATCCCTTAACCCCGTAACGTTTCATTCAGAGGTCAAGGAATAGGAGATAGGGTTAGAATTTAGGAGCTGATTTTTGGATTATCGGAACGCAACCCGGTAGAGGGAAGAGCTATAGATAGCATATAGATAGCGAGAGAGGTAGCGTATAGATATTATATAGGCACTATTTTACACTCGATGTCTCCAAGACCTACTGAAGGTTAACATCAGTGATGTACATCGGCTGGTACAAGCGGCAGGCTCAGCCCCGAGGAGCAGAAGAGAAAAGGGGTTCAAGATGTAGCTACATATCCAGCTACGTCGACAATTATGAAGGTAAGTGACAAACAAAGCTGTAGTTACTGGCTAACTTTGACAAATTGACAGTCTTGATACAGTGTAAAGCGTTTTAATGATGTACTATTACGTTTTTTTGGATAACATGAATGATTTCCAATTCCCCACAGTTTCAAACAAAGATCTACCTTCAGGGAGAGTGAGCATCAGGGCTAGCTGTTACGGCCTGTCTACAGGCATCGAAAAATGCTTTCAACGCTTCTCCCATTCACTTGAATGGGGTGACGTAGTTGATTTTGAATCTTCGCCGAACTGCATTGTGGGGAGCGTGGCTTTGCGAGCATCAAAAGTTGAACAATGTTCAACTTTTGAGGCTCGATGCTTGGCATCAGCCAATCAAATCCCGCGTATGCAAATCTGACAGTACAAGCGCTAGCCAATCAAACCGCGTGTATGCTGGGAGAGACTACGCAGGTCATTTCCTCATATTCAAAAAAATGGAGGGAAAATTCATTATAGCGGTAGTGTATGATCAGTCTCTGTTCATCTACCGGGATACAAACCGGAGGAGCGAGGCATGGAGGGAGGTGGCAGAGACAGTGGATGAAACGGGTAGGTTTTCGCCTGTTTGGGGATTTTATATCCAGTTTACCTCGTTTTAACATTGCTATTGCTTTGTATGCCGGGGGCGGGCGGGAGATTCCTGATTGGTTGTTGGTCGCCTTGGGCGTGAGAAATCGCTAAGCCTCAGACACGCCTAGCTTCAAGATTTTTTTATGCCTGTAGTGTAGACGGGCCGTTACAGGTCCATGAGAAAGCATGAAAAGCCTCACGATCTCAGAAATATAGGGAGGAAAATAAAAAGTGTTAATCGGTTCAAAGCCTCAATCAGGTTCATGTTCTGGGGTTTTGATGTGGCAAGAGTAGGTAACCTGTGATTTAGGATTCAAATAAGCCCAGCTAGCTGACGTGTTGCAACAGATTACATAGTGACAATACATTTGCTCACATCAACTGGTAGCTAGCTATGTGTGTGTAGCATGAAGGGGCTACAGATTTATTTTCGTTTTGTAACCCTCTCGTGTAAAATGATAAATACATTAGCTAAACCCAAACTTAGCTTTCATCAAAGATTCTTAATGAGAGGTTGAAAACCGTCTCTGCTTTCATGGAAACCCCAGAAACTGGTTGTGACGGCTGCTGTTCTTTACTGAATGGTTAGTATAATCCATGTAGGGTCCAGTTATTTGTATTGGCCAGTGTTAGGTAAGTGCTGGTTTTGTACCCTACATCTATGTTAAGCTGTTCAACGTTCTACTAACACTATGTAGTTATAAGATAATACATTGAGAGAGCTGAGACAAGCTATACAAGCGTATCTGTTTGATTAGGGCTGCAACAAACGACTAATTTGATAATCGATTAATCTATCGATTAATGAAACGATTAATCGACTATTCGGACTATTATGCCTTGCACAATTTCTCAAACGCTCTTATTTAGCCATCAACTTTTAGATTTAGCTTGAGGTTGTTTTAGGCATGTGGAAACTAACAATGAAGACAATAAAGATGAATACTTGATTCAAAAATACATATATTATTAAATTAACTAAACACACTTTGAACAAAATTAACATTGCTTTTTATTCAAATTAAATAGGCTACATAATATTTCACATCAAAAGAAACAACAGTGTTTTAACAAATCGTATTAAATAATGTGATGACAGAACTGTAAACAGAATAGCTGAAACTTTAACAAAATAAAGAGTAACTCTGTTTCCTCTAATCATTAACCCATGCTTGTATAATTGCTAGCATACATAACACCTGACGTGGAAACGTTACTCGTGGATGGGGGGGCTACAGAGCTACTAGAAAGACAGTCGAACCCGGTGCATTCCTCCGTCTGAATGTGGAGCACTTTTGCTAAATGTTTAGACAAATTGCTCGTGTTACCGCCCTTACATGCTAAACACTTATTGCACTATTGGCAACGAGCATTGTTCACATCGAACAGGTAAAGTTTAACCACCTCGGAGCGCGTTCTCTCCGCCATCTCCTCCGTGTGTGTGTGTGTGTTGCTGCATGTAGCAGCTGCCAGAGCCGTATAATAGAAGAGTTACGACAACGGAAGTCCAAAAACGGTTATCGTCACGTGGTTCATGTAGAAGAGGATCGTTCCCCGGAAGTTCATGGCGGGCAATGTGAATGCATTGATAACAGGAGATAGAACTACGATTTTTGGTAATTATTAGTGAATAAAGGTTTTGATTTGCAATATTTATACAACAAATCGATATGTGTATGTATTTACATCAATATGTTTTAAAAAATAAAATAGAATTTGCTAATATTAAGTGATAATATTAGGATTAGTGTGAACAACTAGTTTACATGTTAGGCTAACAGTGCCTTGGTTAAAGAGCCTGTTGCTGTTTATTTATAGCTTTGAATTCTTTAAAACCAATATTATCTTCTTAAACTTGTATGGTAGTCAGGAGCATCACTTTCTAATGTTTATTGATATATTTAGAGGGAGGGGATCTAAAGTAATGCTTTAAAATTCAGATTAGATTAATGTCTACCATTTTCTTAAATTCATGGTAGTTTCAGTAACCATGGTAATTGAGGACACAAGTTATCTAAATGACTAATGTCATCTTTATGGCTTTCAGAAAGGACAGGAGACCGACAGGTGACTATCAAAGGACTAGCAGCAGCATGATGATGATGATGTTAAATGTGTTGTTTTAGGATTATCCATTGCAAATACATGGAATTCAATAAACATTGAATAGCATATCATGCAGTTTGTCTGTGCCTTTTCCTCCATGTTGTCCTGGTTTGCTGTGCTGCCTCCTAGTCGCCACCATGGTTTGCTGTGCTGCCTGGGGATGCTCCAATCGCTCTGAGAAAGGAGTACGAATGTACAGCTTCCCCACTGACACAGAGCGGAGGAAGCAGGAGCAATTTCACGACCAACAGCAAAAAAATATGTGATTTATATACAAACACTGCATTTGCACTTTTTCACAAAACGAAAACCACACCATTGGGAAAGCTTAATGTTTTGTTTAATACAAAAAACAGGGAAAGGCTTGAAAAACACTGAGAGTTGAGACTCAGGGTGCAGGGTGAGGGTCTCAGTGCAGGTATTCAGGCTCCATTGAATCCCCCTCTGGTTCTTGTGCTGAAAGAGGGAGTAACAGACAGGAGAAAGGGTTATACACACCTATATAGCACACCTATTGGATGGGAAATTGCCTTGGGGAGATAAGGTGTGGTCTTTGTTCCCAACTGAAGTTATGGAACTTTATTATTTGTGAGTTTAACAAAGTATGACAAATGGCATCAGTAATATGATATGAATTTCTATAAAGTTGTCTCACATTCTTGGTCATATTTTATATACAGTATGTAATGAGTATAACATGTCCAGTAAGTATAAAGTGTTTCCTAATACTGTGTATTCAACCACTATGGAATATGTATGTGGGCAGACAAAACTGAGTTGTTCTGTGTGTGAAGTAACCTCAAGTCACTCCGCAGGCACATTTTGATGCAGACCAGTTTGTCAAGACAAAAAAGGGCAAGACTAGGCTGAGAGCAGAGGCTATACCCACCATCTTCGTGCATCGCCCTGTGGTCAAAAAGAGAAGGGCCCCTGCACCACGATTCACCCCGGGACCTGTATCTACAAAGCCCATAGCTCATGATCACAGCGATAGTGTGAAAGGTGACACAGGTATAATAAGTATGAACTCTTAGTAACAAAAGTAATATTTCTTATTTTTAAGTGGTATAATATTTTTAAATTGTCAAACATTTACAGTGCCATGTCTTCTACTTACATTAGTCTCAAAGATTGAGGGAAGAAGGGAAGGGATCACTGCCCTCCACCTGCCAGAGGAGCGCAAACAACAAAAACAAGCAAGGTGTCCCGTCATGTACCTGGAAGTTTGGGTTGGCAAAATGGAGTAAGAGAGGGACTTGAAAAACCTTGGTGGCTCTCTACTCCTGTTGTTACAGTTGTCTTGGTTACAGCTCTCACGTGTTTTTTTGTTGCCATTTCCACATCTTTAGAAAATATGAAATAAAAAATTGAAGTGAAATCAACCTCATCTCTGGAGAACAAACTTTGATTTCTCTGTCTTGTGAGTTTGCAGTCTTGCTCCTCCACCTGTAACATCACTGCCCCTCCACCTGCCATACAGTAGGTTACTAACAAGATTACTTATATAATACAGTGATAGAATACATGTTTAGTATGCTTACTTATATAAAACAGTAGTATTAAACTTACCTTGTGTTTTCACACTCACTTAAGTCCCTCTCCCTTTGCCATCAATCCAAAATCAGCTGAGCTGCAACATTATACACACAGGTAATCAACATAATCACAAGGACACAATATGGCTCTGCTAAAAACACTCACTCTTACACGCACCAAAGTTATATTTATCTAATATTGAACTCCCTCCACCCCCGCATACAATCCCGTTTAGAAGCCCCTCTTCTCTAATTCAACAACGTTGGACCAAATAGACATTAAGAGAACGGAATTTACAATTAAAAGGTTGTTCAACGTCTGTTGCTAACTTGCTTCGGTATCCTAGCTTGATCTGTTATCTGTAAACGTTCCCTAAATCTACTGATTTAGGGATAATCCACTGACATCCTTTAATACACATGTTCATTTGAATCAAATGTACTGATAATATCCGCAATATAAATCTTTAAACTTCTTCTTACCTTTAAAAGTCCGTCACGAACGGTTATTATGCTGCAACTCTACCGCTCTGCTAGCCTTGGCGCTAACTTCCGGGGAACGAATGAGAGGCTCCACGATCCGCCATTGCTGTAAAAAAGTGGTCCATTGGAGTGAACGGAGATGTCATAACTCTTCTATTATACGGCTCTGGCAGCTGCGTGTGTGTCAACTGCCCCGCCCCCTCGCACACAGACGGGGGAGAGAGATCGAAAATACATCAGACGCATTTTTTTGTCTTTTTGCATATTAGAAACGAGTTGGCGACACTGGCCCGTCCACACTACAGCGTCTGCAGCGTCTGCAGCGTCGACAGCTTCAATCTGCCCATTCACTTTGAATGGGGTGACGTCACGTTGCCGCTTTTTTTCGCCGAACTGAATTGTGGGTAGCAGAGCGGTCCGTCTCCGGCGTCAGTGTCTATGGCTGCTTCTCAGGTCGACTATTTTCATTTCCTCGCTCCTCGGTCCTCGGTCTCACCGGAAGTTGATTTGCCTGCGCCATCTTGAGTACCGTCCCATGGCTCTTATTTCTGCCGGAGGACCGAGGACCGAGGATCGAGGAGCGAGGAGCGATCATGGAGGAGCGATAACCGAGGAACCACCAGACCATCCTCCGATGAAATCCTCAGATACTTACCCCGCCCCCTTACTGTGTATCGCTCACTGATTGGACGAGGCAGTGCATGCACTGATCTGATGCTTCTTGACATGAGAGCAGAGTGAAGAAAATACATGAACCTCACGGGAGTCACTCCTCAGTTTACCGTGTTTTGTTTCAATTCATGTATCATTTAGTTACAAATATGTGATATATCTGAACAACAAAGTGGTACAAAATCATTTAATTCATTTTTTGGAAACATTTTCATGATCGCTTTTTTCGTTTTACATTTTCATTTATTGTCATTTCCATTCAGTCAGTCATTAAGTGCTATTAAAATGTTAATGTGCTACATATCCACACAAACACACAAAGTGTGCAATCCAATGAATGTTAATCTAACTGGGTTTTGATAGATAACATATCTCTTTTTCTTCTCTGAATTATTTTATTTCTTTTGTGCACGCTAATCAATATTAATCAAACTAATGTTCGTTTATACATTTTAAGAATGGCGTTTATCTTTTTTGAGAATTACTTCTTAATTTATTTCATGTATTTGGATCTACAACAGATGATACAAATGTTTGTGTCAGTAAATGTGTACTAACAGAGGCGGGGGTGTTTGTGGAAATAACGGGGACAGAGCTGCTGTCAGACGATCAGCTGTGCAGCGTCATCACAAACGGACGTCGCTTCACGTGACGCTCCGGAGGAAAGGACGTCCCATTGCTCTTAAAACTCATTTCCCTGCTTCTCGTGGTTTCCTTGCGTCCCTCCATGCTTCCCTAGTGGGAGGGACTAGAGGCAGGGAAACGACGTAAGTGAGGGAAGCAAGGATTTAATTTAATCGACCTGAGAAGCAGCCCATGAGTGGACAAACCTCGGAAGTGGCCATTGATTCACGTTAGCTATACAGTTCATGTTTTAGAAAATAACAATTTCAACGTTTTGGTACAACAAATATTAGCATCAAAATGAACTTGAAAGTACAATAAGTTGAAGTATTGATTATGCAAAAATGGTAATACAATCACTTCCGTGAGTTTGGCCCCGCCCCTCGCTCCAATGACCATGAGACCATTTAGTAAGGTAAAAAGCAAAAAGGCCTCTCAAACGCTCTTCCGTTTACGTGTTTAATAAAGAAAAACAATTGGACGGTAGATAAACGGATTTAATACAATATTTGAATACAATTATTATTGCATTAAAATGTAAAAACGTTAATGTGGTTGCAGCTGGTAAAGATGGGGCAAATACACTGCTGTGTAACTTAACCTTTGATAATTAATTATAATGTATCAGTTGATTTGAATGTATTATATTTTGTAGCCTAAAGCTGCAAAACAGATCACTCCGCTTTGTATCTTTCCGTATAGCAGAGGGAGCCAAATGCACATAACAGACAACATTTGTCTAATTACAATTATGGATAGAAGATCATTATTACATTCCAAAAGATTAAAGTGTAGTATGTAAGTGTGTGACTTATTTTCTTTATTAAAATCATTGCCTCCTCCTTCATGCAGTGTTTGCAGTGATTCAATGACTAATTGCACGTGGATCAAAAACACATGAACACATCACACATGTATGTGTTTAGCAAACACAGAACACAGAGTTGGGGTCACCACATTAGGCTTTATTTGGAATGAATGTTTACAGATTTGGTTATTTTCCGTTTGTCCCTCAATACGTGTGTCATTAACTACAGCGTGTACCCTGTGAGGGATTCTCATGTGGCTGAGTGTGGGGTATTTATATGATATCTGTTTCCCCATGTAGAAGATATGTCTCAATGCATTCATTTCCTGAACATACTACAGTAATTACATCATTACCACGATGTAAAAAAAAGCTTTCAGAACCAATCAGATGGCTTTGTCCTTTATTTCTATTTTAGCACCATTAATGTAAATACTGACTTTGTGAAGACTGAGGGAGAGAGAGTGAGAGAGAGATAGAGAGAGAGGGAGAAGGGGTGAGAGAGAAAGAGGGAGAGAGAAACTTCAATACAAAATAAAGTGTACAATTTGTTTCATACACATTCAATAATCATACACCTCTCCTCCGGTTTCTTGTGAGTGTCTTTGGAAGTGCTGACAATAGATTTAGAATGATAATCGAGTTACAAATGATATTGCAAGCCTATGTGTTTGTGTGAGTGTGATCAGCTGATCCTACAAGGATAGTTTTGTTTTTTGTCAAAATTAATCTGGTTCCACAACAGTGCCTTACATCCAGTATTGAGAATGAGGTTTGTTGAACTCTGTGTGTGTTTACGTGTAGCTGAAGGAGCTTCCTTCACTCTCTGGGTTCTAACTCTATGGTGCAGAGTGTTACAGTTCCTCCCTAGCATATCCAGCGGATAAAGCGCTCAAAGAACGAGGGGTTGTTCAGCACGCTGTAGTCAACTCCCCTGAAGATGGCCGACATGTCCCCTAGCGACACCTTCCGCAGCACCTCTTCGTCTGTGTCTGATCCCATGGCGATAACCGTGGGAACGCCTTCCGCTCGCCTCATGGCAGACACGCCCTCGTCCAGCTGCTCGCTGGCTGTGATGCCATCGGTGATGAACACAAACGCCAGCTCAGCGTGACGACGGACCAAGCGGTCTCCCTGTTACAAAAACAAAATGCAATGTTACAATGGAAACACACTTTCATTGTCATGTCAATAGTTATATAAGAGGATTAATATCATACTCATTTCTGTGTGTTGTTATCTAGCTGGAGCCAAATACATTTAGCTTGGCATAAAGACAAGAAGCATGCTGTTGTTATTGACATGTTATTATTGGCTTTCTTGCCGAGAGATGAGATAGAGGATGGGTACTACTCTCATGACTGTACAGCAAAACAAAGCTAGAGCTAGGATGTGAGTAGCTTATGAAGACTACAAACATGGGGAGAAGCTACACTGTTCCATGTTTGAACATATATTAATTTACCAAAAGTAAAGTGTAAAGATGACAAGTAGTGTTTTTTCTGGGAGTTATATGCCTGACTGACTCTTAGTTGTAGGTGGTTACTTCCAGGAGTCTGAAAAATACATTTTCATGAAACCAAAATGCTGCTAATAACTTTCATGCAACGAAAAAACTGTGTGAAAGGGTTGAACTTTTACGTTTGAAATAAGGACAAGCAGGGGTAGCAACGTGTCAATTACAAGGGAGCACTGCCCTAAAGCATACACTGCTATATTGATGTTTATTTTGTTCTAAATGGGACCATGATTTACAAAAAGTATGGTAATTTCCTCATAGACTTCTATACAATTTGACTTATTTTTTGCAACCCTTGCTCCCTGCTGGCCATTAGAAAGAATGCAGGTTTACAACACTGGTTGGTGTTTGCCAATTGGTGCAGAATGAGTGGTATACTTTATTTTTACACAATAAATCAAATAAAAAAGAGGAAATCTGCTTGTGTGTGTTCATACCTGTGGAATCACCAGGTTGTTGACAGCATGGATGATAGCACTGCCCAGAGCAGAAGAGGAGTCCATGTAGTTCACCTTGGACAGCGCATCATAGATCACTGTGAGATTGTGCGTGAGCGCGAACTCCACTCGCTGTTCTGTGGGGCTGCCGTACTGCAGCAGAGCAAAGCGGGCGTTCCTGTTGTCTGTCTGGCCGCTAGCCAGGGTAAGTTTGCTAGCCACTTTCTCGATGAACTCTTTGGCCCTGCGGTGGTCCTCCAATCCCATCCTCTCAGAGCCATCCAGCATGAACACCACATCCACTGGTCTCTGAACGCAGCTAGCCACTGCTGGCTCTGGAACAAACACACACATACACACATGAAGTTCCAAATCAAAACGTGATGTTCATAGAGCTACAGCTGGTACACAGATGCTCGTAGGCCAAAGCCAGCAAATGATATGGTAACATGGTGTGTTTCAAGTCTAGCTGCCGAAACCCATTTAAACCTTCTTATATCAGTACTGGCCTTTTTAAGAAATCACTTTTTTAGTTTGCTTTATGATTTTATTCTCTTTAGATTGCATTATAAAAACATGAATACATCTTGTACAAAACAAAATAGTTTATATCAGCAAGTTTGAGTAACAGAGCGAACATTTGGTTGGGTGACCACGTTGCTCTGTGGTCATTTTCCTCTAGTCATCCTACTTTACAAGCCAAGCCACATGCAAAAGAAACATGCACCAATCAAGGGCATACCAGACAATATTTCCTTCATTTTCAGTGCCAAGTCCATTACCCCAACATCAACATACACCTACGTCTGACTCATATGCTCTTATATATATAAAACCAGATATTTTCCAAATGTCATGGCCTTTTCACCAACATGACTCATTCCCAGAGCACAAAAAAGTTAAGGCCGTAACCATGGATATGTGCAAAACAGCGGGAAAAAAGGTAATTGTAGTGATTCAGCGGGCTCGTGATTCACAGTGGAAATGAGGCTTCATCAAAGAGCCTCTGTACACTAAACAGGAGCAACATGAATGGCTCTGCAGACCAATCTGCCTCCAACAAAAGGACGACATCGGCTTTCAATGGGAATGGAGAACGTTCCTCCACTAAGGTTTAGGAAATGATATGTATCATATTGCTAACAGACTTACATTTCTGCGAGAAAGCTCATTGTATGTAGTTAGAAATGTTCTATGAGAAGATGGAGCATCACATTTTTAATTTCGACCCATCATCATACTGTATAACTTTACACAATGCTGCTTTGATATGTTAGTACTAGGCCAGTTTCATATCATGCAATCATTTTGCATCAGGCCAGGTGAACATTGCACACATTGAGTTAATAAAAAATGCCCACAGTTTAATAAAAATCTATTCTAAGTCCAGCAGTAAGCTTATTAGTTGTTGGCGTCCAGATTGGCGAGGTAGCATGGATAGCATATTAGCATTAGCAGAGTCCTAAGGCTCTTTCTGGGTCTCCCATAATGTCTCCGTAGACATATTTGAAGGAGTCGATGAACAGCTGGGTCCACTGCTGCCTGTCCGCTCCCTGGCTGAGTTTGGCTCTCTGGGCTGTGTACGCCATGGTTGCCACGCCAACCCCATACTGCTGCTCGCTCAGGCCGTTCAGCAGGTTGGTCACACCCTCCAAAGAGGTGGGGACCAATGAGGGGCTGCCTTCCTCGGCCAGAGGTTTCCATGGGGGAGGGGCTTGCCCCTCAGTTACGCCCCCTCCTGAAACAAGCGGGCGATATCTCATTGTGGGCGGGGTCCCACACACACGACGCATTAACACAGCCAACAGAGAGGGGCGGAGCTATACTGAGTTGCCTTAAGAATGCTGGTTACCCAGGCCTAATCGCTGGAAAATCTTAGAAGCGGAGACATCACGTAATACAGAATATTTTAATATATTACCTGATTTACAAGGGAGATCTGGGCATTTGGTGATGGGATCTAAAGCAAAGATAACAACAGATGTCACACAAAAAGGTCACAATAAACAGATGGACATAATCTATGTAATCAGAATAAGGAAATGTACATTGTTACAGCAAAAGTAAATAGCTTAATATTAATAAGAAGCATAAAATATTAAAGATAAAAATTGAAATTACACAAATTACAATTTACAATATTGAAATCCAGTATCAGAGACAGTATTTAAGAAAAATAAGTGTAGCATGTATAAAGTAGTGTGATAGCAGCCAGGTGAGGTGTATTAAAAGTGGAAGTATATATTGCACAGTTTTGTACAGTCTCACCACAGATCAGCAGCAAGTAATACAAGTAATATTAATGAAGTGGTGTGTATAGAAATATATATATATATATATAATTTGTGCTTCAGTATAGATCGTACCTGGGCAGATCACATGTTCTATCTTGTCGATGAACTCCTCGGCCACCAGGTCTGCAAAGCGCCTCATGCCCATCACCCTGCCGTCCTTCTGGCAGGCGATGCTCTTCAGACTCTCATTCTCCTCTATCTGGTCAAACATGTCTCCGATACCGATGGCACTCACATCAACGCTGGGATCTCTGCGCGCACAATACAAGCAATGAGATAAAGCTTTGTTCTTCCAAACAGTTCTAAATCTGGATATGCAGCGTAACGGCCAGGCACCTGCAGAGGTAGGTGAGCAGCGAGTCGTCATCTCTGGGGTCGAAGCGTCCGTCTGTGATGACAACCACGGTGACGTTGGCTTTGGCTCTGCGGCTGTCCCTGATCAGGTGGTCATAGGCGTACTTCAGGGCGGATGGAGTCCATGTTCCTCCAGCGATCCACTCCAAACGCTTCACTGCATCCTGAATGGTGGACAAGTCAGACTGTGAGAGGTCTGTAGGTTCATGTTATGAGAGAGAGTGGACACAGAGTCTCATAGTCATAGCTGTAAACTGCACTTAAGTTAAATTACTATGCAGTTGTTTGCACTTACTGTGTTCATAAAACTTCAACTCAGACAACAAAATAGTAGCTACCTTGGAATCAATGCCTAACAATAAATAGACCTCTGGAGTTATGGGAACAATCTCTTAGTTTGTTATAGGGTAGCTTTTCATTGGTTAAGATGCCAGGTTCAGCAGAAGGCTAAGTTTGTTGTATTTTCCATCATCCACAAATGGTGAGGTAGCATGGTTAGCATATAACCTTTAGCATAAATCTAGCTTCACAGTTAGCTATGGCCCAGTATGACCCGCCCTACTCTGCATTTTTTACCCAAAATACAGTGTAAAGGACGATAAATATTAATAGTAGTCTTTTAATGAGAGAAAACAAAGAAAAAGGCCAGCTTTGGTCTTTAACATGGTGCTACCAGTCATTGCCTATACAGATACTTGGTTAATGTCAGAACTGAAGTGCAGGATATGTGCACATATGTAACCCTGATGTCATTAATTAAGAAACATCTGGACAAAAGAAGACAAAACAACAGTCTGTAAACACCCTAAAAATACACTTCAAAGCAGTTTGCACATGTGTTTGTGTTTTGAGACCTTGAAAGCAGACAGTGAATCGATCTTGGGGTCGTCGAGCTTGATGGCCTGGAATGTTCCACTGTGACTGTACTGAACAACGCCCACGCGTGTGCCTGGGAACACAAGCAAGCAAAGTCAGCATCCATCTTGTACATTTTTATGACATTGTACAGACTAACGCAGCGTCCACACGGCAACGTGCGTTGAAGCTTGCTGGCGGGCGTGTCTGAAACTCCACCAACAACCAATCACATGAATCTCCCGCCCCGGACACATAAGCACGTGGTTTGATTGGCTAGAGCTTGTACTGGCATATGATTTGATTGGCTGACGCTTCCGTCGAAGCTTCAAAAGTTGAACTTTTCTCAACTTTTGAAGCGAGCAAAGCGAAGCGACGGAACCACAATGCAGTTCGGTAAAGCGTGACGTCACCCCATTCAAAGTGAATGGGAAGAAGCGTTGAAGCTTCAACGCACGCCGCCGTGTGGACGGGCCGTAATGCTTCAATCATAAAATCACTTAAATTAATGAGGCAAAAAAACGCCCGGACACTTTTTTCATTATTTATGTTGCTTGACTAGACCCTTTTTTTAAATGTATCAACTCCATTTTGCATTTTTGAATAGGGAATTGGACCTTAAAAGTTAGTTATTGAATCTTGTATCTTGAATCTTTTTGTTGACAGAGCCAAGAGCTAAAAGCTAACAGAAGTTCCATTAAGTTACAATCTGATGTGTTCAAGGTCTATTTAGTCAAATTGAGTGTATGGAAATATTGGAAAAAGGGAAAATATAACTTTAACCGTGATACGTTCAAATGTAATTCTGTTAAACATATTTGTTGTAACTTGAACAAATGCATGTTCAAACCTGTTTCTGATTTAGGGTCTTTGGCCATGGACCCCAGTCTGTTGATGGTGTTGATAACAAAGTTCTTCTCCAGGGTGAAGTTGGTCAGACCCACTGACTCTGAGCTGTCAATCACAAACACAATGTCCAGGGGTCCGCAGATTTTCTCACAGTCTGCAGACGACAAAAAAAACACAAACTGTGAGAATCTGCCAGAGCATATTCAGATAACAAACGGAAACACAAGGGCGATAATAAAACTCACCACAGCACCCACACGTTTCCCTGATGTAGTTCATAACATCACATTCCTGCAGGAAGAACAATTAAATCATTAAATCCATTATTTTAATGTGGCTGTGATAAAAGAGCGCTTAGATGAAATGTTCTTACAGTGAGGCCGGGGTCTCCCTCAGGACCAGAATTTCCCTGCAGAGGAAGAGAAGACACACAATCACATCCTGCCTCTTAGCTTTGGTTTGGGATTTCGACAAGATAATTTTCATTTCATTTCATTTAATCGTTTATTTGAACCGGGACATTGATGAACATGTTAAACAAAATAATGCTTTCAAATGTAAATGAGCCGGTTTTTAGCTTTGAGCTAATTTCTATCCGTAGTCCCGTCACATACAACATTTATGAACATGACGGTTATATACATGGCAAAAATAAATACATGATATGCTGAAAAAGTATGAGCAGCATACAAGCATTTACCACATGGCAGAACAATGGAGCAGCTACGATACATAAAGTGCATTTAGCGGTGATTGGTCTGTTTGTTTCTAATAATCACTATCAAGTAAACAAATGAATAAAAGGAATGCACAATATATACTTTTTTGTACTTGCTGAAGACTGTAACAAGACTGTGAAATAATACTGAAATATATATATTTTTTTACAATTTAGTAATGTTATTACTGACTACTTTTATTTGTTCCTATATTTTCATTTGCTATTTTTTTTGCTGTCTTTGTATTAGATTTGTATTTCAGTCTACTCATTTTATTTTGCCTTTTTATCTGCAATGTCCCCTTTATTGTAAAAATGAAAGTGTAAATGTATTCGCTGTGGGATGAATAAAGGATTCATTATTCTGCTTATGATTCAAATTCTAGTCAATGTCAACCATTTGTGTTGCTTGAAAGTGAGTTATAGTGGAGAACTGCAAATCAAATTTGTTTTTAACATCAATCTTCAATTAAACAATGTTCTTATTTCAATCGAACACGCATTTTGTCTTATTTTAGAAGCATAATGAAAGCATATTCACTTGAAGATCTATTTATTGACTCAAAGTGATATCATCTTTGCACTTTTTTGGCATATTTTCCTAATATAGTCTATAGACTCTATACCACATGAAGACATTAGCTGAGTTTGGCACTAGCTGGATGCCACTCTCTATATCAGTGATCGTGTATGCAGCTGTATCTGTCTCACTTTACTGACAGTGTGCTTTTTATATACTTACATCACGCCCAAGCTCTCCTCTTGTCCCTCTTAGGCCGGGTTCACCCTGAGATCCTGGATCACCCTGTTGTAAGCAGACACATTAGCGTTGTGTAGCTGCAGAGTAACAGAATGCATCCAATAACAAGTAATGAACTCACTGCTCCTCCAAAAGTTCCTTTATTTCCTGGATCACCCTTTTGCCCGCAGTCTCCTCTGCCGCCACGAGGTCCATTGTTGCCCTTCTCTCCTCTCTCACCCTGAAACACAGTGGAGGAGAGATTTGTCAGCCACGTGTGTCACTTCGAGTAGTGAATGTGAAAAGACGAAGTGCATGTGTACGTTACCGATGATCCTCTCGGCCCGGGGTAGCTGAAGCCGGGTCTTCCTAGATCTCCCTGAATAGAGACAATGAAACAATCAAGACCTGAAACCGTCCGAGGAAGATGCACACACACACACACACACACACACACACACACACACACACACACACACACACACACACACACACACACACACACACACACACACACACACACACACACACACACACACACACCACACACACACACACACACACACACACACACACACACCACACACACACACACACACACACACACACACACACACACACACACACACACACACACACACACACACACACAGACCTTTGGCCCAAGCAGTCCAGATTCTCCCCTTGGTCCGGCATCACCATGGTCACCTCTGGTACCCTAAGATACAAACAGTGTTAATGTAGTGTTATGTAACTTGAACCCTAATCTGAATCAAAGCACGACAACAAATTACTTACTTACCTAAAAAACGTTAGAAGAAAAAAGCAAGACACATACATAGAATAAATTAAAGCTAAAACATAAATGTCAAAACATACAATCAAATGAAAGAGCTGTACCATTTCAAAAGTGTTCACTTACATAACGTTAGTGTTTATTCCACATATTCATATATTATCACAATATACAGTATTTATTCTGCTTAATCTTTCAGTATATAATGTTCTATTCTGTTTTATGTTATGCTATATAATATTTTTTTTTTTTATCCCTGCATTTTACTATGTCTGTTTTACTTTACTTTATTTGTTTGCACTAGTTTCATTTCTCTATTTTTCAGTACTGTTTGTTGCATTGTTGGAAGAACCTAGGACTTAAGATTGGTTTTCCAGTCCAAAACGACGCTGTAGCTATTGTGCATGTCAAAATAATGCCTTTGAAACTTTAAATCTTAAGAAAGGTGCAAAGGTTGACAGTATTATGCATAATTGAAAAAATGCAATGTACAGAGATACAGTCCCAAATATGTGACTTTTTATAAGTATACAGACATACTGTATGTAAAGACATTTATGTAAATATAAGGGAAGGATTTTTGTTTTAACTGTCTTTTATTTAGACAAAAGGAAATGTTGTTTACTGTAAAAAAAAAAAAGGAAATGGTACAACATCATCTAGAGAGGTGCTGGTGGCTTCTTATCAATCAAACCATTAGTGTGGACATTTGCATTTAACAATAGTAAGGAATGACATCAGAGTCAGAGCAGACATATAAACCTACATTTCTCCCGGCCTCGCCTGATGACCCTGGTGGTCCCCTGGGGCCTGGAAGTCCGTTGTCTCCCTGTTGAAATGAGAGAGAGATTTCAGGGATAGTGGGTATATTAGAGTGGTGGTCTTCATATTAACGTATGCAGATTAAAAATATGATATAGATCATCTCACCGTTGTTCCTTTGTTTCCTGATTCACCTGCAAGCCCTCTCAAACCCTCCGGCCCCATTTCACCCTGAAACAGAAACATCAGCGTTAAGCCCCCTGGTGATGGAACAATGTATTGTGACGAAACAAATAATCATAATAATTAATAATACATCACAGATTCACACTTGTTTCGATGTTGTGCTTAAACTCGTACCTTGTCTCCCTTTCCTCCATCTGTCCCCTGAGTCCCCTTTGGCCCATAGTCTCCTCTTCTCCCCTAGAACATAAAGACGATTAGAAAAGAAACAGGAAGCCAATACAGGCGCCCGGTGAAGTGTGATATGTGTGATTTCTTACCCCCTCTCCTTTCGGTCCAGCAAGTCCAGGGGTTCCCTGAGAAAAACAACACACAGGTGAGCTACAGGATGCACATCATGAGTGTGTGTTTGAAATATATAAACAACATCATGTTAATAATGTCTTTGACTCTCTCAAATCTGTAGAACACTCACTGGATTTCCTTTCAGTCCAGGGAAGCCAGGCGCTCCAGCACTTCCTCTCTCTCCCTGTGGGAGAAGCACCAGAGATTAGCATTTTAATATATTAACATATAAATAAGAACAAAGTGACCCTTAGTGATGAAACGAAAGACCTGATTAGATAACTGACTACCCCGTGTTTTTGTTTACCTTAGGTCCACCATCTCCGGCGGGGCCAGAAGGACCATCTCTTCCTGGGCGACCGCCATCCCCCTGAAGACAAGACACACACACACAAAGACGGTCAGGCAGAGATCAAACACAGGTTTAATGGAATTTGTTTTAGGTGAACAAACGCACCTTTTCTCCGTCAGTTCCACCTAAACCACGCTCACCAACGTCTCCTGGGTGACCATCAGGACCCTGTAAAGCATCAAACACACCATAAGTACTTCATCACACAACACAATCTGGATGTACAGATCATTTTGAATCAGGTTTAACGAAGTCATACTATGTTGCCTGGGTCTCCTTTGCAGCCAGGAGAGCCAATTCGTCCGATTTTACCCTGAGGAAGAAGATAAAAGGTAAAAATCAGATGTCGACTATTTAAAACATTTCAGAATAGGATAAGTTAGTTGTTAATGTTTCTAGGAGGCATTTGGAGGCAATGTACTAAACCTGGCCAATTTAATCCTTGTACAGCACATACCTTCTGTCCATCTGTCCCGTTGCGCCCTGCGATGCCACCAACGCCCTGACAACAAAGAAAAAAGGCAATTAGATGGGAAATATCAATATCTTACAAAATGTACAATAATAAGGGATTTATTTTGGCAATAAAATATAAATGGAGAACAAGTTCCTACCTTTTTCCCCTGAGTTCCGATCTCTCCCTGTGGGCAGACAGAAGATCAGCAGTTATTTTACGCACAATTAATTAATGGGTTTATTCAGTAACAGAATATGATATAATTCATCTAGATTATAATTTATCTACAACCCAAACCCAATTGGGCACAGGACCAAGGACCTAATAGGTGGTCAGGAGCCTCTATTTAAAGTTACTGTTCATATTTCTCGGGGGAAGTCATACAGAGACACAATATTACCGAAAAGACCACAAAGAGACAAAAAGACAAAAATGAGAGAGAAAACGACTACAAAGAGACACAAAACATCAAGACAGAAGAATAGCGTATATTAAGACATGCCAAATGACTAAAAAGAGACAAAATAACCAAAAAGTATGACTACAAAGAAAGGCAAAAACCCAAATAAGACAGAAAGTTACCACGGTGAGATGCAAAACAACTACAAAAGAAATGTTAAAAAAACGACCAAAAGTCCATGAACCAGGTCAGTTATCAAACACTTAAATTGTGCGTTGATGAACCTGATGCCTCACCTTCTCGCCTATATGACCGTGATCTCCCTACAGACAGGAACAAAAAGAAGAACATTTGTTGTTATAATATAAACACAAAGAAACTCTGAAATACTTCAGTGAATTGTGACGAGAGGCAGGTGGATGTTCAGTGACCTACCTTGGTACCGGGCTGACCGATGGGACCCTCGATACCAGGGTCTCCTTGGCGACCGCCCAATCCTTTAGGACCTGGGTCTCCGTTGTCCCCTTTAGCTCCCTGCAGTCAAAATGAGAAGATATGTGTGTGAGGTTGAAAGTGACTGGTGTGCAAATTCTGCAAAGTGTGTCAGTGTGTGTAGAGCTCACTTTCTGTCCTCTGTGGCCTGATGGACCGTCAGGCCCTGGGGTCTCCAGACAGGACACTTTGTAACACTGAGTGAAAAAGAACAAGAAAATATAAATCTTTATGATGAAATTCAATGAATATGTTTAAAAGAACTCAGGTTGCTTAGGAGGGAGGGGGTACGAGTGGGTTATATAATAATTAGATGAAAAGGAGGATTAAATAAAGGATGGACAAATATTTATAATAAACTGCAATTTAAATATATGTGAACGTTTTGGCGAGGCCACTAGGGCTGTTTCCATGTCAATATGTAAATCTAAATATCATACATGTAAACACAATATTTCAAAGACTTGCTGTAGTATCTCCACTATAACGAAAAGGGGGAAACGGTAAACCTGTAAACAATGGGGCCACAAAGAAATACATCTTTATGATCATTGTTGTTTTCATCCTTACATCGACAAACGCCAGATGTTCCTGTGAAGACAAAAGGAGCAAAGTGTGAGCAGAACAATCGTTGCTGATGTTTCATGTGTGTCTGTGTGTTTGTGTTTTACCATGGTTTGGATGATGCGGTCAATGGTGGCTGTATGTAGGACAACTCTGCCCTGGATAATATCCACAGCCTTGAAGTCCCTCCTGTAGACATCAGCGGGAGAGTTGGCGATCTCCTTCAGCCCCGTCTCATCCACGTTCTTCGATGCCGCCACGACGAACATGCGGATGCCCACGTCGCGAGCCCTCTCTGACGCCACTTTGATGCCCCCACACGGGCTTCCAGTCACGTGGCCGTCGGTGATGATCACAGCGAATCGGAGGGCTTTTGGGGAAGAGGCCGCCGTTCGCAGTATTTCCTGCGTCATGTTGGTGATGGCGCAGTCGGTGTGGGTGCCCTTACCCAGGTATTTGATTCCTCTGACGCCCTGCACACAAAAACAAGTGACTCGTTATCACTGGGGCCCAAAAGTGTTTATCACATAATCAGCACATACAACTGCTAATTGTTATCTTAACAGTTTGGTTTTTGTTTGTATTAAACAACAAGATTTAGCTTGTTATTTGGTTAGCTTTAAAGTGGACCTATCATGCTATATTTTAATAATATATTGTAGGGCCATACCTATATAAAACATGTCTGTGAAGTTTTTTTTCAAAATACCAAACAGATCATGCGTTTTAGCCATGCCTCATTTCGCTCTATTTGCTCTATTCCAGCCCTGTCTTCACAAGGGCTGATTCTGTGGCAAATGAGCTGCAGCTGACCACGCCCCCCTGCAAAGGAGGGGGGCGAGGCACGAGCGTCATGTTACCATGCTGTTACCATGCTGTTACCATGCCACGCAACCTCTCATTCCCCTGATAGGTGGAGAGTTGCCCATATAGGCGGAGCTCCTCGTCACTGACGTCAGAACAATTTCAATCTGTATCAGTCTGTATCAGATCCGTTGCAGCCCCGTTTTCCAGTCTTTGTGCTAAGCTAACTGGTGATTTACTTTTATTTTGACAAAAAAATCTGCGTATATGCCAAAATATCAGACAAAATAAAAATACAATTTCAATACAATTTTAAGACAAAAAGTATGTGATCACGTACAATACAATACTTGTGATGTCGCGTAGTTCAGCTTTAACCAGTATTTACATAATTTGAAGGCTGAATATACGGAATTTGGTGTGTGTGTTGGTGTGTTTGAGTATGTGTTACTCACATTGATGAAATCTTTCATGGATGCCATTCTACTGAACACTTCCTGTTTCTGGGAGAAGTGCAGTCCACCCATGTTCCAGTTGACTTGCACAACACCTTTGAGTTCAGCATCTTTCAGACGCAGTGCAAACTCCTCAGTGAATTGCTACAATAGAAAGAAACACCAAATTATACAACATGGCAATGATGATGACACTATGAAATGGAAATATTTTGTGTTGAGGTTTAAGTGGTGAATTTGCAGCAAAGGAGGAACCTTGATTTTTTCGACCAGCGCGCCAGGGGGCGGCTCCTGCAGGGCGATGGTCTCAGATGTGTCTATGGCGAAGTACACTTCGATGGGACATTCATTATTCTCTGGAGGAAACACGGAAGAAAAAACATGTGTAAAGCCTCTGTGGAAAATTGCAATGCATTTAAAAGCCAGATTAAATGTTTCATGGCGTGTCAATAAAATAGTGTTACTATGGCTTTAAGGAAACAAAGATTCACTTTGATGGCACTCACTGCTGCACTCTGACTGCTGGCCGTGCGCCAGGGCTCCAAAAAGAAGACAGAGCGTGATGACCTCTAACCCCAACATCTTCCTCGTCTCCTGTCTAACGTGTGAAGGAAGAGGACATACATTTATTTCCAAATGTATCAATCAAAATCAATAAGTGAAAAGAGAACTTGTGGAAAAGACAAGAAAAATAGAAGAAATAGGGATTGGAAGAAATGGAAAGACATATATATGACCATCGAAAGCCTGAATAAGTTTAGGAAAAAAGTGCAATTTTCTTATAATTCCTGTAGGATGTCTGTCATGCGATGGTTGATTAGAAAAGACATTTGCGAAATAACTTGGAAAGTAATTTCTTTATCAACTCTGCATCTGGTACTTCTTTGAGAGACAGTCCAGTGACCTTTAGCTGGGGAACAAAATGGCTGCCAGAGAGGTATGTAATGGGTTTGAAAGCCTTGCATTTGTTGAACATGGCCCCTCTTTCTTGTGTTTGTCGGAGGAAATGACAGAGGCTGGAAGAAGTGACTGATTTCAATATGGGCATACATTTGCCTTTTTACGAATTATTCATGCAAAAATAAACCTAAATCTTACACCTTTACATTCTGCCACATTTCAATCATAGATCCACTTAATATATACAGGCACATATATTTTAAGGATTCACTCTTTCACCAAATGAAAACTGTCAGTCCAAAGCTAACACATGGAACAAATGACGTTATATAAACATAGCACCTCATCATCAAGTTAAAAAAGTATACAAATATGATTTTAGGTGATGACACAAAATAAACTCATGATGCATTAGGGCCTAATGAGGAGCCTGTTGCTGACTGAATAAAGTACTTCATACGTATTGGATTTTTACCAGCAGATTTCAAAAGACACTCCAGAGGCTTTTTCTTTCCCTGCACCCAATATTTTACTTTTATATGGGCCTTTACCAAATGGTTAAGACCTCACTTCATGGTGAAGGTATCAAAATACATTTGGAAACCAATACATTTTCTTTAAATACTTTTTTAAGGAATGAACCATACTTGCTCATCTGTTTAGTGAGGTAAATGGTTCATTTGTGGGTGTCTTCAAGATTTTCTAATATAAGAACATTATATATTATTTGTAAAATGTCAGAAATAATGAAAGATCATACTAATATACTATTTACATTAAATGCATGATGGAATAACATTGAATAGATGTTATGACAACAGTGAATATTTTTTCAAGTTATTTTATAAATGTTGTTCCTTTATTATCTTTGTATAACTAGCCTACCTTTATTGGTAAAAGACAATTTAACCACCTCCAAATCTGAGGCCATGGTTCTCAGCAGTAAACCGATGGACTGTCCACTCCAGGTAGGGAATGAGTCCTTACCCCAAGTGAAGGAGTTCAAGTATCTCGGGGTCTTGTTCTCGAGTGAGGGAACAATGGAGCGTGAGATGGGCCGGAGAATCGGAGCAGCGGGAGCGGTACTGCAGTCGCTTACCGCACCGTTGTGACGAAAAGGGAGCTGAGCCAGAAGGCAAAAGCTCTCGGTCTTCCGGGCCATTTTCGTTCCTACCCTCACCTATGGTCATGAAGGATGGGTCATGACCGAAAGAACGAGATCGCGGATACAAGCGGCCGAGATGGGTTTTCTCCGCAGGGTGGCTGGTGTCTCCCTTAGGGATAAGGTGAGAAGTTCGGTCATCAGGGAGGGACTCGGAGTTGAGCCGCTCCTCCTTCGCGTCGAAAGGAGCCAGTTGAGGTGGTTCGGGCACCTAGTTAGGATGCCACCTGGGCGCCTCCCTAGGGAGGTGTTCCAGGCACGTCCAGCTGGAAGAGACCAAGGGGTAGACCTAGGACCAGGTGGAGGGATTATATCTCTTCGCTGGCCTGGGAGCGCCTTGGGATCCCCCAGTCAGAGCTGGTTGATGTCGCCAGGGAAAAGAAAGTTTGGGGCTCTCTGCTGGAACTGCTACCCCCGCGACCCGACCACGGATAAGCGGGAGAAGATGGATGGATGGATGAATTTAACCATTTAGTGGAGCATATTTTGAGACAGTAAAATCTCAAACTTGTGGAGTTATTTCACTATGGATAATGCAATTATATATTGAACGTATCGTATAACAAAAATCCATGACCAGAAGTTGTTTTTATTCTGTATAGTCCATTTAAATGTTGTTAGCTTAGCTTTTATACCTTTAGCATTATTTGCCAAATAAGTCGTTTGTAATTTATTTATTTAAGTTTGATTGATTCACATAATTGTTTTTTGAATAAAGTTACATAATTCTGTTCAGTTAGACCTCTCAAACAAAAAAATGCTTACCTTTATAAATGAAAGCTAACAGAGTCCTAGATGAGAGTAACACCTACGTCACTTCCGGGCAAAAATTACGGCCCCGCCCACTTTTGGGGGAAAACAACGCTGTCATTTGAATGGCGGTCAATACAAATTCTGAAGTTTTTGCCAATCCGATCAAATTTTTTGGAAAACCGTGGATTTTGGGATCTTCAAAGAGCCCGATTACGATGGCCAGTCAGGCAAACAATTACATTCGATCATTGGTAATCGACAATCGGTCTTGATATATGGTTACATTAAAATCAGTAGGCGAGGCTGTAATTTCTCCAGCTGTTACTCTCATGAGCAAGGCGGAACATAATAGTTTTATCATGCCAAAAAGCTGCTGTGTCGTTTATTGCACCTCAAACATTAAAAATAATCAAGAGTTCAGTGTTTCTGTACTTCCTCTAAGAACAAAGGACAGTAAAAGAAGAGCTCTGTGGCTTCAGGCTCGATCGCCATTCAAATGACAGCGTTGTTTCCCCCAAAAGTGGGCGGGGCCGTAAAGTGACGTAGATGTTACTCTCATCTATGAAAATCGATAGCCAGCCTACTGCTATATTTAACCATATATCGAGCCCGATCGTCGATTTCTAATGGCTTAATGCAATTGTTTGCCCGTCTGGCCATTGGAATCGGGCTCTTTGAAGATCCAAAAATCTCCGGTTTTCTTAAATTTCTGATCGGATTGGCAAAAACTTCAGAATTTGTATTGACCGCCATGCAAATGACAGCGTTGTTTTCCCCCAAAAGTGGGCGGAGCCGTTATTTTTGCCCGGAAGTGACGCATTTGTTACTCTCATCTCATAGATGAGAGTAGCGAGTTTTTGTTGCTAACTTCCTGTAGGAGGCAATTCATTTAAAGGGACAGCGACATCTAGTGGAGTATTTTAGCATATTACACGAGTGGTAAAGATTGCAGTTCAACCCAATTTTATATCATTTTTATTGACTCAAAATGTATTCTGCAAAAATATTGATGAGAACATTAATTATTTAAACCATTATATGTTATAAGGCCTCAGACTGCTGAACTCCAGAGGCTCTGACGGCTAAATCCCTGTTCACTGGCCATAAAGCAGGTTATCATGCAGGACCTTCATTATGACCCTGATTATCTCAGGTGTGCATATTCCTGATCAAAGCATTAATTAAATTAACACAAACCAACCAGCTGACACACTCGTGGTATGAGGCCTTCAGGGAACCCTGGGAGGTGAACACTGTACATGATTAATAATCCAGCCTAAACTCAACCCAACTCTCACATCAAGTTTTAACCCAACACATTAGTAGAAACATGTCAATAAAGACAGTGCAACCTCTAATAGCACAACCAGTGAGTGTCTACCACTGGGCCATCTGCCAACTAATGTTCACTGCAGTATAATGTACTCTTAAGACTACAGAAACGTGCATCCTCACAAGGGGGAACAAAATAAGACTTCTCTAATATAAGTAATACAAAGAAAATATAGTTTTCAATGCAAACAAAATCCCCACAAGTAGAGCAAAATAGGCATTTACTTATCTAAAAATAGTTATCAATAGATATATATTATTTATATCAAAAATAATGTCAGACCCCGCAATTTGCACTTAGGAAAACACATTTTTCAGACAAATAATTTAAAGCCATTACTTTAACACTATTAAGTCAGCCACGCGCTTTCTGTGGCTCCCTCTGGCGGACTGACAGCTGCGGACGGAGGAGTCGCTCCTGCAGATGTTCCCACTCCTCTCCCTCTGCCCAGGCCAGGGGAGCAAGTGGGAGACCCTATAGCCTTCACCACCACTGAACAGGTAAATATCATGCAAGAAAAACATGCAAATATAAGAGTACGACTAACAGACCCCATGTTCTGCCATGCTTAGGTTTTTATTTTCTTTCTTTGGCGATTCGTTTTTAGGTGTTTAAGGAGATACGAATCAATAAGTTTGACCGACTGAGAAAAATCCTTGATTTCTGTAGAAGAGACGTTTAAGACATGCAATTAGACAGCAAAAAAGAGGCAGACAAGAGGAGAGGAAGAAGAGAGAGTGAGAGATTGGCACACTGTTGTGCGTAAAAGTGCTGCTTACCCGAACTCTTTCCAACAACTTGAAAACTTTGCGAGCGTCTGATCCTCTGGTGATTAACTCCTCATCTCAGTCGGAGGGAAAACCGAGAAAGAAAAGCGAGATACAGTAGGTAGAAAATGGGGGAAATAAAGCCCTTGATGCGCGTTTACTTCCCGCAGAAGAGCCGTCCGTTCGCTCTCCTGTCCAGCCCCAGTCACCAGATCTGATCCCTCCTCCTGTACGCGCGCGATGCAACCAAGTGCTCATTTCTGTCCGCGTGGAGGCGCTATGGATCCGCAAGAACCGGAGTGATGTCGCCTGCGTGAACAACCGCCCCTCCCATCCTAACCTCCATGAATAAGACAGAATGCCAAGCACAGCTGGAGTTTTAAGCAGATCCCCCCTCGAAGAAGCGTTAAACTTTTCAAAGTGATTGTTATGCAGTTGTAGTTAGTATCATAAGATATTAATGTGTTATGGATGTGGCCCTCAGCGGAACACATGTGGACACCGAGCTTTAATGTCCCTGAGATAGAGCATTTTATGCTTTCACAGTTAATCTCACATGTGGTGCTCAGTCCGTTTGAAATAGAACAGGATAAAGAGTAGACTTAACCCTCCCATACTCATAAACACACACACACACACCCACCCACCCCCCCCCCACACACGCACACACACACACACACACACACACACACACACACACCACACACACACCACACACACACACACACACACACACACACACACACACACACACACACACACACACACACACAAAATGGACCCTGCTTGTGTCTGGTGGTCTGGTTAGAATTAGTAGGCCGAGTAAGAGGAGTTTATACTCGATGTAAACACTAACAGACTGTCCATGAGTCTGCTCTCCATGTTTAGACGCTTTTAGGTGCTCCAGCCGATTGCCGATTTGTATGAGTGCCGGTGGACATGGTGGGAGGTCTCCCTGTTGCAGGATTTACTGTGTATGTACACATCTGCAAAGACATTTACATCAACACTCTGAATGTAAAGCATATTTACATGTGCAGAAACAAATCATTGTTCAATTTGCTTGTATTCTCTGATGTGGCCCCGAAGAGCTGCTAATGCATTAATGAGCAACAGTGCCACTAATGTCTTACCCAGGACAGGACATGGGAGGCCATGTCATGAACATGCTGTTACATCCAAGTCCACATCCGTTACATGAGTAGTTATCAGTGGGGAGAGGGAGATGAAGAACAACAACAGAGTACGACAGGTGCTGATGTTAATGACCAGAAACTGGAATCAATTTCTTCAACAATACAACATCAAAGTGGAATTTCATGAAAGTTTGATCTGATCTCACCAGGAATTATCAGCTGCACTTGCAGAGATGTAGGTATACACACAAGAGTTAAACCCTATGTTTTTTAGTTTCCTCTTATCTTAAGGTATTGTGTTCGGTATTTCCTACCTTTCAGGTGTTGACTGAAGTAACCCAGGACCAAATAGAATCAACATTTTGTTCAGTCCGTTTTGTACAGCCTGTATAGGTATATAGTACCATGATTTAGAAAATTAAAAAGTATATATTTAATGGTTTTGCTGGCAGCCAGTCACAGCAATGGTTTGATTTAATACCACAATTTGCCATGATTTAGGGCCCTACATTTTTTTTGGACCAAAATACCCCAATATCAACAATGCGACAATAATGCAGGGTGAACTATAGGAGCTGCCAACAAATATTAACTCAATATGAATTTTGAACTACTCATCAGCAATGTGAATATGTAAGGTATTATGTGCAGCAAGGCGGTCATTCATGAACAAAAATAACACAGATAAGGTGATCAGGATCTCGATAAGTGCACATAGTCCCTTGATCCTCCTTAGCAACGGTCTTTCATCCCGAGCAGCGGTCTGTTAACAATAACTAGATAATGCAAGTCCTGAAGAAATTGCTAGTGGGAATGCTTTATGCTGAAAAGCTGACGCTAAACTGCTATGCTGAAATGTAATGTGTAAGAAGAAAGTGAATAATTTAGATTGAAATGATACGTGAACACTGGGGGCTTGAATGTGTGACGAGAGAAGAAAAAAAAGTAAAATGTCTTGGAAAAGCAGCAGAATATTTGAACTGCAAACTTTTGAACTAACTTGATGGTGAATGATCTGTTGCCATGCCAACGGCATTTGATGACATCCCACAATACGCTTTGATGCGTTGATGCGTTGATGGCTGCATCGTTACCAAACCTGTGTTTTTGGGCCATTTGGAGCATTTTCACTGAAGTTATGAGAAAACCGTGTTTCATGGCGAGCATTGTGTTGCCATGGCAACAGCATTTGAAAAAATCTCAAACTGTCCCGTAGATGTCTCTACGGCTGGACTGTTAGCACACATGTGAAGTTTGAGCACCTTTTGAACATTTTCATAGGAGTTATAGCGACATCGTCTTTTATGACGAGGGATGGAAATGGCATATGATGAAACCCCATAATTGACGTAGAGCTGTTGAGGGCTGGACCGTTAACCATTATCTGAAGTCTGGTGCTGTTTTGACCCTTTTCATAGGCATTACGACAACATCGTGTTTTATGGCGAGGGATGTGTTTCCATGGCAACAGCCTATGGTGAGATCTCAGATTTGGCGTAAAGCTGTTGAGGCATGGACCGGTGATATACAAGCAAAGTTTGGGGGGCGATCGGACCGTGTCCATTGGAGTTACAGCGACATCGTGTTTTATGGCGAGGGATACGCATGCCGTTTTCCATGGAAACGGCATACATGTTTATAGTTTGGATTCTATAGCTCTACCCCATAATTGACGTAGAGCTGTTGAGGGCAGGATCATTAACCATTATCTGAAGTCTGCTGCTCTGAGCATGTCAGTTGGAGTTATGACATCATCGTGTTCCATGACACAGGTGTTTATATTTGAGCTAACGACGTGTCCAGAGATCAAAGGTTTCCATGGTGATCAAATAAATGTGGCAAAGGCTCAAATTTGTTGAACAACACATTTGTAACAGGTTTGTTAATTGAGCAAAAAATATGAACAGTTGGAAGATTGAAAATGGGATTATTATTAGGATTATTTGTAGGTCATTGGAAAGTAGAATCATTTAGAAAGATGTGAACATTGAAGTTTCTATTTTAGAAACGCTGACACTGTAGTGCATTGCTGGTTTTCAAAGTGATTTATAAGAGTCATGTTTAAAGATGTGCAATACTTAAAACGTTTATAAAGATCCTCTGAGTGTGTGTCATTAGTTAGCTGATAAAATGTTAGGGATAAATACCTTGACATATTGACTACAAGAGCTTGAATCAAACAAGCAACCTTGTATTTGAAAGATTAACTGACATAGCAACAGTCGCACGTGGTATATCAGTGGTGTGGCTGAGTACTTTAAAGGGTTCATGAATAGAGGGGACTTGAATGTGAAATAAGAACAAGAAAATAAAAGTCTAAATGCATGAAAAAGCAGCAGAATATTTGAACTGAAAACTTTAGAACTAAAAGCAAAGGTCACCAATAATGTCTAAAATATGTGGAACATGTTGAAGTCAGTATGAAGTCTCCATCAGACAGAAAATAATAGGCTGAGACAGTCTGTTAAACTCCAGTGACCACGTCATTAGTCTGCTGCTCTAATTATGTCAATTGGAGTTATGACATCATCGTGTTCCATGACACAGGTGTTTCTATTTGAGCTAACGACGTGTCCAGAGATCAAAGGTTTCCATGGTGATCAGTGAGAGGAGAGCATTTTCATTGTTCTGAATGAGAGATAAACCTGTTACATGTGAACTTTTGTTGAAGAACCGTAACAGATATCGGTGAAATTTCAAAGCGTGAAGCATGTCAAGGAACTTGAGCATCTGAAGTGTACTTTTTGTGTACTTTCGGGTTAATAATGTGGCACTTTTGGCAGATTAACTAAAGGTGTGCGGCTGCTGTGGTGGGGAAAGGTGAGGCTGAATTTACGATGGGTTTTAATGGAGACATGTTGAACGTTTTTGTCACTTTATGCCCTCAAGAGGCATTTTGTTTAATTATTTTTATTTTTATCTTTCAAGCTATGAGATGTTTTCCTACGTTTGCCATGAACAATTATGTCTCAGGAATGTAGGGTTTGGGAATTATGGCAGGTTTAAAAGAAAATATGAAGGCAAAATTAAATCTGTCCTCCACTCTAGCTGTGACATCACACACTCTAAAATCTGAAGAAGGCCTCTTTACCAAGGTCTGAACAATGTTTAATATTTCTAAAAGTAAGGATCAGATTTAAAAGTTGTGTTACATGAATAATGTCAGAAAGATGTGTAACATTTTAAAGTTGGAATGAGGTTTCTGAGTGAAAGTATGAAGGAGCAGTTAGCAGTTGAAGTTGCATGAAGGTTGTTGAAGTCTGAAGAGTTTCTCCATTAACTTCCATGTTAAAAATGAGATGTATTATGGGATGTATCTCTGGAATTATGAAAGTTATGAATGATAAAAGTAATAGCCATCGATTCCCGACCGAGCTGAAAGTTTTTTGATGTTTGAATGGAGTTTCTGCGATGTTCAATGTGGGAGGAGAAGTGGTGCAAAATAACCCGGCGGAGTAATAAATAATTGTGTACGTAGTATAACAGATAGTTGGAATGCTGTATCAGCATTCCCACTAAATTATCAACCTCTGGAATGTCCAAGTTGACATCTAATGAAATGGCTTGATGGGTAAAGTAGTGCAAATAAATGTTTTTGTTTTAATCAGATGCAGTCTTTCAAACAAAAAAAAGACAACACTATATGCCACCATATGACAATATATAAAATCTCAAACGATATCTAGTCCAACATAAAAATATTGATGGACGTATTGACCAGCCCAAGTGTGATTGCCCCACTACCACAGCAGCTACAAGCCATGCAGTCTGTGGTGAAGGCTTCCATTCCCAGAAAAGGTATCATATTAAGTAGTGGAAAAAGGGTATCAAATTAAGTACTTTATGGGATTTAGTATCACATGTAGGGTTATTGTATTGGTACTGGTTTTGTTATATATTTTTAACGTTACTCAGCCCTAGTGATGAGTCTGGAGGTGAGACTGGAGTCAGCAAGAAAGGGAGAGTAGGAGGAGAAGGAGGCCAGCTGCTGGCCAGAGTTATTACCCCTCTGAAGCTGTTCTCGCTGTCTTGGCCTGGGAAGGGTTTTTCCTTCAAAAGAGAAGAAGAAGAAGTGAGGAGTGGAGCAGTGTGTGTGTGTGTGTGTGTGTGTGTGTGTGTGTGTGTGTGTGTGTGTGTGTGTGTGTGTGTGTGTGTGTGTGTGTGTGTGCGTGCATGTGATGGAGAGGGGGGGGGGTTCTGCTCTCTCTTAACAGTGTGACTCATAGAATAGGAATGACCTCCCTCCCAAATAAGAGTAAACCAGTCTATTTCTCTCTGTTCTCCCTCTTTCTCTCTCTCACACACACACTCTCTCTTACTCTTTAATTATTTTTTTCCTTATTACTTTCACATGGACTGAAAGAGCGTTTCAGTCTGGGGGGATTTCTGCATAATCAGTTCCAGAATCAGAAACAGCCCGACTCTCACAACATCTCTGCACATTTTCTCTCACCGCGCCACAGCAAACGCACAAAGAAAGTCCAGTCAAAGACAAGACGACAATGAAAAAAAAAAACATAAAAGCAAAGCACACATATGCATGCAATTGCATAAATCCACAGTTAAGCAAAATATACAAATGCATGCTATCTGCTGAACGCACACAGATATGGCTGCCTGCATATAAATATGAAAGTGATACAGTTCTTCCAGATGCTTTCCAGTGCAGCTCCTGGATCTCAACGCTATACTGAAGAATAAACAAACAGGATATTACATTAAAACTATGATAAGCGAACATTTACTGCTCTTTTCCTTTGCTTATTTTTGAAATCTTTCCCCTCTCTTTCCTCCAGATGTGCTTTCTGCTCAGACAAGGCAGCTGGGAGTTGTTACCCCGATGCATCATGAACTCACACACAAGGTTGTGCACACACCATGAACACGTACGGTGAAGACCATGTGCAAAACTTATGTCACTGCAAGTGCATTTCGGTGGAAAAAGGTTGTATTAAAGCCAGATAGTATTAAGATGGCAGTGAGAGGTCGGCTCGGCCTTCAAAAAACAGGATGTTGGGACTCATAAAAACTATAGTGGAGCCAAGACACATTTCTGAGGAACAGTCCTCCATAGACACACACACACACACACACACACACACACACACACACACACACACACACACACACACACACACACACACACACACACACACACACACACACACACACACACACACACACAGCCACATACACACAGACATAAATGCACGCATGCTGAAAATCATATATTCATCCAAATGCTATAGCACATAAACAAGAACACTGTTAGGGGCTCTATGGAATACTTTGGTAAATGAGGTTTTGACTCCTTATCTTCAAATATTACACACGAAGAGATGTATCAGACAGTGCAAACACACACACAGCCCATGTACTTGCACAAACACAGACACACCACAGGAAAAATGCACCAAAGTAACTCAAACAGACAGTTCTACTGAAATTCGGCTGAAGTCTCAGTGTGAAGGCTTCATAATAACATGTGTCTCATTGAGCCATAGAGAATAAGATGATTAAACATTTGCATGTACTGTATATTTTCCGGACATTGGATACAACACAAAGATGTTTGTAGTGATACACCAATGACCTGTAATCAGGAAGTCTGTCTCTTGTTGCCCGTCTTCAAACAGGGAGGTCAAACTCAGCAGCCCTCGAGCTGGTAGAGATGTGTTGCTCAAACGCACCTTAGCACCTTAGCACTTGCTAACACATATTTTTGTTTAGGGCAGTATCCAGTTTTTAAAGAACACATTAGCTTATCTTTCACTATCTGGGTCTTTATTGGGAGTCATTATATAATTGTACTTACCAAGTTAATTTCTGAGATCAAAAAACCTGGTGCTTTAGCGAGAGTGCAAACGTCATTGTGATCAGATTTCTTAAATTCAATCAGTATAAAGGTTATTGTCAATGAGATAAAAAAAGGTGGACCATTCTGATTTCATGTGTTTTAGCCATGGTAACTATTGAGGCATGTTTGCATCAGCTTTGCAAGTGCAGTGCGTTTCTCCTAAAGGGAATGTTTTAGGCTGTTTGCACCTCTCGGCCACTGTGGTATGGGGTCAGATCAGTCTCAAAAATAAATAAATGCACATAGAAGGAGACACAAATGTTATTCCGGATTTATATATAAATGTCTCCATCAACACACATTTTTTTCAATGCACACACAAAAACGTATCAATTTATAAATGTAAAAAAGATAGTTAGGCCTACACATATTTGAGTGTTGTTACATTTGTTACATTTATATAAAAAACGCTTTCTGTGTGTGAATCTCTCAGCATTTGAGTGTGAATCTCTCTGCACTTGTGTTTGGATTTTTGAGACTCCCCTGACGCCGCTAGATTCACACATAAATGTTTTGTATTCGGCCAATCACATGTGTGTGTCCCCACAAGGGTGTGCCTAATGCGTTTGCAACGTAACGTAAAATCTACGCGGTTTGCGACGTCTGGGGGTGTGACAGCCCCTTTTCCCGTCAAACCGGTTCCAAGGCCGGTTCAGGGCTAGAGGCTGATTTAGCTCTGGTTCTTCCTGTTTCCAAATTCCACCGCAGCGGAGCCGGCTCTAAGCACCGAAAACCGGTTCTTAGCTGGCCCTTCTTGGCTGCCCGGCAAGAACCAAGAACCAATACTTCACGCTTCCCTAGGAGGGGGGAGAGATTAACCTGAGCAATAACAGTTAATGGCGAGTACGGCAAATAAAAGTTGTAACAAGCAGTAGTGCTGGGCAAAATTACTAGAACCACACACAAAAAAACACACTTTATAAAGTCAGGCAACACTAACCAGGCTTAGTGTGATTCTGTTTATTTGTACCTTATTTGACCATCCGTTCTCATTGTGGAGAGCAGGCAGACGTTTTCCTGTTGATTTGTATTATAGCAGCTATCGGATGGAATCAATATGGATGGACTACACAGGATGCCATGACTATCACGTAGAATCATAATGAAAAATACGCACGTAAAATGTGCATGTAGAAAACTGCTTATGCCACAATAGGATAGCAACAAGTAGTCAAGACAGTCAGATTAGCTTCGGTTGCTATGCTAACATCACGCATTTTATGACATGACGCAGCAGCGACAGCACCAGTCGGGCTCTGAGCGATGGAAACACAAGTGGTGCTACAGAGAAGAACCAGCTAAGCACCATAAAAGCACAATAACTAACTGAGCTACCTTCATAATTAAGCAAAAGTAATAATTTATCATTCGAGATTATTGCATGACTAACGACAAGATCGGTAGTTGCGGGAGCGCCACTTCCAGATGCCATGCTGTTGGAGATGAACTCTGAACTGTCACCGGAATTACATTTGTGTATCCTTCTGTGTGCATTTATTTATTTTTGAGACTGATCTGACTGTTAGTTAACTATTTTACTTTATTAAAATATTGTGCAGGCCCATTGATAACATTGGGTAGCATTCTGAGTAACTTTGTAAACCATAATACTGTTATTAACAATACTTAAAGGTCACCTATTATGCAAAATGGCCACTTTATGATGTCATAAAAAATTGTTGGCTTGTGTAACCATTAGCCAATCACCAACCAAGGTAACACCCGCCCACCTTATCATCTGAATCTCCTCCTAGAGCACCATTGTGTTCTTTTTAACCAAATATCTCTCATGGGGCTTTCACACTAACGCAGTTCCAGGGCCAGTTCGGAGCTAGAGCCTGAAAAGCACCGTTTTTTCCTGTTCACACCGCAGCAGCTCCGGAATCCGGTTTGTTTCAAGCACCAAAAATGTGTCTGTCTCAGGGGTGCCCAACCTTTTTTTAACCGAGAGCTACTTTTAAAGTTGCCAGTCTGCCGAGATCTACCAGTCCAAATAGAGAAGCGTAGTTACTGACAGCCTACTACCAGGTGAATACACACTTCTACTTGTATAAAACTGACCTTTGTACGATGAATACTTCATAAAATACTGCAGATCCTTTATCTTACCTCTTTCTAATCTACACACATACAAGTATTTTAACTGAAGTTACACAACAGTGTTGTTGATACGGAGTTGGAGTTTATTCACACGTCACATACTACAGTGGGTAATGTTTTCAAGAAACATTGAACAGTGCTGCCACATATGACACAGGGAAAAAAGAAAAGACTCTGAATCCTTTCTTTGCCATTATATAAAAATAGTGTTGCTACAAAAGTATAAATGAGGCTTACTAATAAGACAACTCAGATCTGAAGCTACACAGGAATCTGCTGCCAAAGTGCAATAAAAAAGACAAAATTAATAGAATCAAACCCTTTTTTTGTTGCATTTTAGTAGAGTATAAAAATAAATGCCTTTAAAATAGGATGCAAGCAACACTAGTTTCTTAACCTGAATTGATAATAGACTATAATCAATTTAAACAGAACAGATCTTAATGTTTGCATTCTTATACCATTTTGTACAATAATTATAATGAATAAGTTCAAACAAACAAAAACTTACAGCTGATTAATAACGGTATCTAACTTGAGTTTTTATTATATCAAAAACCTGTTGAAATGCTCCTGTTATTTTTACTGTCCCCCAAAAGCGCATCGGCAGCCTCCAGGAAAGCTTCTTTCACAACTTCGCCGTCTTTGAAAGACTTCATGTGTTTCGCAAGAACGTGACTGACACGATAAGATGCTATGGTAGCAGCCTTGCTCTTGTTGTTGGGCCTGGTGGAAATGGACTGCTGTGCATTTAGCTGTCCTTTCAGGCCCCTCCCCTTTTGGGAGCGTAGGGCAGAATTAGGAGGGAATTCCGTCTCGTAGCTTTTGTGCACTGTTTTGAAATGCCGCTCCTAAATTACCCTTCTTCGATAAAGCCACGCTCGCATTGCAGATGAGACAGATGGACTTTGAATTGGAATAGATACACAAATAATCATCCTCCCACTCGGAGTGAAAATTATATATTTTGGGCTTTTTTTCCATCCATCTTCTTCCGCGACCCGACCACGGATAAGCGGAAGAAGATGGATGGATGGATGGGCTTTTTTGCTTCTGCCATAATTGCGGTCTTGTGTGTGTGCGGACTGTCACTCCTGTTGACACGGACAACGTCAGCAAAATAGTGCAATAGAGTCTGGCTGCAGACCGCAGCAAGGAGGCGGATCGTATAGGGGCGTTTCCTAAAGGGTTATGAACCCCGCCCCCACGTATTTCTTAAAGGTATATGACGCTCTCTGTTTCTCATTTATTTTAATGCTTTGAATGAATCATAAACGAACTTTGAAAAATAATAATTATAATTAATTTGCATAAAGAATGAAGAGTATACAACCCACAGAGAAGACAAATTCATCAATTGTAGGCATATATTTTTCACTGTTTGTGCAGTGGTAGTAATTATTATTCAAATCAATGAACTACGTTTTATGGAAGATATTGCTGTATATATCATTTAACAACATGAGTAGAGGTTTCTGTACACCTAAAATACTGAAGTTTAAGTTACTGTCCTGATGTGTATCATTCATTTGTTCATGTTGTGTCTGGTGGTAAGATTAATAAAAAAAATAAAAAATATATACAGTACATACAAAGAGGAAAGTCTTTATTAAACAAACATTTTATTCTTGGAAGGTGCCTCCAGCATCATAGAAACAGTCAATGCTGCAGAATCCTGCCAGCTCATCTTTTCTGATGATGCCATAACTAATGTTACATAATTATAGAAGACACATCCGAAGTGTTATTTTTACATATTGATTAGCAGCCGACATTTACTGAAAGGATGCGTCCGTCTCTCGTCTGGTTCATTACAACTAGTAGTTACAAACTGTTACAGTTACAACCTTAATCAGTACCGCACATCTTATTACTCAATTCAACCAACCAAGCTAGCCATGTTGTCTATCCGAATCCATACCATATTATTTGATTAAGTTACAGTATGTAGGGCAGGCCTACTTATATTTCCAAGATAATACAAGAGTACACTAGCATCATGCTAAGTGCTGGTTAGCATCACAGCATATACGCTAACCTTAGGTCAATTAGATGATCAGCTTTGGTAACACAAATCAGTATTGTTACCGAGTCTGATAATCTATTGACCTATCTAAGCTTAACGTTATTACAACAGTAGAGTAGGCCTGGTTGCAAACGGGACTATAGGCCAACGTGTTTATAGCATCATGCTAAGTTAGCATTTAATACCACAAACATTTTTACCACATACAACTATTATTTACGTTATTAACGCTTAACGAGGTTGGACAGTCGATGTTGTACTTTGATAACGAGACAATTGTGTGTTAAGTAAAATGACATTACAATAAATATAAACATGCATCTCTGGAAAATACTATTACCGCTGTTTCAACTTGTTGTTCGGCCATCGTGAAAGAACGAATGACTTATTCTGCGAGGATTTATAAAAGCAGCTGGAATCCCTTAAATTGCATTACTGTCACCTACAGTATGTATTTCTGCTGAGTGTCATTCTATTGGATAAAAAAAGTTAGGAAACGCCCCTATACGATCCGCCCCTATACGATCCGCCCCTATACGATCCGCCTCCTTGCTGCGGTCTGCAGCCAGACCCATCTCAAATAGTGCCCACTGCTCACCAGCCACGCCCCGACACATGGGGTCACGCTGGCCAATCACAAAGCTTTGATGTGTTCAAGTGCATTATTCTGGCACGGGAAGATTATGTTATAGGACATTAACGATAAAACAGAATGTTGTTGTTCTATTTTTAGACACATCTCGCGATCGACTGGGAATCTCCCTGCGATCGACCGGTCGATCGCGATCGACTGGTTGGGCACCCCTGGGTTGCGTTCCGATAATCCAAAAATCAGCTCCTAAATTCTAACCCTATCTCCTATTCCTTGACCTCTGAGTGAAACGTCACAGGGTTAAGGGATAGTGGATAGGAGAATTCAAAAGGATTTAGGAGAAGAGACCGCGGTACTTTAGAGAATCCGAATGCACTTTCACTATCCGACGTGTTTATGATGCGCCAGCGGACGTCATGAATGTGCGTCTGCTGCTGTGGGGAAACTATGGAAACTACAGTTGTCTATACAGCGGACTACAACATGGATGTTTAATAAGAAGGAGGGACTACTGTAAACTCATCTAGAGACTCTGCACCGTGCTCTGATGCTGTTGCTTTATGCTTTATGAACGTGGACAACAGAGAAACATATTCTTCATGACCAAAGTTGGAATTGAAATAAAAAAGGAAAGTGAAACTTATGCTCGTCACCCTCTCCCTCCGGTCCACATTAATACAAATGATCCCAATACGTATGATTGTATGAAAATATCTTAAAATCAATACAAATGTATTTATTATAAACGTTAGTCCTTAACATCTATCACTGTGTATATCACCATTCAAACATCTTTTAAAAGTTGAACAAACCCCACACAGCTCAGTAAAGACTGAAATGTTGACTTTATTTGATCATTTCAGTAAAAACTAACGTTCATATTTCTCTTTTTGATTATAATACTGATGAACGTTCAAAACAAAGCACTTTGGCAACTTACCACATACGTTTTAAAATGCTTAATAAGCACCGTAACTTTCATGATATCATTTCTCGGTCATAATCGGTTGTTTCCGTGAACGGCCGACTGTTGTGATGGCAAATGCTGCGGCTGCAATGCATTGTGGGGCAGCATTTTCTCCTCTCCTTTCGGTTAGGGAGGTCCAGTGGTTCCTAAGCTAAAGGAGGTTATAAAGGAAGTTTGAAACCTCCTTTCCTTTCATTTGGAGAATTGGAACAGTGTCAGTACCAGATATGTTCGGGCTACCAGATATGTTCGGGTGTATTTCCGTCGCATCCGTCTTCCGTCATATCCGTCATATACTCACCTCCCTCTGCTCCCAGCGCTCTGCTGCCACACACCGGCCGTCTGCGGAACTGCAGCCGGAGGAACTCGGGACAGCTTGTTATGTGTGGGGTGCTATGGTGTGGTCCCATTTACTTGTGCACATAAATAATGTTTCTAATTATTTACAATTAAAAAAAAAAAATATTCTGCGTTACTTTAGCCAACACTTTTATCAGGCCACTAGATTAGATAATTACGAAATGTGTAGATAGAATACATATATTTCAGGTTGTTATTTTGTCATTATGTTTAATGTTTTATTTACCTTTTAGTATTTTTATATAGTATCTGAACTTTGGAAAGGAGTTGGGAGACACACGACACATCAAATCACATCTACAGATCAAGGCGAAGCGAATGGAAGTACTCCCATACTCCTAGCGTGAAAATGTTTGTGAAAACGTGTGCAAAGTCTCCGAAAATCCTAAAAATAAGCCCATATTTGAATTCATCATAAAAAAACACATCATTCAGTAAAAACAAGGCCCCACTGATCATCTACTCTCTGAGACGATTCCAGGGATGTCTGGCTTGAGTTTCGACCACCAGGGAAAGTGGACAAAAGTGCCCGAGATCAGCCTCTTAATTTACCCAGGGCTTAGTGCTTAGCTTTGGGCATGAAAATTCAGGAAACTCCCCTGAGTATTTTATTATATATCTGAACTTTGGAGAGGAGTTGGGGGACACACGACACATCAAATCACATCTACAGATCAAGACGAAGCTAGTGGAAGTACTCCTAGCGTGTGAAAATGTTTGTGAAAAACGTGTGCAAAGTCTACGAAAACGGAGCAGTGGCTGTGAAGCTAGCTTTGCGGCTAGCGGTTAGTTGTTATTGTTTGAAGTTGTTGCTATGGAAACAACATGACGGAGAAAAAATTAATATCTTCTACATATAATAACGGACAAAGTAAAGAATGAAGTGTAGGCTATGCCTGTTTGAAGTTGTTGCTAAGGAAACAACATGACGGAGAAAAAGTATAATCTTCTACATATAATAACGGACAAAGTAAAGAATGAAGTGTCGGCTATGTTTAAATATTCGGAATTTGACCGTGATGGCCCTCTTGAGTTGCCGTAAAATATGACGAATATGACGGATGACGGATGCGACGGAAATACACCCGAACATATCTGGTAGCCCGAACATATCTGGTACTGACTGTCACTACCCGATCTGCAGCTCTGCCCGATCTGCTGTGCGCATGTGCGAGATGGTCCGCCATATTGGACAACGCCGGACGGCAACCCAAGTAGGACAAAATTGACATCTAGACCGTCTGAACCATTCACAATTCCCATTGTTAAGATCCAGGTCCAATGGGGGCAGAGGGGAGAGGTGGGAGAGTTCAGCATCCTACAGGAAATGTCATTTGCATGTAATATTATTTATTCATATGGAATTATATAACTGGAGTATCCTTTAATTTTGCTTGATTAATTAAAAAAACACAAACACAAACATAAAAAAGGGGTCATTCAGGAATACAATTATTATATTATAAATAATAATAAAATAATAAATTATATTATAATATTGAATTAAATATTTTTTTGTATAGTATTATTTCATTTAGAAAGGCAATACAAATATAATAGAATAAAAATACAATACAAAACTTGGGACAGAGCTAAGTAACTGATCAGTTAGTCACAACACAAAATAACAGGAGAATGAGAATTAATTACCTTTTACTGTAAAGTTCGATGACGCACGGCGCATTTGATCTCGCTCATTTTTAGAGAGGTCTGTGTGAAATTCACCTTCTGACATGTATTCTCTCAAATTGTTGTAAAACACTAAAGTCTTCATTCTGTCAGATGCAATGCAAATCACCGTTTGTCACATGTAAAAACTCGCGAATGCGCAATGCATTATTTTTGTCACATGTAAAAACTTGCGAATGGTTCAGACGGTCTAGATGTCAATTTTGTCCTACTTGGGTTGCCGTCCGGCGTTGTCCAATATGGCGGACCATCTCGCACATGCGCACAGCAGATCGGGCAGAGCTGCAGATCGGGAAGATATTGGAATGCAACCCTGGTCTAGAAGCAAGAACAGCATACGTCACGCTTACATCGGAGGGGGGCGAGATTAACCTGAGCTAACAGTTAAAGGCGAGTACAGCAAATACAAGTTGTAACAAGCAGTAGCGCTGAGCAAAGTGACTAGAACGCAACCACACACTTATACAGAAAAAACACACTTTATAAAGTCAGGCAACACTAACCAGGCTTCGTGTGATTCTGTTTATTTGTAGGCTACCTTACTTTGACCATCCGTTCGCTGTTATTGATCATTGTGGAGAGTGGAGAGCAGATAGACGTTTTGTTTTGTATTGTAGCAGCTATCGGATGGAATCAATACATGGGCTGCACAGGTTGTCATGTCTGACTATCACAAGTAGAATCATAATGAAAAATACGCTGGTAAAATGTGCCTGTAGAAAACGGCTTATGCCACAATAGGATAGCAACAACAAGTAGTCAAGGTAGTCAGTTTAGCTTCGGTTGCTATGCATCACCCATTTTATACCAGAGAAACTTTAATAACAGCGTTGTGATGCCAAACAACGTCAATTCATACTGAAACACATTAACTTATGGGGAATTGGGGATATGCTGCTTCTGTGACAGTCAGACAGTGAATACTTTACAGCGGCCGCTGCCGTGTGAGCTAACCCGGAGCTAATGGGAGAATAAACGGTGGAAGAGCAGCACGGCAGCGGTCGGTAAATGCCGCTGAAACACATTAATAAACAATGAACCACGGCACTCTGGAGAAAAGTATAAGGTTGGAGAAGTCGTTATTTAATTTAATCTGGCTTTGTATGATTAAAAGCAACACGATCATCGACCCGACGCAGTTCCCCATTGTTGTAGTGAGCGCCGTAACGCCGTTGGGGAGAAAATCAGCGATGTAAACGGTGACGTCATGACGCAGCAGCGGCAGCACCAGTCGGGGCGGTGTGAACAAAATTGGGGCTGAAAAGAAAAACCGGTTCCGAACCAGAAAAGCTCTAGCATGGAGCTAGAACGGGAACCACGTTGGTGTGAAAGGGGCAACAGAGGAGCGTGGGGAGTGGCCCTTATTTTCATCTAAAGATAAAAGACAGAGAATCAGCACTTTTGAAATAGGGCTGAAACAGAGGGGATTATGGGATGCATGATCTGTTTGGTATTGCGAGCCAAACACTTCAGAGACATGTTTTGTATTATATCTGAGACCTATAATATATTGATGAAAAATTGTATAATAGGGGACCTTTAACAATACTAATGTAGATGTCCCCTCTGTGGGACGATTAAAGGTATTCTGATACTGATTAAAAGTGTACAGCCTCTTTACAAATGTAACAAAGCGGATCACATCTTTAAACTGTGGACTTCTAAGGGCTTATGTACATTTGTAAAAATGTTTGGTCAGGGGATAAGAGAGGATCTAGCGTCCTGTAGCTTTTGGGCCAGAATTACATTATTTTGGTCGGACTGCATCAAAGCCAGGGCTAGCCCAATATTCATTATTGTATACTGCTCTTGTAAGCCAATAAATTCAAGTGTGTTTGTGTGTGTGTGAAGAAAAATTAGAGACACTTTGGTGTAGCAACCTTTATTGAAGGAGCTCTTACAACAGTACTGAGTTTTGTATCCTCGGGTAAAAATATCTTCTTTAAACAACATGGGAAGGGGCTAAAACACTGAGACTAATAGCACCACAGATAATAACACCAGAACAGTGACTTTGGGCCACTGATGAAACAGAAACTGTGCAACTTAACAGTTAAGGGGATGAAGGCAGACCCCGTTTTCTGTGTATGTGGGTGTGAGGGGCTAACAGCACCAGTCCCATTAGGTTTATTTTCCAGCCTTCAACCATGACAGATGTTTTCCTACCTCACTGATGAAGCACCAAGGTGTGTGTCCGTGTATGTGTGTATTTGACAGAGGTCTCTCTGCACAGGTTTCTGTCATTCTGTCATTTGAACCAGTGACTCCAGCACAACTGTTTATGGAACAATCCCCCAAGGCTACACATAAAATAATCGCCTTTACTCACATATGTAATTGATGATAACTCAGAGGTGCTCACACATACAGACACACACTCGGGCAGAATCACACATGTTGAGTCCAGCTGTCGTGTCCTCATTAGATCCAGGTGAAGTGCTAATGTTGGAGTCTGCCTGATGTCATGTCCTGTTTTCCCTGTAGGTTTGGTGATCTAATAGAGCTTTTAAGTGATGTCGGATGTGAGTTTCATACAACTTTTGAAAAAAATCAGAGTGTTTCTAAATTACCTTAACAATGCAAGACCTATATAACATAAAGTTTACTGGCAAATCGTGCCCCAGTCTTCCAAATGCACAATCATCTAGGTCCGAGAATCATTCACCAAAGCTGCGGTCAGTTTGCTTACATTGTAAAATTGTGACACCACAAATCCGACACCACTTGAAAGAGTGGTAAGAGCTACAAAACTGAGTTCACATTAAAAAAAAAAAAAATCTTCAGATGTCAGGAGCTCCGGTCCCAGAGAGACAGGATCATGTTACCACACTTTTTAGTTAAAGTAAGGGAGAGCACGGGTTAACACTGGTATAAAGTGATGCATAACACCTGAGTGGAAATCAGCTCAATGCATTTGAAAGCTAAAGATTTTGTTTAGTTGTGTTTCATTACTGATGGCTCCCCGGGACAGAAGCAACCTCTTTGAATGGGACTTTTTTAGCCTGAACTTTGCCTTTTTGGGAGCAATTCCTCCCAGCTGTGTACTTGTCAAAACAAGTTCAAAAATTCCAAAATAGTTTATGTTAGCACCATAAATCGGGGTTATAGTCTAATGACCCCAGCATAGGAGGTGGAAATTGTACACAGCCCGAGAGAATCACCATTGGAGGCTCAACTCAGGGTAAAAAAGTCCCAAGTAAATTTCATTAAGACATTTCTGTTAGTCTGCCACACAATCATTTGTCATTTGTGACATACTCGAACACAATGTATGGTAAATGAGTGAGACTGAATATTCATATTGGGACTAAAAAACTAAAGCGTGTTGGTCCTGTTGTACAGAGCCCGGCACTCAAGGCATGGACACCCTGCGGGAGACGGTTTGGTGGAAGACCCCATGGAGCAGAGAAGCGTAGTCTGGGACACGGAAGAGATGCCGCTGGGCGTAGCTGATGTCGTCCGGCCGCCCTCTGCTCACCAGTGTGCGCAGGTTGGCCTCATTGACTTGGGTGCCGACGGTGATGACGAAGAGCTCGACCCCGGCGTCCGACACCTCACGAGCACGCTTCTCCAGCAGGGCCTCGGTGATGGCCTGAGACCTGCCATCGGAGAACAGCACCAGCTTCCTCCTGCCTCCTGATGCGTCCCCGCGGCCTTGCAAACTCTTCATGGCAAATTCCATGGCCTCTAACACGTTGGTGCCATCATTCTGGAAGCCCGTCTGCTCAATTTTATAGGACAGCAGGGTCAGATTGGTAGTTGGTGCCTGCTCCATGCTGGCGCTCCTGCTGTACTGGCCTGCGCCCACTCTGACAGTGGCACCTCTCTTCCTCTCGCCACTCAGGAAACGCTCAGCCAAGCGACTGACAAAGGTCTTGCTTGTCTCGAAGTTCTTCTCGCCCACGCTGGCCGAGCTATCCATCATCACCAAGATATCGGCACTTTCAGAGAAAGAGACTGTAACACAGACACAACACACCTGATTAATAACTGATGCCAATCATAATCAAAGAGTGATTCAGTTTAAAGACAGCCAACTAGCATTTTCAATTTTCTTGTACATTTAAGGTAGGTAAACATAGGTTTAAATGGTTGATTGTTTTATGTCAACTGTCTTTATCTGAATGTACTAAGATTTAAAAGAAACCTAAAGATGGTTCAATAGCAGTAGAATAAGGTACATACAATGTTAAATACATTGAAACATGGTCCAACAACATATACAACTTTTATATTTGAAATAGAAAAACAGACTTACTGGGACATTTGTAGTCGGGGCACTTCTTTTCTGAAAGAAAGAACAACAAGGGTTACTTCGTCTTTATTTGAGGTTGGTACAACAGATTTACTTGATGGAAATGAACAGCGATGTGTGTGTTTGCACTGTGTGTGGTATTTACCTGCACAGATATTGGTTGTGAGGTTATGAAGGAAAGTGTCATCCAGCAGTTCTGCGTAGTTGTCCAAGACAAACTGAAAGCCTGGTTTGGGGTCGCTCTTACAAACCAATTCCCCAAGCTGCTCCTGGTTTGGCTCACGGCCTGTGTAATCCTTCACGCCTAATCCACCCACCTGTGGAGGAGGAAGAAGGTTTTAGTTTGGCGGGAATTTAAAAATCCTTATAAGGTAAGTGTTGTTTGCATGATGTAATGTCCATAAAATATTCTACATTTCGGTTGCCATCTTACGGGGAAATAAAGAATTGGTAAACAGCACCGAAAGAAAGAGGACAGAGCTCGAGTCCTGCCTTCACTTATGAAGATAATGAAATAATAACCAGAAGCGTCTGAACCAAGACATCAAAGTCTTTATTGATCCCACATGGCAGCACATTACAGATTCTTCTCATCTTTGTCAATAAAAGCCTTAAATATATACACTGCGTCATATCTACCAGAGAGCATTTTGCTGAAGGGGAAGTAAACAAAGTAGCTTTACTCAGGTAGCAGAACAACCAGAGCCGTGGAAACAAAAATGTCCTAATTTGGCATTAATAAAATACGTCTTAACCGGCAAAGAACAAGGAGTGATAAAAACGTTCTTTCCATTGAGCTAGATCAGTAAGTATTCATAGCCTGTCTTCTTATTAATTCTACAGGGTGTTTTACTTGGCCTCTATCAACGCACTAACAATAGGGTTTCTAGTTCTTTGGGATTCTTATGTTTGGTTCTGGCCATGGACAGTAATGTCAGCCATGGCTGCTAGTGGTAGCCATGATGCTAACGTCAACGAACAAGTAAATCAATCTTCTTTTATACAAGAAAATTACAAACAGAAAACATGTAGTGCCATTCCCAGGAAAAATGGAAAGCTGTGATCTCTGGGAAGCGAGATCCAAAACCAAATATGCAATAAACGCTAATCGCCATTGGTGTGGCCAAAACAAGATCTTCTAAGTTTTAACTTTAAATAGCCACAAGTGCAGCATGGGCCTTTCTAGGAGTATTGTACTCACCCTGAGGCCTTGGCCACAGAGCACGTTGAGGGGAATCTTGTCCCTCGAAATGTCAGAACGTCCGTCTGTGAGAACGATGATGACTTTGTTCTCATGCGTCATAAGTTTGATTGAGTTCTTCAGAGCAAAATCAAGGGCCTCGCCTGTGTACGTGGCCTCGGCCAGCCACTCCAGGTCTCTCACCTTCCTGCACACACACACAGAGATATATTATCACACAATATTAATGGCTTTTTCTTTATAAAATCAAGGATATTGGAAAAAGCACTTGAGAACACAGTTAGAGGATTGATATATATTCCATCGTCCATCGCATATATTAGAAGAAATAGCTGAAATTTGTTTAGAATTTAAACAGAGTCGATGAGTTGTTGGTCAAACATTGTCAAGAGCATGTCAACACTAAATGTGTTTTAGCCTTCCAACCATTCTTAGCTGGCCTTTTCAGCCAAAAATACAAAGAGCTTTTGTAGTTAGCTTAGTTTGATTCTAGTAAAAGCTAAAAGCTCCTTATAGAAATTGTTAAAAATGTTTTGAAATACATGCGTTTGCTTTTTTCCAAGGGTTAGATAACTGCATAATGTGCCTAGTGGTCAGATGACAAGATTTTCAATCTTCTCATGTCATTGAAAACATGAAGAGGATGTAACCAGATACTAAACCAATGAAATCAAAGAGGAAGTCCTAAGGCAGGGCATCATTTTGTGAACTCACTGTTTAAATGTGGTGAGGTCAAGGCTGCCGCTCAGTCGGATAACTTCTTGGGCTTGTGATCCACTGTACTGGACCACACTCAAACCTGACTCATTACCTGCAAACTGGAGGGAAAAAAAGCATTGTATGGTGACTCTGTGCTTTGTTTTGCGTGTTATGTCTACGAGTTCCTCCTCTGCCAACATTTTTGCGTCCCACCCATCCTGACTAATTACATCCAATCGGAGGGAGTCATTGGAGAGACATAAAGCAAGTTCCAAAACCCAACCCAATATTTCATTTTCACAAGTTCTATTTTTAAGTCTGTTCTTGGCATTTCTGAACATCTCTGAAAACTGCTTTTGCAACTTTTTTTGTGTCACTAAATAAACAACACAATCCACAAAGTTCAACTGCAGGTTATCCTTTTGAGGCTAGGCAGAGATTGGATAGATATGATTTACAGTGGAGACAATTATAGTGTGTTACCTTGAGTTGCTGGTCTTTGATCAGCCTGTCTATGACTGTGACGATAAAGTCTTTGGAGAGTGCAAAGTTGGTGGCACCGATACTCTCTGAGCTGTCCACGATGAAGGCCAGGTCCATCGCTGCACACTTACACTCTGGAGGCAGACATAAACAAAATTACAAAGGATCACAATAGCCAGAGAGCATGAGAAACAACATGATCATGATGGTGACTTTAAGGGCAAACTTACCACAACAAGCTGCGCCGTGATAAGGAGAGGAAAGAGGGAAAACAACACAAATCAGAGTTAATTAACTGCGCAGGACGTAACACAACATAGCCTGTGCAACCCTGACATTCTTGAGGTTTCGATTACATGATGGGCTAATCAGGCTCTGAGTTGAAAAGGCCAACATTTCTGAAATGGGGTACATCTGGTTTCACTTCTGCATGTTGAGCGTTAAACTTACAGCAAAGCTTCATGATGATATCCAGAATTTCACATTCCTGAAAAGAGAGGTGGAGTACGTTACAGAACAGCAAGGCCCCCTTAAATCACATTACATAACTTTTTGTACAGTTTGAAGTAGTTCCAGAATAGAAAAAACATGACAATATAATTTCCTCAGAGGACTGTTGGTGAAAGGACATTTTTTGGCGTGATTAGGAAATTGAATGTGTGGCTTTAGACTGAACATACAGTATCAGTTCCAGAGTCAAAACTAGAGTGGGCCTCGAGGGGGAATCAAATCTGTGGTGTTTAGCCGTTCAGTTTAGGGGTTCAGAATAAATGGACTGATTAAATATTAGTTATACTCACATCAGTTCCTGGTGGTCCAGAAGGCCCAATAGGTCCCTGTAGAAAAAGGGAGAACGAGTGATTCATTTGATTAATGTGGTCTATCTGATTAAAAGAATTGGACAGATAAATTGTATCCGGTTTGACTTTTAGATGACAGAGCAAGAACTGTAAGACTTTATTTTCACAGCAAAAAAAACAAAAACTGTTGATTCTTTGGAAAAACCATCACCAAAGAAAACTGGAAACCAGAATCCCTCAGACATCCAACCCACATCCACACCCACACATTTGTGAGCATTGCTATCTTTCTGCAACAACATGTGAATCTTCAATAAGTTCATTGCCACAGCATTTCGTTTTCTTTCTTTTTTTTCACTCGGCTGCTTGAAAACCATCTGTTTTGTTTTAACAGACATTAAACTCAGTTTAAGAGCATTCTTCTCTGTGACAAAGACGCCAGCAGAGCTTGCATGTGTGCACACAGGCAGACACACACACAAGAGAGGGAAAGGGAGACGGCCGTTAATTGTAGACGAGAAAAACCGTCCGACAACGCATGACGCAAACATGCAGAAATATGCAGCAGAGACACAAGCCAGAGGAGAGGTGAAAAGGAGAGGAATAAAAAAGGGAGGACACAGAGGAAAAACAGAAAGTAGGGAAAGTGTGAGAGCTTTTAACACTGTGAGTGGACAACATGTCTCACACACAGTGTTATATTTAGACCTAATAGCTTTTCATCTGTTCATATGATCCAATGCCACAAGCTTTCCCTTGCCAGTTGACAGGGAAACGTAATTACACTATCTTTCCAACATACTGAGCCGCACTGAGGAAAGCCTTCTTTTATGTCTTTGCATGCGGTTTGATGTTATGTTGAGTGCTGACCAACCTTAGCTCACTTACTGGATGTGTAAGGGATCAGTAGCAACCTCCGCCCATACGTAGGGAAATACACAGTAAGTGTCAAAAAATCCCATGAAAAGACCAAATCCAACTATGAGTCAATGGTTGACAAAGACCTCCATTGTTGATATGAAATGAAAAACCGTTCAGTGAGCTTGACCAGTGCAAAGTGAGGTGTTTCTTAGTAACACAGGCACTGTAGTTTCTTTATTTACCATTCTGGTGCTGTAAATATTTACTATATGACATAAAGGTGTACTCATCCGGAGCTGGAAGCCACGTCCAAATATAAGACTGTTTTCTCTTGTTTCAGTCAAATTTGCTTAAAAAGTACAGTATCGAGCTGTTTTATGAAAAGCTTTTTTTTTTTTTTAAGTGCACCTATCATGCTATTTTAAGGCATATATTATGGGTCTCAGATAATATAAAAATATATAAAAACATGTCTATGATGTGTTTTGCTCAAAATACAAACAGATCATGCATTCTAGCCATGCCTCATATCCCTCTATTCCAGCCCTGTTAGAGAAACGCGGATTTTGGGTCCTTAGCTTAAAAAAAAAAAAAAAGAGGAGGCGGAGCTAAGGCCTGATCAGAATTCTACCGGAGATAAAGTTAAATTCTGCTGTGATAAAACGCCATCCTGTTCTAAACCACATCAAGGATTATTTCTGAAACAGTTTGGAGCTCAAATGCTTTTTCTCTTGCGGGTTATCACAAGGTGAGTTCCTTTTTATATTTCCTGCTATCCAGTGCTCTCCAGTACAGGTTAGCTCTGATTGTTAGCGAGGCTTGGTAATACCATATTACGTCCAAAACACGTCAGGCATTGTTTCTGATAGCAACTCTCTGTAGGTCCACCATCCGAAATTACGTCATATCGGCAGCAAATCTGTATCCGCTCGTAGCCCCGTTTTTAAAAGATTTGGGTACGGAAGAAAAGAGAAAGGGTTTTATTTTCTGACGCTACGTGAGTTCCCCGACACACATATTTATGTATAAAAGACATCAAAAAATGCAGTTGCATGGTAGGTCCCCTTTAAGGAACCCTTTTTGAAGTCATTACTAGGAACGAATGGGCTTGAGGTTGAGTGCCATAGAAAGGCCTGGGAAATGATTGGTTTTGGTGTTTTCATGGGATTTGTTTATGTTTCTAAATGATGTAATTGTTTGCAACTGATGTGTCTGTCAGTGGATTTGTAAATACGCAATTAAAAATGTAATTTTCCATCAAGCTAGGCTAATCTTTAAGCATAACTTTCCACTGTAGGTGTTTATAAAAAATACCCCAAAGAAAGTGAGAGTAGGGTAATGGTTTGGAGTTTGGAGAGCAGTACCTCCAGTGTCTCCACTTGCACACCCCCACAAATATGCACACAAACACACCAATCAACTCATTCATTGGCTCCGTGGTAATCTTACCGGATTGCCCTCGGATCCTCTGTGACCTTTGGCCCCTTTAGATCCTGCAGGTCCTGGTTTGTTGTTCTGTGGAAGCAGAAAATTAGAAGAGAATGAGAGTGAGGCCCATACCTTGATTGCCTTTCTTCATTTTCTTTTTTAAAGAAATGCATTTTTTAGAAGGTCGAAAACATCCCATCCTTCTGTACTTCAATGTTATGTGCGGTATTCATGTAAAATGTGCAATCCTGTAAATGTCCGCCATTGGTCCGGGCATCATTCACAATAACTTGACAATTTGCAAGCTGTGTTTTAAATTGTGGGTGTTTTTTGTACGAGTTAACAAGACTTCATGAAACTGCAGCCCAGCTATTTGCATCTGCTTCTAGTTATTACTTTCAATAATAATGTATTCTATCAAATTGTATTGTTATCATATCACAGCATCCTATTGTATTGTATCGTTTAGTTTCATATTTAAATCACAGTAGCAATATATTGCTTGAAACTAAACTAAATGATGGCAAACGTGTCTTGTTAAAAATGTGCATCTCGTGTTCACAACTTCTGAAAATGTGCATTTATTAGCACACATCACTACCTAATTTCAAAGTAGCAGAACCTGAGGGTCCATTTAAGATGTGATTGAACATGTATTCTCAGAGTGGTACCATGGGTGATACTTCACTACTTACTTTCTTCCATTTTGGGAGACTTTAAACTAAAGCAGGATATTCCAGAGTGAAATGTTGCAACGTTTTATATTAACTTCATGTATCTGGTGGTTGCAATCAATATGAATATAATTTGTTTTGCATTTAACAAGTGGGTTCATCTCTTTGCGTGTGCAGGGCCTTTGGCTAAAATGTTCAGCCAATATTTGACTATTCAATATTTCGTAAGGCCTTTGAGACTTATTAAAGGCTATATCTCACAAAATAATTCACTTGTGAGAAATTGCATCACAAATCAAACAGCTTCAAAGGCTAGAGTCAGTCTGAGAAAAGCCTCTGAAACCATTTAAAATCTTAACTGAGCCAGGTCTGGTCCTGTCTGGCCCTCTATCTGCCACACCAGTGCAGCAGCTGCAGGGTGAGGAGCAGCCAAAAGCCCTGCAGCTGCTGCACTCTGACCCGCTGATGATCACTGTGACATTAGACTGTAAAGTGTGGAGAAAAATGAGCGTAAACACTCCAAATCAATTTTGGAAAATTATCTCATCTTTAAGTTCCAAGTTCCCACAGACACTGTTACACACTTTAAAGAAATGTGGGCGACTTGGTTTGAGGAAAACCGCTGCATAACATTTTAAAGTGATGCAAAATTGCAAATTCAGAGCAGATACCGTAATGGAGGAATAAAACCACTTTTTGAACATCTTGCAGACACATGTGCTGAATCATAAGACGAGTTATTTATGGAGCCTCCCCTTAGACATTAGAATTTCCAAGATTTAAGCGATACATTTGAGATAAAGCTCCGGAGGAAAGAAAAAAGACATTTCCTGAAGAACAATACTTTGCTTCACTTCTCATGTTTGGATGAACCTCATCAAACCACACACAGTTTGGATATGATAGCTTTTAAGTTAAGTTAACGAGTTCAAACTCAGAAGAGAATATTCCGGTTTTTTCTAGTAAATTCTGAATGTTGTCTTTGGATTTTCAGCCCACTCTCCTGGCTTCATAAGTTGTAATATAAATGATTTACCTGCAATGGTCTTAATAGGCTATTGTAGATTAGCAGCTTTTTTGTGTAACAACAAATGTACTCTGTAACTGTACAATTTTGAACCAACATGAAGAGCTCCATGTATCAAATCCCAAAACGTTCAGAAAGGTTTTCCACACATGTCTATCTCATCTGTGCTCCAAATCCATTTGGATTGGTAGTCGCATAATTACACATTTGTTGCTCAAGAAATGCCAGACTGATTTGAGATGCAGTGAGGGCAAGAAGGTCACAAATCCTCACAATAAATAATTTTCGCTCTTTGATCTGAGCTGCGAGCTGACTCCAATCAGCAGATCAGCACTGAGGCTGAAGTACCCTTAACCTACAGTGGACGGGTATGAAAGATAAAGAGAGGCAGAGAGGGGAGGTAATGTCAAACACCTGGCTTTAAACACACACACACACACACACACACACACACACACACACACACACACACACACACACACACACACACACACACACACACACACACACACACACACCACACACACCACACACACACACCACACTCAGTTGCTGTCAGCTTTGAGTAAGAATACACACACATGTGCGCATACACACGGTTCCAATTACCGTACATTCTCAACTTCAAACACACTGATGTTGAGAAAATTGACCACATCCATTCCCACACACACACACACACACACCCACACACACACACACACACACACACACACACACACACACACACACACACACACACACACACACACACACACACACACACACACACACACACACACACACACACACACACACACACACACACACACACAGATCTGACTGTTTGTCATAACTTGTTGAAAATGTGTATATTATCATTTAGAAGTATGTTTGCTAATACATTGTTGAAAAGTCAAAAGGTCTGTCTCCACCACCTCTGTCTGTACCCCCTGGGCCCTCTGGCTTGAAAAAGTGCAGGTCTGCACGGTGGGAAAATATTCAAACAATTTAAATTGGAAGTCCTGTCACTCAAATCACAATCAAGCCAGAGGCATCAGATGGTCTGAATATGCTGTTAGCCAGTTTGATGTCTCATGATTTCAAGTTAAACCCTTTTTTCGCTGTACAGTCACTAACAGTGAACAGCAGAGTGTAAAACTTGTTGGAACAAACAAGTCACTGTCCAGAGAAACAGATGTAATGGACCGTTAAGAATGAAAAAATAAAGAGTTGGATGAATGCCTTGGGGGATACGTGGAATGTAATGGATTCATTTTTTACAAAATGATCTAATGTATTTTTATAAAGAACATGGTCATTGACTGACCAATGGAACAGCAGCTGAGAGGAGATGAGTGATCTTTTGTTACAGGCAATAGTTGGACTTTTTGGTATAATCTTGTTCGCTTTTATTCCAAGAGTTAGCTGAAAAGATTGATGAGTCTCTTATGTTATGTTATGTTGAGTAAGCTTAGCTAGCAAATTGACAGGAAGCAGCCAGCCTGACTTTAAATGTTACTGCTTTAGGTCAAAACTAATTGTGGGCTGATAACCCCCGGTAAAACCATTACTCATTTAAAAAATGTTGTAAGAAATAAACAAGTATAATGGCTAATTGAGTGAGCTTTAGAGGTGCAGCAAAGCAAGTTTCCGAGCTAGGCTAGCTGTTTTGCTTCCAGTCTTTATGCTAAGCTAACCGTCTCCTGATTGTAGCTGTATATCTAAGATATGAACTGAGTGTTGCTAATGTTCTTCACTAACTCTTGCCAAGAAGTGATTATGAGTCATTCCAAAATGACCACACTATTATGTGTTAGCAAAGGAGCTTGCAACAAAATGAAATATATTTTACCAAAAGTACATATCCAAAACAATGTGTAAGTTTTGCTAAGTTAAAGACCATGGGTGATTTTATATGTTTTAGCCCATTTACTTTACATTCCTTCCAACCCTTTTCCAAAGCTTACCACTAGTTTATAGACTGATTGAGGCGTGGTGTTGGCATTTTATATTTCCGTAAGAGAAGCAGGCTAGATGAAGTCAATGAAGCGAATACCTTCAAGTAGTTTGAAATCAAGACGATTTAGTAAGGAATAACAGTTTCCACTATACTGACTGTATAAAATGTTGTGAGTTGGTGATAGTTAACTTTTTATAAATGTTTTAGGTCATAAAGCAGCCGTAGAATCAGTAAGGAAGGTTGTGAGATGTTTACGGTATTCTGCTTTACTCAAGCACAAAGGAAAACGTGGAAGAGGTAAACATCGACTGGGTGAACGACACGCATATAAACCTGCTCTGTTTCACAAGTTCTTGATGTGTGGTAAACTAATCTGACACTGTAAACCCAAAGCTTATAAAGTGTGACTTCTTCGAAAGACAAGAGGTCAAGGTGCACTGATGTACAGATGAGAGAAAATACAAACATTTGCAGAAATGTTTATGCCGTGAAACATGAACCTTGGAAATTCGATAATTTTTATGTAAACATGACCGAGTTAAACCAGGAGTTCAAGTGTTAAAACAGGCATGCTTAATGCACACACACACACAGACACACACACATTAAAAAAGTCCCTACATAGTTTCTGCTCATTTCCTGGTATCCTTGACAACGACATATACACAGCTGCATCAGCTCAAAGCCCTCTTCCCAAAAGACGCACATCCCCCCCCCCCCACACCCACACACACACACACACACACACACACACACACACACACACACACACACACACACACACACACACACACACACACACACACACACACACACACACACACACACACACAAGCATTTCCAGCTGCAGAACAGAAGGCGAGTGTGAGAGCAACATGGATGGACTTGAATAAATAAGAGTAAAGTATGTGAGAGGCTAATGCAGTAAAACTAAGTAAGCAACATCAATTAAAAGATGACACATATTGTGCCATATATTATAAGTGTTATAAGAGACCAGTAAAAATAAAAAATGTAAACGCGAACATAACAGAGATGTGTGACTCACATCCTGTCGGCGCTCTCTGCCAAGAAGGGATTTAGGAATGATAAAAACGAGAGCAAGATTGAGGACAAACTGCAAAAAGGAGACAGAGGCAGACTCACATCGGGGCCTGGATCTCCGGCATCTCCGTCATCTCCTTTGGGTCCAGGGGTTCCCTTGCCACCCTGAAGGTCACACAGCAAATTACAGAGGTCATGAGCATGACGATTGATTTTACAATGTTGGCAGTGAACCTTCAACATGGCTGCTCATATTCATTGTTGATGTGTAAATGTATAGTACTGGGAAGCCCAATCTGAATTTAAAGCCTCCTATAATTCCATTATATTCATCCAAAATATATGCATGCATAGAAGTTCAAATAGAAGCTTGTAAGATAACTTACCGGCTCACCAGAATCTCCACGTGGCCCAGGATAACCCTAAAGAAAGACATACATGTTTAAAATGGTGTATGTGTCAAACATAACAAGCATTAACTAGTATTAAAACTTACCTGGAAACCATGGCAACCTGCGGTACCATTTCCTGGTAAACCATCTTCTCCCTGAAATTAAGAAATGGTTACACTTACAGTTCAGACATACACACACACACACAGCTCCTGGTGGGGAATATGATGGATGGCACACATCTGTCTCCCACACTCACCCTCTCCCCAATCTGGCCTCTGTCTCCCGGACCTCCTTTGATTCCTCTCGGTCCTTTGGGTCCCTTGGTAAGGAATGATAGGATTGGAAACATATAATAATAATAATACATTTTATTTCTATAGCGCTTTTCTTGAACCCAAAGACGCTTTATACATATATGAAATGTGACATGCCATGTTTTTGTTGAAGACATCTTGATGTTATCATACTCTGTGTGTGTCTATGCGTGTTTCTACATGTAGCGAAACAACTTTTAAAAGGTTTACAGCACAATACATTATTGCGATCGGCTGCAGGGTATTGTTATCTGGTTTTATGATACAATTAAAATAAATAAGTAAAAACAATAAGTGTGGCTTGATATTGAGTAAGAAAAAGATTGATAAACGCTGTGAGAATGGATCTGCGGAGAGCATTTCTCCGCGATCTCAACTCGTCTACTACACACGTTCAGGGAGCTCTAGAAGTCTATGGACATCCCTGAAAGTTGAAATTCGACGCTAAGGGCCCCCCCTTGCGTTGGAAAGTGACGACAGGGACCCTGACATAACGTCAACATAGGCCGAGTTGGGAGTGAGAATGTGTTGGTAATACACATGATTTATGATGATGAGAGCTTTTTGAATGCAGTATGCAGTAAAATGCAATTTATGGATCTTGGAGTTAAACGAGTGGCTTACAGTTGGAGCTTTAAAGATGTTGGAACCACTCATGTTCAAGACTTTAAAACCCAGCTTCAAATCCTCTTCCTATCGTTATATTTCTTTATAACATTACATATAAATAAGCATTTATTTAGTAATAGTTAAAGTTAGGGTAGGTAAGAATGGAGAAACTAGCTCGAGTGCGCTAGAATTTGAAAATACACAGCCGAAAAAAATCTGTCCCTTCCTTCAGACTTCCTTACAGAGCCCCTCCTCCAACACAGACGAACGCGCACATGACCAATGAGGGCACGAGATAAGTTTGTGCACAGATGGAAGGCTGACAGGCAGGTAGGCCATCCAGTTATTTTAGCCGGTGATTGGTCGTGCTTTTTAAAGTACCACGGCTTCCACAGATGAAATATTTGTATATATTTATTGTCAAAGCATTTAATTTATTCATTGCTATCGGGATGTTGAGAGCATTCCATGGAATATAACAAAAAGTGTTTCTGAAGTGAATTACCTACCCCACCTTTAAATAATGGTAAAAAAAAACAAAAATGTGAGCTGTTAGTTCTTAACACTAAAAAGCTTCCTATAAAATATAAAACACATTACTGTAAGTTAAGTGTTGATACTCTTTTCAGCTAATTTTCGTGAGAGTGGGCGTGGTTTGATTACATTGAATTAACTGTGACCAAACAACTGTCTTCAGATTCAGATTCAAACATTGCTTAAACCTGATTGGTTCAGGGAACTATGTGACATCAACCTTTTTCCAGTTTAGCCGGGCCCACTTAAAACACGAGGTCCAATAAAAACACCAAAACTATCTTCTCTCATGTGAAATTATCAGAAAAGTGTTCATCTAGGATCAAATCACTCATAGTTAGAAGCTGATGTATTGAGCAAATGTGTGTTTTCAGGATCTTTTAGTAAATGTATGCTCTTCGGGAACATGTGTGCGTGTTTGTGTCTTGTTGGGCTTACTTCTGGTCCAGGTGTGCCTTCATCTCCTCTGTAGCCAGGGGACCCGCCCTTGCCAGACTTGCCCTGGAAAACAACAATACCGTTAATGAGACGCAGTTAAAACACTTTTCCTACAAAAACAACCACATAAAGCACAATGAAAAAAAACTGGCAACAGGCTTTGACATCGTTTTGAACCAACACAACCTACTACATGGGGAAGAAGTAGGTTAATGACACACTTTTGGACACTATTTAAGGTATCCAATGCTGTACTTTTGGACAACAATGTTTGAAAAAAAATCAAATGAAAAAGCTTATTGGAAGAATTCCTCACCTATGTCTCCAATGAGTCTTTGGCACAGGCAAACTGTTAATATGTGATGGATAGTTAAATAAGAGCTAGCCTGTAATTGCCTCAACAAAGCAACACTTAATATAAGGCTGTATATTTATGTGATTTTCTTTACTGCCCTCTCTGGTTGACATTTTCTAGGACTCTTGGATCAATAGTCTGAAAATAACGAGTGGACGTATTAACCGTGACGTAACCAATTGATTTGTGGTTTAAGGTTTTGAAGATTTGAGATTTGTTTATTCCGTCTCCATCATGTTCTTTGGTAACAGAAGTGACAGGAGAGGGTGGAACAACCAAACACCTTTTTAGTTGGCCAATTTGTTTACGAAGAACAGATAGGATTAAAGTTCTAAGATCTGACTTTTGCCCCCCGTTGGAGATTGCGCAGCTTTAGGGCACGAGTGCATTACTTCGGATCACACCAATGGTGAGCTCCAACAGCCATGTGACTGTAGTCGATAGAAGGAGTGCGCTTTTGTTTTTCCTCACAAACAACAGCTGTGTACGGCTGCTGCATGCATCACCTCATTCTTGTCCTGAAGTTACACTGCTGAAATGGAAGAAATCCCTTCGTCTTAGAGTTCCTCGAAGCCAAAACTTTTTTTTCTCAAGGCTTACTCATTGCAGTGTCTGCTTGGCTAAATCAAGACCGGTTCTATCTATCGACTGGATACATTCAATAAATACTGCTCTACTTACTTACATCTGTCTCAAGATTGGACAGAATAATATATATATTTGCAGAAATGGCAAAATACACTGATACTACAACAACATTGCTAATATGTTAAAAGGAGGTTATAAATACTTGCAATACAGTGTGGTATGCCTTGCTTTTTGAGTGCAAATGGCTTCCATGACATTACCGAGCATGAGGACTCAGTTTTTCCTCAGTCAATGAGGTAGGTCTAACATGTTTGTTATTCCATGTTTTCTGTATTACTCGGTTTACTCAATCAAAGCAGAAAGCACAAAAGAGCCATTCAAAGTCTTGACATCACAGAGGGGACCACAACTAATGCTTGTAACCTATCATTATTATTACACTGCCTGGTGCACTATTAGGAAAACCATACTGAGGCTTTGGCTGGGGCGGACGGAGAGAAGAACTGAGTCAGAGGGGAAAAAGTGAGTGTGGATGTTCCCTGGTGGAGTAAGAGCTGAGAAAGAGGAGGAGTGGGCAGCAGCCTCTGTTTAAACTTCTGTCCAATAAAGCTACTCCCCCTCAGCATGAAATATGGATGGAAGCAGAAGGAAGCAAGTTCTCCTCTCCTACTGGAAAATAAGGATGGTGCCAGATAGAAAAGAGGGTGGTCCCCCTACAGTAACTCTACACAACATGCTAACTAACAGTGGTTTCTATAGCTCCCGTGTGTTTGTATCTACAGTATGTAAATGTATATTTGAGTGTGTCTTACAGGGTCTCCGTTGGGTCCAGCTGAGCCCTCCCTCCCCTGCTCTCCACGGGGTCCGGGCTCCCCCTGGCAAGGAAAAGAACAAATGTATAAACATCTAAAGGCGTTGAGGACAGTAAATGGACAAGTGAAGCACACAGAGCCAACTTTCAAACAAAGTTAGAGCAGTAGCAGCACATGGGGAATTACTTTATGGAAACAGTCTTCTATTAAGGCTGTTGAAATTGACTCGATACAAATGCCAAAAAGCATTTCCCATGGATTATTTTAAGGAGGACTTGCTGAAAACTCACAGACCCCTCCCTTCTCATCGTCCTTATCATCACTTACCAGGTCTCCTCTCAGCCCTCTGTTTCCACGGGAACCTTGCTCGCCTTTCTCTCCAAGTTGTCCCTATAAGGCATTTTAAAGATGTCAACAGATATTTTGGTAGCTGTCACACACTCGTCAATAATAATCATTTCATTTTCAGATTGATAATCATTTCATAATCGGATTTACTCTCTCGCCGCGAGTGCCATCCTGTCCCGGTGAGCCCTGTCAAAGAAAAACACAAAGAAGGAAATTAGGACGAGCCAATACAGATCATAGAGTTGATGTTCCTGCCGTTGTCAGGTGCTACATCGCTTACATCATCGCCGCGCTCTCCTTTGTCCCCGTTGTTTCCGCTAGGGCCGCGATCACCCTGTCACAACACAGACAAAAGCGTCACATTTCCTCAAAGGAGACCCGGAGATCATACAGATCCATATTTTATGTTGTACTGATTTACCTGAGGTCCCAGAGGGCCGTAGTTTCCAGGCCTTCCTGATTCGCCAACTCTTCCAGCATCTCCCTAAAACAAAACGTGTCTTATTACAACGCACTGAAAACCAATTTGACATCTTGGTAAGTAGCGTAAGAACATATTGCTCCACTTGAGTATTGCTATTTGTGTATTTTCTGGGATACTGTCGATCGATTTGCAAAAACACAAACGCATTTTTTTAAAAGAACTTTTTGGGCAGCCCAAGAATTTCATTTTTAATAAATAGTTAAAAAATGTGAGCACTTTGATTAAAAAAATTATTAAGTCAAATTTGACTACTTACACTTATATCGCTAAACAGATAGTGCTATGCTATTGGTTTATACAGGGACTTAAAGTTGCACTGTTTTTAGTGCATGAAAAAGTAAAAACATTTTACTCAGATTACACGCATATGGTAGTTTATGCTATGACACTTTTCCCTAAAAATAGATTTGAAAACATTGCTTTATATTGCCTTCTTTACAGTAATGAAGTATACTGAATCGTGACCCCTGTGTCTTCATACGTATCATATTTTAAGTTCCTACAGATACACAGCCCTAATAAAGAGCACAGATATTTTTTTTCACATCTTACATTTGCTCCTTTCAGCCCATAAGGACCGGAGTCTCCCTTTGGTCCCGGCTCTCCTTGCATGCCCTGGAAGCAGGAAACACAGACATGATCTCAGTACATGATCACAAGCAGCTGAATCCACAACACTCAATCTCAGGGGCCCTGCGTGTGTGTGTGTGTGTGTGTGTGTGTGTGTGTGTGTGTGTGTGTGTGTGTGTGTGTGTGTGTGTGTGTTTACAGTATGTCTATATGGCTTCATTTAAACAATATGACAGCAGAGAATGTAAACGCAGCAGTGATTAAGAGCCGCAAGCCTCAGTTGGCCTGTCCCGGGGGGGAATCCAGACGCAGGTCGGGATTTTGTTCAGGGCCGCACCCAGGGTGGCATTCCTAAACATGTAACTGTGGCTAATGGATGATCTGTAAACAATTTAGCTGAGCCTCGGGCAGATACGGAAATGGCCTGTTTGAGTGTGTACGTCTGTTTAAAAGAGAGCTAAGACAGTGTGTGACCTGACACCTGCACATGTGAGGGTTTGGTGTCAAACCTGATGTCATCTAAGGATTTCCATTTGTCTTGGATTCAAACTGTGCAATGTGTGCCATAAGTAAATTGAGTTGAGGCCAACCTGAAGACCCTAACAGTGGGATTACTCTGAGATTAAGATAAACGACTCACATCTGATCCGGGAGATCCTTTACAGCCGGGAAGACCAGCGAAACCAGCCTCACCCTAATGAGGAAAACCAGAGAAACAAAACTTCAAACAACTTTGTCGAATCAGCAAAACATCAGCCACACAGAGAGGCCGTAGTGTTGGGATGTTTCGGGGTCTGTTACTCACCTTGCGTCCATCGATTCCGTCATTCCCTATTAGACCTTTGTCTCCCTGAGAAAATACGACAAGATGATGAAGTAGAATAACATAATAATTGAACAAGAGATCACAGATAGGGAGCAGCCCTCTGGAGCTGTGAAGAGGTGCTCACCTTGAAGCCTTTGTGTCCTCTTCCGCCCTGCAAGAAAAACACACAGCGTTAGTTAGCCATGTCCGTGAATTACACAGTACAGAAATTCTCAAACATAAATGGTATCCTGTTTAATCAGATGTTTTTAAATGTTAGTACCTTTTCTCCTCGGCCACCACGGTCTCCCTGCAAACAGAAATACACAGGTTAGAAATGTCATGAAGTGATCAGAGAGGTCACAGCTAAACAACATGGGAATATAACATTTGTTTAGGTTTGTAAATGTTTCTTCCAACAAACTTCCTGTTGTCAGTTTGTTTCTGGGTCATGACCATGTTTGTGAATCTAAAAAGGTGGATGGCTTCAGACAAACCCAAATGACTGGACCTCATGTGTTTATGAAATGCACTGCATAGAGAAACTGACCTTTAGTTTTGGACTACAATATGAACAATATATGAAACACTGGCATTTGATGACTATGTATATGCATTACAGATCCCTTAAAGACCCTGTTCCTATAACAGAATGGTTTCATCTATTTTAAATGATTATTTTAGCTTCATATTATTAATTGAGAGTGTGGCGATTAATTGGTATTGACCAATACTGTGATATGTAACAAAAAAAGAAATATTGATATAATGTTTAAAATCCATTTGTGATGATAACATATAAATAATGCAGCGCCTCTTTAATCATTTCTAATTATTTTCGCTCATCTCACTACCCATTACCGAAATTATATTATTTGGCAAAAAAGAGACAAAATGCACAATAAGCAAATAAAAGTTTACATTTGATTGATAGCTTTGAGGTTTTTACTTTCAAGACATCGCTAAAATGTAGTTATCTGCATTATTTTTGGCCATCATAATAGTGTATTGAAAATGTGATATTTTTCTAATATGAATCCAATAAGGATGCAAAAGAGAATGGACAAACTCAGTGTCAATTTGCTTGTATGTTAGCATCCATGACTCATAGCTTTCTGATCCAATATCTGTCTATGCTCCTTTATATAGAAGATGTTTGATTCAGACTTAAGTGAACCCTACCTTCATTCCACTGTAACCAATGGGACCAGCATCTCCAACGTTGCCCTGTAAACACACAGAGAGAAATATTAGACAACATGGATGACCCTTCCATTAAGCCTGCATGCATAATCAAAAAAACTCTGTCGCTTGTTGTGTCCTCTTGCATGCATGTTTGTGTGTTGGTGCTGTGGTTGGTGGTGGAGGAGGATGTCACCTACCGTGGCGCCAATATCTCCCTTCTCTCCTGGCATCCCTGGTCTGCCTGATTCTCCCTGTAGAGAGGCAAAAAAAGAACAGATAATGTTATATTCTTTGCATTTTCTGGACGGCCATCTCTAGTGCTTAGAAAGGTATAATTGGTTGTTTGTATATTATGTTATCACACCTTAGCGCCACCGCCTCCGTTAGATCCTTTGGGCCCTCCGGGAGCCTGCAGACAAAACAATAAAATACAAAAGGTAAAACAGCTGCTCGAAGGAGAAGAGGAATTAATGTTGACGATAGCATAATTAATACCATACTTACATTGCAGTCGAAAGAGCAACACTGCGGAAAAAAAGAAAATATATTAAACACCTTGCACCAGAAAGAGCTCTCTGTATCTATACATTTTGAAGATTATTTTTGATAAATTCAAGGGGTAGTTTGTTTTCTGGTCAGATCATAAGTGATACTTAGTTTAACTATCAGGTGACTGTCAGGCTGGGTAGTATAACTCATATTTAACATATAACTGCAATGGTTTTGCTGGATATACTGTACAAAGATAGTGAATGTCACTTCAATCTCAGTTTGCTTTTCGTGCTCATTTCAGTTTCCTGTGGCTGCACTGAATGACCCCTCCTTGTTTCCTGAGTTTACTTTACAGTTTAGACTAGCAGTAATGAGAATAAACAACTGAGAATGAGCTAAAGGAAGGTAGTAGCCTTTAAACAATCAAAATACAACACAAATATAGACCCTGTAAGCATCCTCACTACTTTTAGGTAAGATTTATCGCATTTATAACATAAATAATTGTTGTAGCCAAAAATAAATAAAGTGTGTTTAGTAGAAAAATGTGCTTTGTTAACATTTGTAAGCCCTGACATGCAGTAGACAAGAATGCTGTCTATTCGAGTTGCATCAGCAAAACGTATCATAAACTACTCTGCTGTCGGGATGTTTCAGCTGCCAGAATACTCAGCGATGAAGGGAGTGTCGATATTATAAAGACAAATAGGACTGCTTTTGTATATACTCAAAAATGGAGTAAGGCCCAAGCACCCAGTCTAAAAGGTCCTACTGTTAGCTGAGTGCATTCAGTCTGAAAAGTAATAGACACACTGCCAAAAAAGCTTTAAAGTGAAAATGTTCTGATCGTTTGAATCTACAGTACTTACTGTGCATATACATACCTTTTAGTAAACTAACCAATGCACAATTACTATGTACCACCTTCTTTAATATATAAAGGCAGTTAGCAAACACATAAATTAAACAAAATGTAACTTCCTTTCACAAACATCTTACCGTATCCTTTGTCTCGTTTGTCTGAAAACAGGGAAAGAAAACAGAAAATGAGTGCAAATAATAAACGTTGAATTGCATATATACAGAGGAGAGGAGAGAGGAGGAGAGAGGAGGAAAGGAGAGAAGAGAAGAGGAGAGGAGAGAAGGAAAGGAGAGAAGGGGAGAGGAGAGGAGGGAATGAGAGGAGAGGAGAGGAGCGAGGAGGAGAGAGGAGGAAAGGAGAGAAGAGAAGAGGAGAGAAGGAAAGGAGAGAAGGGGAGAGGAGAGGAGAGGATGGAATGAGAGGAGAGGACACATACGATCATATCGATGATGGTGCGAATTGTTTCCATCTTGGTGGTCCTGGAGTCGTCAGCAGCAGTGAAGTTCTGTCTGTAGTTTGCATCTGTGGCGATGACTGACAGCCTGGTGTCCTGGGGAGACACAGATACACACATCATCATCACATGGCAGCTAGCTCAACATTAGCTTCTGGCAATATGGTCGCTAGTCCTGCTGCCAATATAACAGGCATCATCTACAGTTGGATTTCCATGTAGATCAAAAATCAAACAAAGATCTAAAACACTTGTTGAATCCATCATAGTGATTATGTATTATACTCAGCCTCATCACATTGAAATGTAGATCATATCATGAGTCACATTTGAGTTTTAGATTTTGAGAGTCAGTACGCTTACATTTAACTCACTTTACTTGAGTTCACCTTAATTCAATGACAACACAGCCAGTCTGTTTGAGTGTTATAACTTGATTTGAAGGTTAATGTTAGAATTAGTTTAAGATTAAAGCCATTGTTTTCAAAAACGCATTACACCTTTTGGTTGTAACTAATGCTGTATATGGCATTAGCAGTGTAATTTATTTATTGGCATTCTATAAGCAGTTTTATTGGGAAATTCCCTTTTTGAGTTTCGGAAATCTTAATTATATTTTCGCCCAAGCTACAGTAGTACTCATATAGAGTACATAGAGACAGATTCAAAATACAATTCATATGTATATACTGTATTTAGAATATAATAAGAAATTGAAAGACACTGAAAGGGTTGTTTAACATTTTGAATATTTCTCTTTTTACTGATCATGACTTAAAACAGCTACACTAATTAGAGACGGTGTAGTTTAAATGATTGACCGTTACCACACAACCCAACATTTTTCATCAAGTTCGGATCAAATCCTGATTAGTGCAGCCACAATCTTGAAATAAATTGTTCCCAACTGAGCCACAGAACAAACACTACAATGGAAATAAATCAATGAAATAATCAAAGGCATTGAAACTGATTAAGAAAATAGATTTCTTTACCTTTATTCTCATAAATTTATGGGTAAGGATTGGGGTTTTGAATTAAGTTGGGGTGTATTTTATAAATGTAATATTCTAATGAGGGACTTCAACAGCATACTAGTTTGAATATGTGTGTGTTTGTGTGTTTTCGGTACCTCCTGGTCAGGTGAGATGGCAACAGCGAACACTTTGACTCCATGCTGCCTGGCTTCATTAGCAGCCTCCTGTACGCCTCCACATGGCTCTTTGTAACCAGTAATGGGATGGCCATCGGTCACTACCACGATGTACTTGTTCTCATGGTAGTGGGAGCCCCTGCAAAACAAACACACACTCAGAAATGTTAACACTTCTCTTAAACATAATCTGCTAGAGTATTCATGTTAGTGTGAGTTATATTACCCAATGAGCAGCTCAGCCAGGCCCTGCTTGATGGCACAGTCAGTGTAAGTGCCCTTGCCGATGTAGTCGATGCCCATGACGTTGGCCTTCAGTTCCTCGCGCTGAGTCCTCAAATCACTCAGTGCTCGCACCAGTTTGACGTCGTCACTGTAATGCAGCGCTCCTGAGTTCCACGTCAGGATGCGGTCACATCGGTGGCGCCTGAAGCAATAGATAGTTGGCTTAGTAACAGTTATCTTACAGTACAGCTATCAGCTTCACTTAATGCAGTATGGTACGGAGAGGCAGTAGTGGAATTTGCTCCATGATACACTTCATTCTTGAGTTATCAAACAGCATCAGTTATTATTTTCTTTGCAAATTCTGACTTGACATACCTCCTATGGTTGAGTGAGAGATGATGAATTATGATGAAGTAGTTGTAATAATAAAATATTAAAGCATCATAATATTAGGACACTGACCGTTGTAATTATGTTTAAAGATACTTTGTGGACAATAATTCACACAATATGAAGCAACCTCCAGGGCTGGAGAAGGAAGTCAACGAGGAAGTGCCAATACATGCAGTTCCTCTAATGGCCACTCGAGGCTGGCTCCAAAAGCGAGTCAATCTCCAATAACCCCCATGTTAAAATGGCCAACTGTAACACTTTTGGTCCCTATGGCTCCATATTGTAGCTATCTGTTTATGACAATTTCAGTATTTGAAATGTGGTAACTGACCTGTTAAAATTATATTAAGATCAAAGTTATGCCTTCTTTAGGGAGTGATAGGAGTGAGCTGTCATAGCAGCTGTCTGCTATGCATCACCTAAGTTTATTTGAGTTACTGAACTTTATATCTCTGCCGGGTTTGATGTGTCTGGAGAATTGTATATATTGGACAAACAACATGGCTACCTAGACGGTTAATCTAACATCAGGCGCCTGCTTGCAATGGGCAAGCATTTGTTGACCAGTTTTGAACTGGATAGCAAGAACTGTTAAGTCTTTTGTTTAACTGAAACTTGGCTAAATACTGGAAAACTGGTCAATATTATTCAACCAGGACACTGATTTTTTTATATAACAGAACAAAGGTTTCTCATTAGAATAAAAGGGAGGAGTCGTACAACATTGTGAACAGCGAAACATGTACAAATTAAAGGATGGTGCATGCACTTTGCTAAGCAAGCTAGCGTTAGCTTTAACGTGAAATGTAGCGTTTGTCATGCTAACAGAATCAGCCAAACTCAAGGCGACTAAATTATATTTTACATGACAATGAGAGACGTCACAGTGACAATGTCCATCTTATATACAGTCTATGGTTAACACCAAGCTGTGGTTAATAGTACCAGTCAGTGGGGGGTGTGGTTGTGTGTGGTGATGTCATAGTGTCCCCAAAGTACACCTGTACATCACTGCAGCATGCTAAGTTACACCACTGTGGAAGCGAAGTACGTTTTTAAGTGAGTAACATTTACTTGTATGTGTGTGTATGGCTATGTGTGTGTGTTTGTTTGTTTGTTTGTTTGTTTGTTTGTTTGTTTGTTTGTGTGTGTGTGTGTGTTGTGTGTGTGTGTGTGTGTGTGTGTGTGTGTGTGTGTGTGTGTGTGTGTGTGTGTGTGTGTGTGTGTGTGTGTTTCTTACATGTCCTTGAGTTCATCTATAAAGTCAGTGGTGAATTTTTTGATCTGGTCAATATAAAAGTTGGGAGGTTTCTGTCTGAGGGCGACACTCTCGGATGTATCCAGCACGAAGAAAAGGTCAACCGGACAATCTGAACACACAAATAAAAAAACAGATAAACAAACAAAGATCGCTGTCAGCAAACACGATGCATGCATTGAACAAGCATAACACCAACAAAGTGTTTATGAAGCAGCAAACCCATGCATTACCAACTTATTATCCATCTATCAATTCAAGTGATGCTAGCACAGGTGTCACTCATAGAGTGTGGGCTTTACAGGCCAACCTCATTTTAACACAATGCTTTTTGGAGAACGCTGGCAATTTACTTGATACATTCATCTATACAGGTAGACAGGGGCAGGCCTGTACTAAATACCTATACACTCATAGCTGTCTGCATGTAGCTACACTTGTACTGGCCCTTATGCACTGTAACTTGGCAAGGCAGCAGGCCTGAGGTCATCACCTGCAATGTGTCCAAATGTATCACTTTGCATTCACAGCACTGGTACTTCTTAGTCTGCATCCCACCCAGCTCTTAGCATATTAAGACAACCATGGGATCAAACAAGGGCTTGCTTAAAGTGGGCTAGGCTACTGTCATATTCTGATCTTATTTACAGTTTATATTGCATCTGTACGCCCTTTTAAGGCTTCCCACTTAGGGAAGCAAAAGACAAGGAACATCTGGACTATCTCTTCACTCTGTATGACATGTTGCATTCAAACACAACGAAATGTTAACATGCAAGAAAAAGCCATGATCATAAGTAACAGTAGCATTTTTTTTTCTTGGAACATATTTCAGCAAACTTACCCGCAAACTTGTTTATTTGGGTCGTTGTCTGCGCTTCGGCCAGGAAAACGCAGAGCAGTGCAAGGAGACCTCTCAACGTCTCCATGGTTAAACGGCGAAAAAAAAACTAATAATAATTCACAAAACAACACAATACCCACAACAAATTAATTTCGAAACACTGCGACCTCAAACCCAATACACCGATTCGGCACACTTTTTGGTGATCCAGCGCTCCGCCGCAGTTTGTCCGAGGGGATCCACAGAGCGCGCAGAGGAGGACCAGCGCGCACGGAGAGGGAGGAGGGGGGAGGAGAGGGAGGAGGATAGAGTTCACGCGCTCTCACTGGGGACGGGCGGTAAGGATTGGACGAGAACGCGCACGGATTAAAAAGTTCACACAAAATTCCAGATATGCATGCTTCCTTAAAAGGGCGAAAGGGACGTGGATACTCAGGAATAAACAACACATCTGCTAACTTGGAGAGGATGCTCTGATGTGCACATATTCTTCTTTGCAGGGAGGAGAGTGCGTGTAAAACTGATCTGGATTGTGTTGTAATAATTTCAGGACATTTAAAATGACAAATCAGACGTTTGTGGTGCTTTTGTGTCGTGAGCATAATATGCCATGTACAAAATTAAGAACAAGAATAGAATTGAGTCACTTCATCAAACTTAATGAAAAGCAGCTGACCCATATTGGAAGCATTTGTATTCCCTTTCTTTGGAAAAGTCTCTAATTTCTTTGGGAGATGGGTGGGGTTTGAATACATCTGGTTCATTTCAACATCCAGACCTGACCTGAACATAAAAGCAAGATGAGGAGGAGGAGGGTGGGGGTCTTTAGTCATTTCCCCCCAGAAGCAGGAAGAGACACAGTGCCATCTAGTGCTTCTCGAGAACAAATGTTGGACAGGACTTAGGAAAGAGTTTCGGGGTGCAGTGAGGCACTTCCATGGAGATGTGTGGAGGCGTGGGCATTTGGCAAGGTGTTGATGTGGGTGGTTGCTGTGGACATGTTTGTGTGTTGAGCTCAAACTGTGAGGAAGGCCTGGACTCAGATTTTCCACTGAGATCACCTTTTCATGGAGGAAAAGTTGTGAGGAGAAGGAGGGAAGGAAAGGAGGGATGATGAGGAGAGAGGAGGGGGGACATCTGGGAATGATCTGCATTTATTAGCAGGCTCTCATAGTAAATCTGTTGGATTCCTGGCAGCTGTTGGGGGGGGGGAGGGTGTAAATTGTGATGCATTTATTTTTGAAATGTCTCAATAACAGGATCAGGAATACATTAAGCAATACAAAAATCGTGAGGAATTCATTAGCCAAGCATTTATGAGTGTTTTACAGTCGCATGGTGATGTTTTTCAAAGGAAGGCATCTTTTAACGGTCCTTCGCGGCTTTGAGTTCAGTGAATTACCTCGGAGTCATTATCTTTTCCCCAGAGGAGAAACAACTGGGGTCTGTCCTCAAAAGGTCAAGATAAAGCTCCTAACATGAAGAAAAGGAGAACTCCTATGCTTCCTAAATCTGAGAGCATGCTCTGCATAATGTCCCAGGCACAGGATGCAGAGTGAGTTTCCACAGGATCCTGATGTTCAGTGGAGGAGATTAGTAGCAGTTGTGAGTCAAAGAGAGACGGAATAGTGTGGTGTTTAACATCTTGCAACATTTAACGAGCCTCCACATCATTCATCTCCATGTGAATGGCACATCTTTTGGTTTTTTAAGAGAATATGATTCATATGCAAATGAAAAACATGGATGAGATGAAACACAAGGGGGAAATGAGGGTGGGGGAGAAAGCCTTTCTTCCAGCGAAAAACATGAAAGTCAGTACAGCACAGATGGAAGAGATTAATCACACTGTGTCTGTAACGCTATGACGTAAGTCTACATATGCTGACAAGGTCTCTGGAAACACTGTTGGGGCTGAATGGCACTGTGAAAACACAACACAAAGCGAGGACTTGTTTTGGTTTTGGTTTAAACCACTTCAGATACTGCTCGGCGCCAGTCAAAACATCAGGAAATTGCTGGCTAATCAGAATACCAAACCCCTCCAAATTAGGCTAATGACAGGAAATGGGCCGGGCCAACTTCCCCTGCTGTAGTCCCTTATCAACCTCTCATCTCTCAGACATATTTTAATCGTCTAGAGCCGGCAGAGAAGCAGATGATTCTTGATTAATGCCATTCTTAATTTCATCCCTATGCCTATAACTGTCTTACCCCTTAACGTGTAAGGGGGAGATGTTACTGGTTATCTGCTGCCATCTAGTGAAACATTTATTCAGAAAGCAAATGCAGTTTCAAATTTCCCTTTGCAACTTCCACCATTTTTCCTCCCAACTCTAACAGTTTTCCTTTGTTTAACAAAATGGTATCAACAAACACAAGGTACTACCATGGGAATTTAATGTGAAATTCATGAACCTTGCAAACCATAATTGGGTGAGATGAAAGGCCTGCAGGAATAAAGTTATTTCATGTTGAAATAAACCATTGAACCTCTCAGGCACGCACACATTTCTCTCAGTATATTTACAGCCAACGCCTTTGCAAACATATATTTTCACCAATATTACAGTTTCTGCACATTCACCGAAATAATATCTGGAATATTATCCAAACATATTCATGCATAAGAAACTGTTGGTCAAAAATAATTCAGTCTGATGCGTATTGAGGGGAAAGAAAGAGTATGTGCTAACGTAAAGGAAATAGTTGAATTCTTACCACGTTAGAGAAGATTGATACCACTTTATCTGAAAAGTGGCATCATAGAGTTTATGTATATAGACAACATGTCTCTTAACCAAAAATATAATTGGGGGATGGACTCTGCGCAGTATTGAGCAGGGCCACAGTTTGTTAGCATAAACCACCTAGCTGATATGTTAGCACCTGTTTGGCTGATATGATAACTAACCTTATTATCGCTATAAATACTTTAATTATGAAATGTACACGTTGTTACCTTGCCTGTAGCCTTGCTCCGTGATCACTTTACTCAGACAAGCTGCCAATCACAGTTGTCTATAATGATGTCACTCCCTTTTAATAGCATCAAATAACTGAATATAAATCAGAAAGATCCACACCTGAATGCACGTTGTGTGACAAGAACTACCTACAAAGACAGAAACTATCTTTGGGCAAATTGTATTTGAAGTATGTTTTGACTTTATAGTGCAGTAACATGGAGGGTTTATAGTCTGTACTGTAGATTTGGGGGAGATAAAGATGCTTTGGCTTCACTTGAGGGTAGCCCTAATGTCATCACTTGAGGGTAGCCCTAATGTCATCACTTGAGGGTAGCCCTAATGTCATCACTTGAGGGTAGCCCTAATGTCATCTATCTTTGCTTACAGTCTAATAGTGGTATCAATCTTCTCATGTGATTATCTAAATAATTATTAGTCAGTGGATTTCCCAAAAAGGTCAAACTATTCCTTTAAATGCTCAAAAAGTCCTACACAATTGGGTAATGTGACTACATTTACTTTACAGAGAAGAGGAAACATTTCACCTCAATTTAAACAGCATCATTTTATGTTCCTTCACGTATTGCTTGGTTTCGTTGGTCCTTTGTAACTGTAGCAGTCTAACTGCCAAATGGTGTGAATGTGTGAAATGTCCTGCTCAGTTCATGTTGGAGTGGCTCTTCAGGTGCCTCCTCAGGTGGTTCAGACAGGTGTAGGTCTTGGGACAGATCTGGCAGTGGTACGGTCTCACACCTGAGTGGTTGAGCATGTGCTGCTTCAGCACACTTCCATCTGAGAAGGCTTTCCCGCACTGCGTGCAAACGTACGGGCGCTCCCCTGTGTGCACGCGCATGTGAACAGTCACTTTGTGTGCCATTGTGAAACCTTTGCCGCACACTGTGCACTTGAAAGGCCTTTCTCCCGTGTGCGTGAGCCTATGCGTGCGCATTGCACCCATTTGGGAGAAAGCCTTACCACAATCTGGGCAAACGTGCGGCTTCTCTCCCGTGTGAACCCTGGTGTGGCTCCGCAGCCCCCCCGCTGTGGAGAAACACTGCGAACAGTGAGTGCACTGGTACGGCCGCTCCCCCGTGTGAGTGCGCATGTGCTGCTTCAAGTCATAGCGGTTCCTGAAGCCGCGGCCGCACACCAGGCAGCTCTCCGGTCGGTCGTCGTTGTGTCGGAGCTCGTGGTTGGCCAGGCATTTCTCAGACAGGAAACACTTGCCGCACTCTTGACACTGATAGGGTTTCTCGTGGTCAACCCTCTGATGGTATTTGAGCTCGCTGATGCCGGGGAACGTCTCGTCGCAGTATCTGCACCTGAAGCGATGGTTGGCGCTGTAGGGAAGCTGGTGTTCGCTCATCTGATGGTTCCTCAGCAGGTGGGCCATCTTGAAGGTCTTCCCACAATGAGAGCACTCGTATTTGGTCAGCAGCTGGACGCACTGATGTCTGACCCGCTCGTGGAGGGACCTGAACTGACACCCACACTTGGTGCAAATGTGGGACGCATTTTTACACTTCCTCTTCCTGTGCCTGGAGAGGTGAGCCTCCGTGCGAAAGGCTTTGCCACACTGCGAGCATCTGTAAGGCTTCACCGCGGTGTGGAACCTCTGGTGCTCGAGGAATTCGAAACGGTATTTAAAGCTCCTTCCACACAGTGGACAGTTATGCGTGACTCGTCCTCGCGGGTATGCAGCTTTCGAGGATTTCCTGGAGGACATAGATGAGGAGGAAGTCCGATGGGCGGAGCCACTCTTCCTGTGTTTGCCTCCACTCATTAATTTGACACTCTCCATTTCTCCGCCCTCTTCGTGTCGTTGCTGATGTTTGGTCAGACACTTGGAGGAGATGAAGCTCTTCCCACATTGCTTACACTGATAAGGCTTGTCATGATCTACCTGTTGGTGATACTTCAAGTCACCGATTCCTGAAAAACCTACCCCGCAATGACTGCACTTGAAAAGGCGGCTTTGGACGTGAGTCAGCAGGTGTTCCTTCAAACTGCTGGACTTTTGAAAACTCTTTCCGCAGTGTCCACAATCGTAGCTACGGCCACGTTTTGGGCAGTGGTGTCGGAATTTGTCCAGTGAGGTCGGAAAACTGTTCCCACATTTGATGCACAGATAAGCGGCGTTTTTGCATTTCCGTAGCCTGTGACCGGCTAGCAGAGTGGCTGTCCTGAAAGCCCTCCCGCACTCCGAGCAGTTGTAGGGCTGCAGCCCACTGTGGACCCTCTGGTGCTCGGTGAGAACGGAGTGGTGCTTGAAACATTTGTTACACTCTGGACATTTGTGCAGCCCTGATTGTCTCCTGCGAGGGGACGGTAACATATCAGTCCTTTTTGGGGATTCGGGAAAGTCTGTCGAGGTGGAAGGGTTTGTGGACAGTTCTTCATCGAACATGACGATCTGAGGAACGTCATTATTTTCGTCGTCACAACCACTCGGGTGGGAAGAGATGGCCACTTCAAGCGATGGAGGAAGAGACAGAGAGGGAATGAGAAGATCATCTGGCGGAAACGGAGCTGCAGGGAGGGAAACAAATTGTTAACAAAAATCTTCAATTCAAAAACTGTATGTCGACTAGTTCTTAGCAAATGTAAATTGTGCACGTACCGATTGTACTCTTAGCCAGTTTCCCGTGGCACTGTTTGCTCTGGAGAAGAAATTTAATGTCGTCTCCATTTGAGACACACTGCATGTACTCTTCTAGGACAGAGGGGGCCCCGCTGATCCAGGATGCCGTCTATATAAGGGAGGTCCAAAAAAGGAAGCATTTTCAAACACAAGATGACAGGTCTCCCGATTCATTTTGAGGCACCACATGCACCACAGACGCCTCTCTGTGTCATAAAAACCATGCCCATAGCTAGGCGTACATTTTTCCAGACAATAGTTGTATGGACAGATATGCAATACTTGAAGCTTGACAAGTATACGTTTAAGCATTGAAGTCTGTACTTTACTTTTAAGGGTAGCGTATTTCTTTGCCTGAGAGCGCATCTGGGTGAGATACAGTGAAAGAGAGCAGGATAATGTCGCAGCAGCTTCTCAGTGAATGCAGGGCCCAAAGCACTTGCATGTTTAAAACTAGATGCAAACAATGGTTGCTGCAATTTTTGTAATGTGAAATGCAAAGCTGGCCAGGGCTACATGTCTCAAATTTGCTTCTTTTTGGTCGGTTGAGCGTTTCAGGCTGAGCTCTATAGGTCGTAGAGACAGGTTTGAAATAAGAAAGGAAAGTAAGGATGGATTTGTACATGTGGTTAGATGTATAATACCCTTTAAAAGAATCGATTTGGTAATTGAGACATGTGGGCTTATTTATATCCATGCCCTACTGACAAGATCGATGTTCATGTGATCATTCAATATTGTAAGAATCCAGCTGCCGTGCAAGGTTACTTTTTATTTATCTAATCCTCTTAGTACCTGTTTGAAATCAGGGATTGGCAGCAGCTCCTCCAGTCTGGTGAAAAACTCACAAACCAGAGTCTCCAGTGCCGTGTCGAAATCAGGGCCATACTCCACTGGAAACACATTCTGTTACATAGAAAACAAAAAGTGGCACCCTCAGCACATGGCAAACTCCTTTAGAATCGGACAGGAAAGATCAACATCTCCTCGGTCAAATTTTGTTTGGTGAAATTGTGATTAAGAAATGAATTTATAACATTTGAGTTAAGAGCACTATGTAAATGACATAACATTTGACCTTGAGGAAGTGTTCTCTGCCATCCGTGTCTTCAATGAGGCCTTGCACCAGCTTCATAAAGTTAGCCTCTGGTGCTTCAATGACAGGATCATTTGTCTGGGTCAGAAAACAAAAAACACACAGATTATAGAAACAATAGGAACCGTCTACAAAGTAAAACGAGTGCAGTTCGTCCAACCACGATTCAAACAACCAAATTATATCAGATTTACTACTAACTACATAAAAAGCATGAAATGAGCAGTCTGAACCAGTCACTGTTTCAACATGTTTGCTTAAAATATTTAGTCAAACTATTAATTAATGATCAAAACAGCTACAGAATCGGTTTATGCTGTTATTTATAGCTTTAGTTGTCTTATCCTTTCAGTGCTGCAACCGAAACACTCACCTCCTCAATGCAAGAAGTTCGGATTCGGTTCAAGTGGCTCTCAACAGCCTTGAGATCTTCAGGGTGTTCAGAACGCAACAGCTCAAGAGTTGTCTGGAGGACATTTCAATTGTGAATATAATGTTTTCATGATAACCCTATCTCATTTGAATAGTTCTCATTAAACACATGATGTTATACACATTTCAAAACACTTACCCTTGCCCTCAGGCCAAGTGAGAGCAGTCTCCCTTCCCGTTTACTCATCAGCTCAGGAACTGCATCTGTTACCATGGTCACAAACTCCTCCAGTTTCCCATAGTGCTTTATGTTTCGTTGGCGAACAACTTCCCACATCACTGCTGACATCAGGCGAAGTGGTGGGACCAGGAGCGCCAGCGAGGAAAGGGGGACACTGAACTCTTCTAAATTAGAAAAATAGTTTGGGTCAAACAAACCTTAAAACTATTTGGGAACCTTGTTCTGAAACTGCTGATAATTACGTCATAATAAGTCACTTTTTAATGTTGAATATATTGTATTTTGACTATGTAGAATTGATTGATTGATTGAAAAGTTTATTAACAGCTTGTATATTGGGTACAGTACAGTACAAGTAGAAGATGTCGACTGTAATTAATATCCGGTTTGATATATGTATTTATATTAAAGTGGAAGGGGAATACACTCTAGTGCTAATTTGAAACAAAAAACGTCTTTCCTTATCAGTGTGTGATAGTGTGAAAGTAATACATCTTACTTTAGGGTCAGTACAGCACCCCATCCCTGAGATGCACTGGCTAGTGTGGTATACAGCCCTGTAGGGTGCATTATCTAACGCACCACGGCTGTGTGCATACATCTGACTTCTACCACCCAATGCATGTTACAGCTTTGATCGTTAGGATGTTCCTTAAATGCTAAAATAAACACATGCAATGCGTTTACAGTGCACCCGTCGCTGCGCGAAATGGCAAATGAGATAACGTATAGTTAAACATAAACAATTTGCAAACAGCTAGCTGTTAGCATCACCTCAGTAATATGTCAAATTACGCTAATTATCCGACTAACTATCAGTCACAAGTACCTAACAGTTGGGTTGCGTTTTCGACCGTAAATATACCTAACAATACATATTTGCTTGTTGTGCCCAAGCGTAAGCTAGCATCACCACTAGCCACAAGGCCGCTGATGTGTGGTAAAACCGACTCATTATTGGGAAAAACAATTCGTGTTCCAGGGATTAGACAAGGCCTGCTATGCCTCGGCTAATCCTGCGCTATGGCTATTCGGCTAGCCGCACAAGTGATATAGCCTACACACAGTTTTACCGAGCCTAGCAAGCTAATACATACCTGCGTCGTTCATTTTGGAATGATCTTATAACGTTGGAAAGAACAATTATTAAGTGTGCTATCATGCATACTTTCGGTTAGCGTGCTAGCTAACCGCATACACGGTTCAGGCGCCAACTTCTTCCTGAAACACGCTGTTCATCCTGGGAGCGTTAGCTGCGCGCTTTTAGCAGGGAGGTTCGTTTTGCATCACGGGGCAGCCCGGATAGGGACATTCATATTCTCTCTATTGCAAAATGAGACGCACCGCCTCTACGGACAATCATATAACTACATCTTTAAAGTAATGTTTCAATTTGAAAAACTGTTTTCCTGCATCCCTTATAATTCTAATGTAAAATGTTTTTCATAAATGTGTTTTACTCATAGGCTCAGAGTGAGCAGTCTCTGTGTTTCAGCTTGTCAAGATTACAGGAACTTTATTTCTTGGTGAATTATCTTTTGGTTGTCTCATTTTTTAAATTATTATTAATGTTAATATTGTTCAAGTGGTTTCATGTTGGGTTTAAGTACGAATGTTGCAGCTAGACACAAACACAGGGAACTTCCATACACTTAGTAGCAATTTTTACTCTGTTTTCTTAGAGACAATTTAAAACATGTTTGACAGATTCACAGAACAAAATTGAAAACACAAATGTCGTAATTGTACACGGTAGGCTACAATGTGAACAGATCCAACAACACAGGTAAATGAAACAGCCAGGACCAAATCTTTTGAAAACATAGTCCTTACTTAGAGATGGAGTGAAAACCAAGTTTATAAACGTATCACAAAAATGAGTCCAGGCTAGTTGCATGAAAACACATTAATTTGCTAAAAGTGGCATATGGTACTTTATTCAATTAGACAGTCTGGTTTTGCACTACATTGTGAGTTTTTTTCAAGTGTCTCTTCAGGTGAGTGAGGTTTGTGTAAGCCTTTGCACATATATGACAAGGGTAGGGTTTAAAACCAGTATGTTTTAAAGTATGTATTTTTAATACTGTGCCAGTAATACACCCTTGTCCACATATGGAACAGATGTAAGGGCGCTCTCCAGTGTGACCCCGCATATGAACTGTCAAGTTGCTTGCGGTGGTGAATCCCTTCCCACAGTCAGTGCACTTGTATGGTCTTTCCCCTGTGTGGATGCGTCTGTGTATCTGCAGATCGCCGGCTGACATACAACCCTTGCCACAGTCAGAGCAAAGATATGGTTTCTCTCCCGTGTGGATCCTTAAGTGTATCTTCAGGTTACCCGATCTGGAGAAACCTTTGCCGCAGTACGTGCACTGAAACGGCCTCTCACCTGTGTGACAGCGCATGTGAAGAGACACTTCATATTTGCTCTTGAAAGCTTTGCCACATTCCCCACAAATCTTTTGGTCCTGTTTCTTGTGGCGCAGCTCATGCTTTGTCAAACGGGCGACAGAGCTGAACATTTCCCCACATCGCTTGCACTGTTTGGAAATCTTGGGAAGATGACTCATCTGGTTGCTCCTCATCTCACTCATACTGGGGTACTCCTGCCCAGACGGTTTGCACGTGAAGTTGCAGATCTTTGTGTGGGTCCGCTCATGCTTATTCAGCAAGTGCATTTTTTTAAAGCTTTTACCGCACTGAGAACAGTCAAACCATTGGACGATGCGGCCACACCGGTGTCTTAATTTGTCCTTTAGTGATTGAAAGCTATCCCCACATTTAAGGCATATATAAGCAGCTTGTGTGCACTGTGTCCGCCTGTGAGACGACATGTCACAGCTCCTTCTGAAGGACTTCCCACACTGAGAGCACTTGTAAGGGTTTTCTCCGGTGTGCAGCCTCTGATGCTCCAGGAGTTTGTAGCGGTAAATGAAGCATTTTCCACAATGACTGCATTTGTGTGCAACTCTCTGCCGTGGAGGGGCAATCATTGAACTGGACGACGCGGGACTATTGGCAGATGTAGAGGGAGAATGGAAGCTGTCTGAAGCTTCATTATCATACTCCTCCAAAGTGAGAGCATCAGGAACGCTGTCGCTGCATTTCCCTCCTGTTGTTTGTCCTGCATTGCTGCTCTCTAGAATGATGACGTCATCCTCAGATGGCCATATCACATCCTGTATCTCCATATTTAATGCGTCCTGAAGAGAAATAGCCTCAGATTCTTCTTGCTCCAGAAATGTTTGTGTATTAGATTCTAAGTCTTGAGCATTTGTCTCTGGCAGTGAAGGAGGGAAAGATAATGACGAAAGAGCAGCTGCTCCGAGGATGAGGGCACTGTTTGGAAAGAGAACAAAAAAAGTGAGGATTATTTATTTGCATTTCTTTCATTGAAAAAGATCATATTTTCAGGTTTATTTGTGCCTCTACTGTGACATGTCTCCATGCTTTAATGTTCAAAAAGCTCTTAATTGTTCTCATACTGCCTGTGCAGCAGCACCTCTTTTCACCCTCTGTCTGAAACCAGAGCCCAGTCGGCTCTGTTGTGAATGGTCAACCGCTTAGAGATGTCCCGCCCCTTAGCCTATCATGTACAATGTTGGAGTGCTAGCCAATAGAAGCGCAAGGGTGACATAGTGATATCACTATGTTACAAAAGTAAACAAAGGAGTCAGATGGAGGCGTTTCAGGCAGGGGGGGGCGGGGTCACAAAAACCTATATAACACTGTACAGGAAAGGGAAACCCCCGAAATCATCCCTTTAAAGTAAATATCTATATCTATACATGTTTAGACATTTTCTAGACAAAACGATGAATCATTAAGACAAGAATCCACGGAATAATCATTAATCTAAATGACCACTAGTTTGTGCTTGAGAAATGTCTTATGGATTGATCTTTAGTTAATTGACAGTTTGTTTGAGGCACTATTTTGTACATTAAAAATGGTTGTATCCCGGGCACACTGACTTACCACTGGTATCCATTGTGTACATTTGACTAAGATGGGCCTTGCTTCTAAGCAGTACTTTGAGGTCATCGGCTTTGGATGCACACTGCATGGACTCTTCCAGCGCAGAGGGTGTGTCACCAATCAACATTTCTGTCTTTATCAATGAAAAAATAAGTATTATTTTAACAGGCTTGAACCAGACAACCAAAACCTGAAAATTATTTTATTAAGTGCAATTTTATGGCGTACGTTACTTTATTTACCTGCTTAAAGTCTGGTATAAGCAGCAACTTATCCAGTCTGGTGAAGAACTCACAAAACACCGTCTCCAGAGCTGTGTCAAAGTCAGACCCATACTCCACCGGAAACACATTCTGTGAAGAGGAACATTTAAACCATAAGCATGGATATAACACCGAGATACTATTTGACCATTCAAGCAAATTGCTACTTTTCATGTCAAAACTAACGAAGGGTGAAAGCAGAATCACACCTTGAGGAAGTGTTCTCTCCCTTTTGGGTCGTCCAGGAGTCTCTGAAAAAGCTTGACAAAGTTGGATTCCATCGCTTCATTTCCTGGATGCACCTTTAAAGTCATATCAAAACATATAGAATTAGCAGAACATTCTTATACAGACAACGTTTGAATGTCGGTGATTTAAAAAGTCACACACCAGTTTTGAGGTGGATGGCATCAGGCTGTCCAAACGTGTTTTAACATCTGTGAAGTCCTCTGGCTTTTCAGAACTTAATATCTGTAACATCATCTGGTGAAAGATGTTAACAGGAGTTATTAACAATTAGGGGACATCCAGAATCCCCTAATTGTAGCTACAAACAACAATAAAGAAATAATAAAATTAAGAAAAGGTGCAAAACGTAAAGCATTTCCATTAAGCTTTTATTATCTGAAGAGGGTAAATGAAATGAAGTAAGTAAATGAAGTAAATAAGTACATTTTCATGCAAAAAGAACAGAAAAAAATGCTTAAATGTAGAGATTTCCTCTTTTTTCTCTCTATTTCTATCATATTTATTTGTATCTTATATATTTTTTTTACCTCTGTAAAGAGGCTTCGAGATCTTTATAAAGCGCTTGATATATAAAATGTATAATTATTATATTAAACTAAATATCTAGATTTTTTTCTAGTTTTATTGATAAACAAAAGTAGTTAGCCTCTAGAGAAGATTAACTGCATTACTTAAAGTCATGAAATGAAAACGGAATCTTATCTAAAGAACAATTATAAAGACTAAAATACTTATATCAACAACAGCAATCAGACAAACACCAACAATACAAAAAGGTTTAACATGATCATTTGTGAAGTGTAACTTTTTCCAGCTTGGATCTGCAAAAAACAACTTTATTTCAATAAAAAAAAAGTATAGTCCATGTGAATCACTTGCCTTTGATCTTAGGCCCAGAGTGAGCAGTCTCATCTGTCTCTCTGTAAAGATGTCAGGGATGGCTTCAGTCACCAAGGAAACAAACTCCTCCACTTTCCCATAATGCATTATGTCTCTCAGACGAACCACCTTCCACATCACAGCCGTCATCATCCTCAGTGGTGGAACCAGGAGCCTGAGCGAGGACAGGGGCAGGGGGCCCTCTGCAAGGGGGAGAGGGGACTGAAGCATTATTGCATTTAAATATGCTTTCACACCAGAAATATAAAGCATCCAAACTAATGTACAGTCTCTCTATTGTTAGTAAATGGATGTACTGAGAGCAAAAGTGATGAAAACACCTGCTTCTGTTATAAGACGGTTCATATAGGCTAATCTAACTTTTAAACACATCAACAAGTTAAAAAAAAAAACACTTCAACCTCAGTTTGACTTTACTTGAAGAAGCTGAACCAATTATAGCCTGAAAGGTGCAATTATTTTTATTTTGGTTTATCCATTGTTGTGTTATCGGCAGCCAACCAACGTTTTAAAAAAAAATCATTTGTGAAACATTAACTAAGGCCAAAAACAAACAAAAAACTATTTTTCAGAAACGTAATTCCTCTGCTGGATACATGCACCAAATACATTAAATATAATGTAAACTGCAATAGCTTCTTCCTTTCGCGTTGTGTCTAAAACACCTCCAGTAAAATGAATGTTATTAGTTGAGATCTAGGAAGTTGCTGTTAGCAGACAAGCTAACAACACCAAAACAATCCTACATAAACCCAACAAAACACATAAGCTTACCCATTTGTTTCCCTTTTAAGAGTTACACAAGTTGAATTGATGCAGAGGAATGTCTTCTAATTTAGAACATGTTCTTTTTTTAGAGGCTTTCTGTGAAAAATAGTTTCTAACAGCTAATTCAGCAACTCGATGCTTGCACTTCCTTCTTCTTCGTTGGTGTTTAGAAAACCAGCTTAAAGGCGTTTTACGGCCACCTACTGGGCGGCAGTGTAGAGAAATAGACAATGCAATGCAATGTAGGAGTGTAGGACCTACATGTATGGCATTGTCTATTTTTCTACAGTGTAGGTAACAATTAAAACAATAACAATGATGATGATACAAATGTCCCAGTATTTTTTGCCTGCCATTCCCCCCCCAAAAAAATTACATTGAAAAGTAATTGGGATTGTCCTAATTGGAAGGCGAGTCTTCATGATTTTCTTTCTACAATGGAGAAGTACATGTTTCTTTCTGGTTGGCTACACAGTCAGTGTGTGTATTTTCCTGTTGGCTGCTTGACTATTTTTTTTATGTATGACCTCAAAAGAACGAGGATTATTTTTTCACTTTGTGAGCTCAGAAAATCTTAAACACCTAGTAAATCAGCAAAGATACACAAATGTTTGTTTACCTCCTTTTTTAAATTAACTATGCATTGAATATGTATCCGTTTTGAAAGTAAACTTTAAAGCTTATTTTTGCCATTACATTCTGTAACTGTAGGTGCAACAATCCCCTGGTGGTGGCAGTGCAGTCTTTCTAACGGTTAGTATTCATCAGAAATAAAGGGAACGTTGGAAAAGTAATTAGATAGTGCTTCATCAGACCATCTGGACAGTGTTACGGCCCATGACACCAAGTAAATCCCTGCAGTGCCTATTGTGTGACAGAAGGATCCTCTTGTAGTTAAAAAGGCTATTTCCTCTACTCAGATTCTCAGCCCTTTTTGTGAAGCCAACCTCGATTTGTACCACCATCAGCCACCCAGCAGCACAGGGTTTAAACATTTCCCCAAGGAAGCTTACAGCTAACATCCAGGGCAGACGAAATGCTGACTTGAAGTAGAATTTTATTAAACCTTAAATAGAGTGTCCCATTTACTGGATTGTAATTTTTTTGTCATCCTCAGTAGCCTATATTTATAACATTTGTATTTTATAAAAATAATTCCTGATTTTGTATGTATTTCCTTAATGTTTTACATTAATACCCTTGCTCAAAAACCTCTCCCTTTTCTTACTAATAAAGTCTTTAAGTAATAACAGTAGTGCATTTGATATATTTAAGTCTTCGGTCGATTTAAAGAGAGTGTGTCATGTTTAGTAGAAATAAAGAATTCAATTCCCATTTATCTCTTTGACTGATGATGACGCGACACAATGTGACTCACGATCCTCTTTATCTAAATGTTATTTGAATTTGCCACAGATAGAACATGCAATACAGGAAATGTCTTTTTTATTAGAGTTTAGCATGTCTACATAATATGTAGACTATTTGTAATGCATTACGTTGACATTGCTGTGTTTCACTACTGCATTTTGTAATTAGACATAGTGCCTTTTTAATCTTTTAAAAAATGTTTGCTCTCTCTGATGAAGCTTTAATCTCCGCCACATGTCCAAACGCTTAAAAATCAGATCAATTACTAAGTCACATTCAGTCAAGTCACATTTTTCTGGCATTTCATGCACAAATCCAAATGATATTCAAAGTAAGCAGCTGTCTATTATGAGATATATGGGGAAGTATAGTGTGTGTTTGCGTAGTTGTGTTAATGCATGTATGTCCACACGTGTACTATGTATGTGCATTTGTGTGTGTGTGTGTGTGTATGAAAGAGAGAGAGAGCGAAAGAGAAAGAGTGCGTGCATTTGTGTGTCTGTGAGTGTGTAATTAAAACAAGTGATTTTTTTTTACACACAGATTATCCCTCTATCCCAGCTGGTCAGAGTTGGATTTGACCACCCCGACAACCAGAGAGAGGAAATCTCTTTGGGGCTAAATCCAAATTGGCACCGTTGGTGATTTTTTCCAAACTGAAAATGTGGGAGTGCTCAACTATTAACTATTAAGTGAAATCTATGAACACGACAAACCATATAATATTACAAGTCACTGATGTCTTGAAGAGGACATTTTAAGAGAAGGGAAATACACACAGTCCTTAAATATTCCAAATATTGTTATGTTTTTATTCTCTTTTTTACGACTGGGCACTATTTATTATAATTTTCCAGGACTATGTTGGTAGCTTATCATGCAGCAGCATTACTGCGTGGTATTTATTTGTGTGTTAGCCTCTTCTAGCTTACATATCAATCATCACAGCTCTAAGCTATGTTGTTGTATGTATTCAAATGTGCATTATAGACAAATTCATGCTTTAAAGAGTGATGCATTCAAAGAGACAGACAGCCATGGAGATACAGAGGTTTTTGTACATCTGTTCTGTTTTTTTTATACAAATGGGCTCAGAGAGCGAGATTTAACAGCGCCTGCCTTGTAATGAGGTCAAATCAGCTAACTGTTTCCTCATATGAAAATGGAGGGACACTGCGCACTTGCAGTTTTGAATGTTGGATTCTGGTACACCAATGTTAATGTTATGTTATGTTACAATGTTATGGCAGTGTAAGTGTTAACACGTAATAAACCTTGCAAACATTTTCTCAATAATCCAAAACACGTCTTCCAACAATGTGGACTGTAGTGAGAGTTGGAAAAACCAAAAATATGGAAAAGAGTTTTATTAACATTTCATAAAACAATCCATGAAACGAACAACCTAAATGCAATACAGACAATCAGGTTCTCAAGGAAAGTATTTTATGTAAAAATGAATACAGTTTAACTATATAATTTGATCATATCTTGTTATGGCTGTCATGAGAGTCACTGAAATGGTCTTTGAATATAAATACGTTACAAAAAATAGGTAAAAATCAGCTTTGCATACATTACACAGCCTCAAAGTATTCTATAGTTAATTACAAAATGAGCTTTCAGTCCATTCATGCTCTTCCAATCCACATCCATTAGATCAAATTAGATGGCCTAAAGAGAGTCAGTGAAGTGTGCGAACAACATCAAAATCAGGCACATAATTCAGGGATTATTCGTACACACAGTTCTTCTTTGTAAGTGATACAAGTTCATCTTGTAATGCGTTATACTTGAGAAATTAATAAATATTTAGTTTTTCACACAAAAAACTTTTGTACAAGCTTAAAAGTTTAATACAATTTTCTGAAGTTCTGCTTTTTGTAATTTGAAGTTTAATTGAATACACTTGATGCTATTTTAACCATAGCATCTTAATTCAAACTGATTTCTTAAATAAATTAAGAAATCCCAAACACTAGCATTTAAATCTGAATCATAAATGTGGCTTACAAATAGTTGTTTTGTGAATGTAATATGTTTTACCTTGAATTTTTAATTATTGAAATGTTAATTGAAACATGTTATGAGTAAATGTTAGCTTTGGTTCAAATCATATTGCTGCTGAATAAGAGCTCAATAACGGCTACAATCCTAATGGAAATACACTTATGTCAACATGTTTAGGAGGAATTGTGTTCTAAATTCTGAATCTACTGTTGGTTTATGAGTTGCATGGATACAGTATGTGTTCAAATATATATTTTTCCTACAAAATTGTTTGTTTTTATAAGAACTGTTTGCTATTGTTTAGCTGAAATTGTTTTGTGTTAGCTATTTTAATTGGTTAGCTACTTTATTTGGTAAGCTATTTTAGTTTGGTAGTTCTTGTACTAGACTGTGAGCCACCTAAGTTTATTACAGTAGGTACTTCAGTCTGTTAGATAGTTTAATTTGTTAGCTACTTCAGTTCCTTAGCTACTTTAGTTTCTCAGCTACTTCAGTTTGTTAGCTCTTTTAGTTTGGTAGCTCTTGAAGTAGATTGTGAGCTACTTTAGTTTGTTAGATAGTTTAATTTGTTAGCTACTTTAGTTCCTTAGCTACTTTGGTTCGTTAGCTCCATTTTGTTGGCTAGTTTTGTTTGATTGGTACTTTAGTTCTTCAGACTATAAAAATAATTTATTTAGAGGACTTTTTCACAACTCTGATTCTCTTTGTTTTTTTCTATTGTTTTGCAGGCTTGGGTATGTCCGTGTCCATTTCTGTTGTCTTGGTCATCTCGGTGTTTTTAGTGTTTCTCCTGGAATGAGGTACAGTGTTTACTGATATGTTAAAACTGCAGACGTGGTGTTGAGAGTGAATGTATGCTATGTTATAAATGATCTGCCAAATGTAAAATTTAAGATGGCTTGAGGAAAAGTTCAACTCTGTTGAGAAGTTTTTTACTGTGTTACAAAATATACTTCTGCATTGTTCAATTTCAACAGAGACTGAGTTACTTAAAAATATTGCATATATAAATATATTATATAAAAAGTTTCTTCTCCTTGACCATGAGTTATCTGAGCTATATTCTCTGCTGTAAACAAAACAGACAAAACCACACAAACACTCTCCACACAATCGATTCTCAAAGGAAAGTTTCCTCATAGTTATCACCAGGCTCCCCAAGTTCAGAGTCTCTGGATATTGATCTGACGACCTCAGAGAGGTCACTGGCTGCCAGGGTCACGCTGTCATAAGATGGTGGTGAGGACAGTAGAGTGTCCTCTGTTGTCTGTACAATGTCAATGATTCCATAGTGCTGCATCATGGAGGCTATCAGCCCCACTGTTGCTGGTGCATTCTCCACATCCACTTCAGTCTCATAGTTCATTTGTCTGTAGAGGTAGGATGCCTGCTTCATCTGCCGGCGCACCAGATGCCTCCTGTAACACCTTTGGATGATGATCGCAGACACATCTTCCAGTTTGCGACGCAGTGTGGAAGTGATGGGCTCGTGGGAAATCTTAGATGGGTTGGTGACCATGAACTTCTCTTCCATTTGCTGCTTGAGGGCGTCCATCTCACCCGACTCTCCCAGGACACGCTTTGTGAAGGCAAACAGGATGTCCAGGCAGTGGATCCGATCCCCGCTGACCATGGGAAGGTCCATGGAGATCAGCTTGATTCTGTTGGGCTTGGCTATGCGCAGTGGCTCTGACAAATTGTCAGCGAAGATTGACAGCATGGAGAACTCAATGAACTGCGTGGCCTCAGAATCAAACTTCTCCCAAACCTCATAAAACATTTCAAAATCATCCTCGCTCAGTGGCTCCGTACTCTCCTCTGTGGCAACACTGAAGTTCTCCAGAATGATAGCTATGTACATATTTACCACAATGAGAAAAGAAATGATTATGTAACTGACAAAGAAAGCGATGCCCATTGAGGGGCTGCCACAGTTTCCCCGGGTGTTAGTGCCAGTATTGACAAAGTGAAGGTCGCACTCCTCTGAGTAGCTGGCCATTATAGGACTCAATAGGTTATCCCAGCCTGCCGAGGTACTGATCTGAAAAAGGCAGATCATACTATTCCCAAAGGTCTCAAAGTTAAACATGTCATCAATCCCATCTTGTTTTTTCACGTAGGCAAAGTTCGCCATACCGAAGATAGCATAGATGAACATTACGAGGAAGAGCAGGAGGCCAATGTTGAACAGTGCTGGCATGGACATCATTAAGGCAAACAGTAGAGTCCTTATTCCTTTGGCTGCACGTATAAGTCGAAGTACACGTCCTATCCTTGCCAGTCTGATGACCCGAAACAGGGTTGGAGATACAAAGTACTTCTCAATGATGTCTGCGAGAACAATCCCTAAAGGAAGAGAGAAAGACAAGAAAAATGTAGTTTGACCTCATTACACAATGATGAACTTATACTTTAAGCTGCACTTATCAATATTTTCATGTACAGTGATCGTTTAGGAATGAGTTGTGTCAAGGGGTCACTGGTAATGACAAACTTCACTGTTTTGGTTCACTTAACACTCTTACAAACCTTGGTTCCAGCCATAGGAGGAGGCACATTTAAAATAAACCTGTCTAGCACCAAATGGCAGACTAAGTATGCTTCTAGTTAATAAACATAGTGGAACATTAAGTAGACATATATCTTCCTTGAGAGTCGGTAGAGACCAAAACAGAGCTAAAAGTAGAGTAAATTCAGGAATGATATTCTTCAGGTGGTCATAAAAATAACAGTAAGTAAATGCCAATGCCTAGTGGGTGCACACATTTCCAACTGTTTGCTAAAATCTTAGCAATACCAACTTTATAATGGGATACTATGGAAGTATTTATATTTGCAGATTATTCCACTGCTTGCAATGGTAAAAAAAAGAAGAAAAAAAGTTAGTCGAGCTTTAAGACTTCCTCACAGCCAGAAGTGTATATTGTATGCCACAGTTAAAGCTGAGAAAACAGCAATTATTATAAATAGAACGAAAATAAATTAACAGAGAATTAACTACAAAGCCTTTGTCCAGAATGCATTTGAATTATATAAATGATTAGAGATTTTTATTCTGCACCTTGACGTGGATACATCTGCCAGAAATCTGTCATTGAAGCATGTACAGTAGTCCAAGAGAAAATAGCAAAAAATGCAAATGTCACAATGTTAAAAGATATGGTGCTAAGAAAGAGCAGATAAACCAATGGTACTGAAAAATCTAACACCCTTGTCGGAGGCTAACAGTAAATGGCATTTGTTTTTTTTGCGTCTCAACTTACCCACAATGGAGAGAATTATCACCACAAAGTCAAAGATGTTCCATGCAACTGTGAAGAAATAACAGCGGAGAGCAAAGATCTTGATCAGGCATTCAGTGGTGAAGATCACGATGAAGGCCAGGTTGATCTTGTTGAGAATGGACTCCATGCGCTCTGACTGCTCGTCGGTTTCCACCATCATAGTCACCATGTTGATGATGATGAGCATCATGATCATGATGTCGAAGGCTTGCTTTGACACAAGATCGAAGAAGAAGGCTTGGAGAATGTTCTAGGATTGGGAAATATAAATGGCAATTATTAGTATCAAGAATGTGTGAAAAAAAGGTATGAATGTATTTGATGTGGATGAATTGTTATGCTATAATATAAATAATATATATAATAAAATAGATAGATGCGATTGCTAACAGACATCAGGTAGGATTTTCTGTGAAATGGCAAGATGGGTGGGAAGGGGGAGGGACTGGGTGGCATGGGAAAGGGATTCCCTATATTTTTTCTTTGTCTTTTCTTTTTGTATTATTGTCTATATAATTTGTATCTGTGTCCCTCTGTGAGGGCAAACAAAAAACAAGACAATAAAAAGTTGATCACAAAAAAAAAGAATGTGTGAAAAATGTGTTACATTTGAGACTATTATTTTACCGTAGGCCTTGGTATTGGCTTTTGGGGTTTTTTAGATCCTAATTTCTTCATAGCATTGTAGTACTTCTTCTGTTCTTCAGTCATGAAGATATCCTGTCCACCTAAGTATAAGCAACAAAAAACACCAAACATTATTTTTACAAACAAATGGGACAAGAACAGTTTAGCTACAGTATCAACAGAAGATACTATTTCCCTCTAAACCAGGTCAGTTAAAATTTGCCTGTGGCAGAAAAAAGTTCTGTGGTTTTGCCCGGTAAGAAACATATGTAAGGAATACGTAAAATATCTAAATCTGTGCAATTTTTGGCGAGTGAAATTGCATCTAGTACATCAAAAGAATTACTTGCAAATATCAAAGTGATGGAGGCCAGTATTGCCAATACTCATCTTTCTTTTCTGCTGATTGAAGTTGTCGATAATGACACCGATGAAGAGATTGAGGGTGAAGAAGGAGCCGAATATGATGAAGATGACAAAGTAAAGGTACATGTAGAGGTTGATTTCTCTGATGGGTTGTTCCTCCACCTAAAACCAAACATTTTTATAAGTCAGCTGGTCACTTCGACATGTTCATGATGAAGGCTCTGTATGTATGCAGATAGAAATACTTACTCCTCTTGAATCAACAGCTGCGTGCATTATTTCCATCCATCCTTTGAATGTAGCCTTTAAAACAATACAAAATGTCACATTGCTGTATGGGTACTGCATTGCAAACAGAAGAAAGGCATGATTCTAGGGCTGCTCTCGGAAAGTCAATTGAGGCGCAACATCTGTTGGTAACCCGTGACTTGACCCCTATACAAATATTATGTAATTCACACAAAGAACTAAAACAAAAAGTAATGGCGTGACTTGAAGAAAAGTCGAGCAGGTCGAATAAGTCAAGCTGTTGTCTTTTTGTTTAGGTTGTTTAGATTGATATATATTTGAACGGAAAGTCATATTTTCGTATTGAGCAGCTAAATCCGATTAATACAATTGTGATTTGGGTTCAGCCCTGCACAATACCTTAAATCCAAGCGTGCTTGGCATATTTGCCAAAATCCCACACAGTGCAGCAGATAAAAACTCACCACTTGCAGAAGGGAAAGGTAGCCAAGTCCCACGTTGTCGAAGTTGACCTTCACTTTTGTCCAGTAGAACTGGGTGTCGTTCATAGAGAGGCACTCTGACTTGTTGTTGACCAAAGAGACATTGTGAATGAAACCAGTTCTGTTCACGCACTTCCCGAACTTGCCAGCGAACAGGTTGACCCCCATGATGCTGAAGATGAGCCAGAAGATGAGACACACGAGCAGCACGTTCATAATGGAAGGGATGGCTCCTATTAGAGCATTCACGACAACCTGATGAGCAACAGGTAAATACAGGTTAGTCTCACAGCACTGAGGTTCTCGATGAACAGATTTCAGATCTACAAATCACTGCCCGATTCTTTAAATATTTGAGCATTTCGAGTCTGATTATAAAGCTATTTCTTATTTAGCTCATGATCTGTTTGTAACTTCTGGTCACTTTCCAAACAGTCTCAAGGAGGCAAGAGTAAACCCTCTCCTAAAGAAACCCACTCTCAACCCGTCTGATGTTATAAACTACAGGCCTGTCTCTCTCCTCCCGTTCCTGTCTAAATCACTTGAACGCGCTGTCTTTAAACAACTCTCCTGTTATCTCAATCAGAACAACCTTCTGGATCCGCACCAGTCTGGTTTCAAGGCAGGTCACTCCACAGAAACTGCCCTCCTTGCTGTCACTGAGGAACTGCACACTGCTAAAGCAGCATCCCTCTCCTCTGTCATCATCCTTTTGGACCTGTCTGCTGCATTCGACACAGTGAATGATCAGATCCTCCTTCGCACTCTCCAAGAACTTGGAGTTTCAGGCTCTGCACTTTCCCTCCTCACCTCATACCTGAAAGACCGTACCTACAGGGTGACTTGGAGAGGGTCCGAGTCCGACCCTTGTCAATTAACTACGGGGGTCCCTCAGGGCTCTGTTCTTGGTCCCCTCCTCTTCTCCCTGTACACAAACTCGCTCGGATCAGTCATTAGCCCGCATGGTTTTTCATACCACTGCTACACTGACGACACCCAATTCATTCTGTCCTTTCCCCGCTCAGAGACCCAGGTCGTCGCACGCATCTCTGCTTGTCTAGCTGACATCTCTCAGTGGATGTCTGATCATCACCTCAAGCTCAACCTTGACAAGACTGAACTGCTTTTCCTTCCGGGAAAAGATTGTCCCACTCTTGACCTAACAATCAACATTGGCACAACTGTTGTTTCCCAGACTCAGACTGCAAGGAATCTGAGTGTGACCCTAGATAACAACCTGTCCTTCACTGCAAACATCGCTGCTACAACCCGCTGCTGCAGATACACGCTTTACAACATCAGGAGGATGCGTCCCCAGCTGACCCAGAAAGCGACGCAGGTTCTGGTCCAGGCTCTCGTCATCTCACGCCTAGACTACTGCAACTCCCTCCTGGCTGGTCTACCTGCATGTGCCATCCGACCTCTGCAGCTCATCCAGAATGCAGCTGCTCGCCTGGTCTTCAACCTTCCTAAATTCTCCCACACCACGCCGCTCCTCCGCTCCCTTCACTGGCTTCCGATAACTGCTAGAATCCACTTCAAGACACTGGTACTTGCTTACCATGCTGCGAATGGATCTGGCCCTTCATACATCCAGGACATGGTTAAACCGTACACCCCAGCACGTGCATTCCGCTCTGCATCAACCAAACGGCTCGCTGCACCCTCGCTGCGAAGGGGACCCAAGTTCCCATCAGCAAAAACACGTGGGTTTGCTATCCTGGCTCCAAAATGGTGGAATGAGCTCCCCATTGACATCAGGACGGCAGATAGCTTACACACCTTCCGGCGCAGACTGAAAACTCATCTCTTTCGACTCCACTTCGAGCGATAGAACTATTAACAAAGCACTTATATACTAATAAAGGACTGGCTTATCTAAAGCCAGTTGAGTAGCACTTGAAATGTTTTTGCTCTATGAAGCCTGATGTACTTATATGATTCTGTTTTCTTCAAGTTGTATTTTGTTGGTCGAACGCACTTATTGTAAGTCGCTTTGGATAAAAGCGTCAGCTAAATGCAATGTAATGTAATGTAGAGTGGACTTATAATTAAGGTATGTAATTTTACATTTTAAACAATCAAGCATTCATTACATTTAGGCTGATTTAAACATCAGTTATGTTTGTGTTATGCGCCTTCAACTTTAAATGTAACTCATGTGTCACACTTCCTAAATAAATCTCCATTATTTTTAAAAGTTACATCTAATGAAGACATGCCTGTATGATTTGCAACCAAGCCATAATCGTATTTTCATATTTATGACAGGACACGACAAAATGTCTACAGTGTCTCTGGGCTGATGAAGCTAGCCATGCTTTGAGCTAGATGCTAACGACAGCATGGTCACAATGACAACAATGCTAACAGGCAGATGTAATGTTAACCGGTCTCACTATCTTAGTTAAACCTGTTAACATTTGGTAATTGGTTGTAAACACCATGTGAATATCCATTGAAAGGTTGAAATCAGGGTGCAAAAAACGTTTTTGTCCACTGGACTAACTGGACCCCTCATTAGATTACCTTTTTTTTGGCTGCTGAGTCATTTGAATCTACTAGCATATTTTACCAACATTTGGCTAGTAAAAGGTACAAATGTTGCACCCAGGTTTAAATATCTCACTCTGAGCAAAAGTGGTGGATGACCAACTGACCGATTTACTGACTAACTTCGCCATCACTACAGTGCAACAATATCCAGTAGGGCCTGGCTCATTTCGTGGCATCTGCAGGCAGTGGCAAGTCCTTCCGGCATATGCCACAGAGGCCGCTACTCTGTGGTAGCTGTGGCAAGTACTTCCGGCATATGCCACAGAGGCCAAAACTTGCCGAGGCATCTGCCGCTACTCAACGGGAGTTGCCACAAGATGCCAGAGTAAGAGAACGTTTACGGTAGCTGTCACTCGCCTTCCGTGGCAAATGCTGCTATTTAAACCCGTATTTATCGTGTAAAATGTCGCTGTTTTGGCATGACTTTATCGAACTGATCTGTACACAGGACTGATGATCTGTACACAGGGTTGGGTTGTAACGGAATACATGTAACGGCGTTACGTAATCAGAATACAAAAACCAAGTAGCCTAACTGTTACATTTGAAAAACAACTAATCCGAATACAGTTACTTTCGTAAACCTGAAGTGAATACATTTTGGAATACTTATTGGAATTATTGGTGGAAAAGTTTCCTCACAAAATGTATCCTAATATTCATTACCGACAGAACTGTGTGCACAGCGCATCAGCATCTTTGTGAGGCCCCGCCCCCGCACGCAGATGAGAGAGAGATCTCTTTTTAAATATATTGAAAGTTAGAAACGGAGATGGTTCGATAAAACGTGCAAGATAACGTTTATGTAGCATTTCTTTATTGTCGAAATGATGACATTTCATAACGGGATAAAATCAAAGTGAATGGCCGGCTGCTGCTGAAGGCATGGGGCAAACATAAGTCCTTTGCCTAATTTATAAAGTAAACCTTAGCATCTCACTAGCAGTGGCAACTGCAATCAGTTACAGCTGCCCTAAGTCTGTAGCCAAGTCCGCTGGCCAAGTCTAATAACACCAGTATACACGTTGCTGTGTCAATACAGATATGTATTTGTTAATTATTTGTCTTTACTAGTCATAATACACCTGGTTTATCGTAGCAAGCAGTGGAAACTCTCCTCAAGAAGCGACAATTGCCAAGGGCGTTGCAACCCTCACTCGCTAATATTTCATCATAAATATAGCACAAAGTTATAAATATAAGCATAAATATAGTTTATTTTAGCAAACCATGCTCCAAGTAAAATTTAATAGAAATGATAATGTATAATCTTTTTTGAAAAATAGAGATCGCACATCAGTCCTGTGTAGGCTACAGATCAGTTCGATAAAGTCATGCCTAAACAGCGACCTTTTACACGATAAATACGGGTTTAAATAGCTGCATTTGCCACGGAAGGCGAGTGGCAGCTACCGTAAACCTTCTCTTACTCTGGCATCTTGTGGCAACTCCCGTTGAGCAGCGGCAGTTGCCTCTGCAAGTTGTGGCATCTGTGGCATATGCCGGAAGTACTTGCCACAGATACCAGAGTAGCGGCCTCTGTGGCATATGCCGGAAGGACTTGCCTGCAGATGCCACGAAATGCGCTTGCTGTCTCTCACAATATCTTAGACTTGTTGTCATTGGAAGGTTCATCTTTCTATAACCTGGAGATTATCCCGTTGTCGGACAGAAACATATAAACTACATGATAGACGTAATGATCCTGGAATTTATAAGAAAGGTACTTGTCAACAGAAACACTGCTGTTAAAGTGATTTGTGAAATCATTGGTGTTCAGAAAAAATATTTCTCACCCTCATGCCCTCGAATCTGGACAGAGCTCTGAGAGGTCTCAAAGCGCGTAGAGTCCTCAGGGACTTGATTGCAGTAAAGTCGGAATATCCCAATGAATTTGCTACCAGGCTTATCAAGGACACCTAAATGGAGCACAAAAAGAAGTATTAACAGTGAGAATCAATACAGTATTAAATACGTGTGACAGTTTTTACACCTTTAAACCTGGGGTAAAGTAGTAATATGTCTTTCTATAGTGCAAGAAGAACAGAAAAAAACAAACAGAAAAATAAAGCAATATCACACAAAGTTTTAGCAACACATTGTTTGATAACTGTATATCATTTTTTAAACAATTCTATATCATTTTGAAGAAAAGATATAAAACAAAAGTCCATAAAAGACAGGTAGAAAACATTTAAAGAGCCGTTTTGCCCCTACTTTGTTAGAGTTGTTGTGTATTTTGGGACATTCTACAGTTAGGAACACAACAAATTGAATTTTCAGGTTTAGATTTTTTTGTTTTTGCTGTGTAATCTTTTAGCAAATTTAGACTTCCACTCTATTCTACATCCAAAACGGACAAAACTAAATGGTATTCCGCTGTCGAATGACCCTTGGATGAAAGCTATGAATGAAAATGGCATGAAATAAATGAAACAAATCTAATGTCATGACTGTTGATGACAAAACACAGACAAGTATGCATATATAGACGAATAGTGTCCATGAATGCATACTCCACTATATATACATATTTAAATATGAATATATATCAAATAGAGTGAGTTTTATAAAGAATTTATATCTATCTTCGCCAAATTTCCTTACCCAATTTGCATCCAATTCATCCAATAAGTTAATTAAAAATAGTTTAGGACTAATAAGGTCCCAATGTTCTGAATTTCTTTATAAAAGTCTATTTACACATGTGTTTGTCCAATATATCTAAAGAAGATACTCAAAATGTTTTCTCAGGACAAGAGAAGGCTTTGGCTCCAGAAAAAATGGAAAAACATTAAATACAGAAAATAAGTAAGGTGGTCGTTTTAGAGAAACAAAAGGTAGGTAGTTGCAATGATCAACAATATTTTCTTCTAAACAGGCAAAACCACATAGTTTTGGTCCAAAAAAAGTTTAGACATAAGCTCAACCACTGCATTTCTAAATGAACTGAAAATGTTTAAGATACGTTTTATAGGTTTATTTTCTCTTCAAGTACATCTTCTGTAGATAAACCTTAAGAATAAATGGCGCTACATTTGTTTTTGATATTAAAGCCAAGGTCCTGAAGTAACCGATTTGAAGAACTGTTTTTTTTGGAAGTTTTGTAAACTCGACGATGGCTTTTGATATCAAAACAGAAAGCACTTACGAGTGAAGAAACACAGAAGCATTTGTGAGGCAGATGCAAGTCTCCAATCCCGGAGCTCATACTCACCTGGGACCTGCTAACTACAACTTACCCTAACAATAGAGCGGTCTGTGGCAATCTGTATAACAGCAGGTGAAATCAGAGGAAGTCAAGGGGCTGCAAGCCTTGGGCACTACACGCCACCTCCATTTTACCCAACAGCACTTTTAAATCTTTATTTTTTTCCAAAATTGTACAATGTTACTACTAAGTGTGATTCATCTATATGTTTTCTGAGTTTGACCAAGGTCGTAAGACAGTTGTTGGGGGAAGCACAATTTCAAATGATGCCATCTGTATGTATGGATTGTCAAGTGCTTTCCCGTAAATAATGTGACACTCACCACATTGTAAATCCCACAAAATAGAAGAAGCAACATTCATTGGAGACACTTCAACCTCAATTCTCAAAATGTTTACCTTACTTTCATGTAGTGTAACGAAAACAAGCAGAAAAAGTTCCTTACATCCACGATGAGAAAGTCGAGCCAGCACCAGTAGTTGGTGAAATACTTCTTGAAGCCGTATGCGATCCATTTGAGGAACATCTCCAGCACAAAGATGTAAGAGAAGACCTTGTCGGCGTACTCCAGCACCACCTTCACGACTTTTCGCTTCTCAATGTAAATGTCTTCAAATGCCTGTGAGAGAAAGTAATTTAGTTTCATCCATTATTAGAGTGAAATCAGTTTTTAGATGCCATTATTTTACACTACGGTTTTTAAACCACAGAGAAAACATGCTGCTGGCAGTCACTGTGGGAAGGTTTATATTAAACTGCAGCCGTTAAGCTTTAATGCTATGGGGGCAATCTTCGACCACCAGCTATCGGTCTGACAAAGATTAAACCTCTGGGAACATCGGTCACACAGTAACAAGGTCTAACATGTGGCCAGTGCATATACGGCTGTGACCTCCTCTTCTCTTCCCAGGACATGGTTTACAGTCCCATTGGCAAGTTGGGAAAGGTGTACTGTTTCCGGGATTACATAATCAGAATATAAAAACAAGTTAACTTTATTCTCTTACAGTTACATACAAAAAAGAAAGATGTAATAAGATTACTGTTACATTTATAAAAAACAGGGATTACTAGCAGGATTACAATGTTACCAAAAAACAAAAAAACTAGTATTTATTAGCATTGCATTTGATATTGGGGCAATCCAAAAGTAAGGGAAAGTAATCAGATTGCATTACTTTTATGTTTTGACCCAGATTAGGTTACTGATCATATTTCAGGTATCTAGTAATTGTAGACAAGTCACCCTTCTAACCTTGAAGACATAAATATATCAATGGACAAACGATAACAAAGATCAACCAGGAGTCTTTTAATTTGACGCCATTAAAAAAATGCTTTAAATGAATTTCAAAGTGTTGTAATGATTGAGGAATAAATGGACTATGACGTACAAGAGCCCCACTGCTGAGCAGGATCATGAAGATGATGAAGGTCTCAAACCAGCTGTGTTCCACAATCTGGTAGCAGGTCTTCCTCAGCCTCCACCAGGCCTGACCCAGCCCGCGGCTTGTATCCACCTCACAGCAGTGACAGTGCCTGATGCAGACTGAGCAGGAGGAAAAACAAATCAGTACAGGTGAAACCACATGAAGAAATAACGCTATTCAAATAACTTGCAAAAGCTTAAGTATTTTGATCTCTCTGTCTGTACACACAAACTGAAGATTGACAAAAAGTTGACTTTGACTTGACTTTGACTGTACTTTATGCGCATCGTTTTACACTATAAATTCTCACATTGTGGGAAGCACTCCTCCGGCTCCATGTTCTCCTCAGCCAGCTCTGATATGTTGTCCATCTCTTCTTCAGGCTTCCTCAGATCCACTGTACTGCCCTCCGATAGGCTGACCAGCTCCTGAGAAGAGAACAGTCTTATTATTACCAATATCTCACTTTTATTCTTATTAAACAGTGTATAAAACAGTGCTGAGTTGTAATACAAATGTATACAGGCTTGGGGTAAACAGATTAACAGGTTAACGTAATCAAGATACTAATTAAAAGGTAACTCCATTCCCTTGCAGTAACATAAAAAATACACTACTTTTACATTTTAAAAAATTGGGGATTATTCGATTATTTAGGGATTATTATTCACGTTCAAGGTGTTGGAACGCAAGCCAATAGAAGCACAAGTGTTTCATAGTGATGTCATTATGTTAGGGATTTAAACAAAGGAGTCCAATAGAGGTATTTCAGGCCAGGAGGGGAGCGTGTGGGAGAGAAACTCCCTACGAGCAGAACTCTGGGATTTTAGCCTCTGCAGACCATTTACAGTACATGCACAAACAAAAATAACACACTACAGGAAAGAAAAAACCCCAAAGCATAAAAGGGCCCCTTTAAACCCTGCTGTGACATAATTGGTTGGGATTTGGCCACATGCTTATACATTTCAAACCGAACAGAGCAGCGTAGCAGCTTTATCCTGCTCTGTATTCAGTGTGGCTTCATCCCATCAAAGATCACTTAGATGTACTGCCTTGCCTTTCAATCTCTTCCGAGCCATTTTGATGAGATTTCCGTGCGCAACATATTTAACGTGATTTATAGGATAGAGGTGCAGCTTCAATCCTATAAACATGGTACGAAGTCTAATCCAGCATTAAAGAGCATCCGCAGGACCTGGAGACCAGATTACCAGCATTACCAATGTTCTCCAAAACAGAGCCGTGAGAATAGGGATTTTAGGTCAAATGCTGCCACATGTAAGCAGCTGTGATACATTCAAACACAACGTGATTGCTTATTGTTCTTCAAAGGGATCTACTTTTTGATATGTCATTATTCATAACTAACTTCTCAATACCCACAATCTTGCAATTTTTCAGTGCGTATTCAAAGCCCTACACATGTAGGCTGAGCAGCTGCTGATGCCCAGTTAAGCTGATGGAGGCCCGATTTTTTTTTCATTTCCATTTTCTCTGATGCCTAATTCTAGTGTGATGTGGAGCAGAGCATGGCAGGGAAATAGGAAGAGAGGGCGCCAGACTGCAGCCCTGGCTCTGTTCAGTTGTGTCACTTTAATCTGCGGGGTCTGGCTCCACATCTGGCCTGCTGCTGTGTGCCTGCCAGAAAGGACAGGAACGACAAACCCTCCACCTCAACAAACTCCCGGACACTCACAGATAGAAGAATCCAGAAGAAAACAGGACGGGTGGATGATTCAAGATTTCAAGATTCAAGGCTTTTATTGTCATTCGTACATAGCTACAGTGTAGTTATGTCAATGAAAAGCTTAGGTCCAAGGCTCTTCCAACAGTGCAACACAATAAAACAGATAAAATATTGCAAGTAATACAATAAAATAGCACTATTTTATCTGTTTTATTGTGTTGCACTGTTGGAGGAGCCTGGGTGAATGATGAGAGTAAGGTAAAAGGAAGAAAAGGGGAGGAAGAGAGACCATGAAAGAGGTTTCCTCGATGTCTACACATGAAAGAAGGAGGGGAAAGGGGGTCAGACGCAACAAATTGATCTACAGGACCAGTGATGTTTAAGAGGGGGTGGACTCTCCGATGGTTGTATCATTGAGGAGGATGCTGTTGAAAGGTATGGATCAATCGCCCAATCCCGGAGACGTTGCACTACAGAGCACCACATATTTAATTCTAAATTGGAACAACTGTCACAGAACTCAATTTCACCCGGGATAATTAAAGTACTTCTGATTCCTGCCTTAATTGGTTAATGGACTTTATTTACATAGTGCATAGCGAGTCTTTGATAGCACTCAAAGCGCTTTACAATACAAGGCAGCCCATTCACACACATTCATACACATTCATACAGAGGCTGCTATACAAGGAAACACCTACACAGGGGAAACTTCAATTGTGACTGTTGGTCATCGGAAGCAATTTGGGGTTTATTATCTAACCCAAGCACAATGCAACTTGTTGGCTGCATTTCCATCAACCATCAGCCTTCCAATCGGTGAATAACTGCTCTATACTGAGCCTGAAGTGTGATCAATCTACAACTCAGCTTTCTGAGGAGACTTCTGATTTCACCTTGTTTGGTTGCAGATTAACATGTTATGTGTCAAGAAAGCCTACACATCACAGCCTCTTTTGCAGAAAACCCCCACCTCTCCCTCCCCCTTACCCTAGCAGCGATAAGTCCGAATTGGTGGGTGTTGTTTCACCAAAACGCAGTGGTGTAGTGGGCGTTGGACGCGGGGGTACGCGGTACCCCCACTTATTTGGAGCATGATCTTTTTTTTAAGTCTAATAAATATAAAATCATTGCCAGTGTTATCAGTTGCAAGTGTGTATTTGTTGTAATAATGACGAAAACATAATACATTTCACAGTAATTATAATAAAGAATAAAAACAATTTCCTTAAAAAAGTATGATTCCGCGGTCACTGACACACCCACGGCGAGCCAGCTCGTCGCGCCCGCCGATTTTGCGGCAGTTCTTTCCCTCAAGAACACTAACGAAAAAGCTCTATAATGGCAGGCTAACATGTTTTACTTGACTTCTTTTCTAAAAAGAATATAATTCACAAGAAGAAAGAGGCTAGCAGCACCGAAGCTACAAGTGAAGCTGCTAGTAATACATCATCAGAAGAGCCGCCTAAAGACGTGGATAATGCTAGCTAACGTGCGCGTTAGCTGCGCTAGCAACGTTCCCCTGGCTGGCTCAAGCTCACCTTTCCCAGAGGTATGGACGGAGGAGATGTGGCGGAGGAAACAAGAGGCTACCCGTGGATAGACTGCAAAGATGGGAAACTGGGCTGCAAAGTTTGTTCATCCATTTCGGATTTATCAGTCTTCAAAACCCAAGGTGTGTGTGTGTGTGTGTGTGTGTGTGTGTGTGTGTGTGTGTGTGTGTGTGTGTGTGTGTGAAAAGCAGCGCTGTCTGCTTATTTACAATATAAGCTAGGCCTAATCAGAATAATGTCAAGTCCAGATTCAATGTTGTTTGCATAAGTAGGCTATATTTTTCGTTTTGTTTATTTAATAAGTTAATTTCAGGACAACGTTTGACATTTTGTTTGTTTGTTATGAGTTTTAAATAGATTTTGAAAGTGGAGAGAGAGAGAAGCAGCACTGTCTGCTTAGTTGCAATACTGTAGCTTATGCAATTTAGGCCTATAAATGGTTTATGTAACTTATGTGCCAGTGTGTCCATGGTTTTGAGTCTGTGTGTGTTGAGCGCAGCGCCGTCTGCTTTTTGCAGTACAGTAACTAAAGTAGGACTAAGCATAGCGGTAGTTTCTGTGGACCTGTCTGCCCGTTTTGGGAGTGCACTGCGCGCATGCGCACTTGTTTGGGATGACCTAATTAAAATATCGTCCCCCCAGTAAAAAAATCCCCACTACACCACTGCCAAAACGTATAATCAAAGCAATCAATGAGCTGAATTAATGAATCCTTTAAAATACATTTCTAGGACATAAAGGGAATATGCAACACAGAGGTTAAATTAACTTGGATTCTTCTTGCTACAGTACTTCTTGATATTTATGTGAAATGTTTTACATTTTCATCAGGCTTTACCCATAGCAGTGATGTAACACCATTAGCACCATTGGTTTCTTACTAGCTGATCAGTATTTGATCCTTTCTCTTACAAGAACTATTTTGCTTGAAAATACCATCCAAAGAACACTACAACAGTAAATATGGAGAGTTTCTGTCCGTTGCAAAGAAATATGTGGATGTGAAAAACTCACTGGTTTGCTGTTTTCATCCTCTGAAGACTCAGAAATCTCCTCCTCCTCAAGAAACTCCACGTCGGACTCTCCGGGTGCGATGGGAACGATGACAGTCAAGTTGGGGTTTGTCATGTAGCTGTCCTCCCCCGGCGCGATGTACTTCTCTCCATAGCGTCCAAAAATTCCACCATTGCTGTCCACGTGATTCCCGACCAGCTTGGAGATTTCGTTGGCCTTCTGCTCTCTCCGCTTCGAGCTGCGTCTGCAGAGGTCGAAGATGCACGATGCGAGCCAGGAGAAACCGGATTCGATGCGGGCGATGGCGATCTGGATGTTGTTCAAATCACCGTCTTCGTCTGGAGCAGAGAGGTTGTCTGAGCTGAAGGAGCTGAGCAACAGGGCCAGGAAAAGGTTCAACACCTGTTGGCGGACAAATGTAGCGTTACATCATATTGGATGTAGAGAAATATCAGAATATTATCACAATTGTATAACCATTTTGCCTGATAATGCTGTATTTACATTAGGATTATCTATGGGCCTAGAATCAGTCACTGGTTTTGTTGCTAGAGGCTTGTTGTCGGGGTACACCTTACTTTCTTCTTATCCCTCTCTGTACCGCTGTACTCTCGTGTTCCAAATAACCCAGCTTCCCCCGAAATGTTTTGTGTCTTTATACCCCTGGATATAAGGACAGATGGTGTCGTATTCTTATTCTGTACAAACTGTACAGCCCCCTGAGACAAATATGAAATGTGTGATATTGGGCTATATAAATTAACTTTGATTGATTTACATTTATCTTTTCTTTAGATAGATAGATATACTTTATTGATACTAGTTTAGCCTATAAGCTTAAGAATAAGTAGCCTGATGCCTGACATGACCTCCTATATGATATGTCACCAATGGCAAATCCTTTTCATTGTGAATTCAGTAGGATATTCTATCTTGAGGCACTAAGGCACACATGGCTCGGGCTGACACTGAACTCTCAGAGTCTTCAAGCATCCAACTCCCAAGTAATCTTTCAACTAGCTTAGAGAGCAGTAGCATCAATCACATCTATGCAGCAGTGTGTGTGTGTGTGTGTGTGTGTGTGTGTGTCCCCAACTATGGGTAAATAGCCCCGCTGCCTTGTGGGTAAGCCTATTTAGGCAAAGGCTAAGGGAACACACCCTGACAGAAAAGCAATGCGCTGGCGGTGCGCTATAGGCGGGCCTTAAAAAACCAAGGACCCGGCAGCCTCCTGCAGCCAGGATGGGGGACTGGTCGTCATGGGTTACCCACGCCACCGGGTTTATCTCATCGTGGTGAAGATAGTGCATGTTACAAGGTTGCCAATGTTGTTATAGTCCTAGGTGGATTTTTGTTGTTTTGGGGGGGAATCTGACTAAAAGTGCTTACTTATCTGGCCCCTTTAAGGAGTCAGAAGTTGTAAGCTGTTTTAAAGATGATGTTGTAGAGCTGGAGGAAGAGAAGACAGGAGATTTTGCAATTGTACATTTGCTAAACCCCACACGCCTTAGTTACTGTTGCCACTTCCAAGTCATTGCATTCTGGCACATATCGATAGGTAGATTTAACACGAATTAAAACAGACTCTTCACTTCTAGCCTATGACCATGGAAAAGTCACTAGCTGATTTATCAGCTGTAACTTGTCAGTGTAAGCTCATGCTCATGGTTTAAATCCAACTGTGAGTGGTTTTAAAACTACATTTTGAATGTTTTTTGGTCTTAAAAATAAAAATAGATAGATAAAATGTCAGGAACTGATGATCCACGCAGAAGACATGAAAATGAAGCAGTTAGTCATAGAAATATACTTTTGAATAATTGTTTAGATTGTCCATATATATATATATATATATATATTATATATATATACACTGAACAAAAATATAAACGCAACACTTTTGTTTTTGCTCCCATTTTTCATGAGATGAACTCAAAGATCTAAAACATTTTCAATGGCCACAATAAAAGGTCACTCTGAAACATGCAGTTTTGCTTTATTGGGGGGGTCTGGGGGGGTCCGAAAACCAGTCAGTATCTAGTGTGAGGGGTAGGGGTAGGGGTAGGGTTAGGGTAATGTTGTGAATCAAGTGGCCCATGGTGGTGGTGGGGTTATGGTATGGGCAGGCGTATGTTATGGACGACGAACACAGGTCACTCGATTCACAACATTACCCTAACCCTACCCCTCACACCAGATACTGACTGGTTTTCGGACCCCCCCAGACCCCCCCAATAAAGCAAAACTGCATGTTTCAGAGTGGCCTTTTATTGTGGCCATTCTAAGGCACACCTGTGCAATAATCATGCTGTCTAATCAGCATCTTGATATTCCACACCTGTGAGGTGGGATGGATTATCTCGGCAAAGGAGAAGTGCTCACGATCACAGATTTTTTCAGATTTGTGAACAATATTTGAGAGAAATGGTTATTTTGTGTACATAGAAAATGTTTTAGATCTTTGAGTTCATCTCATGAAAAATGGGAACAAAAACAAAAGTGTTGCGTTTATATTTTTGTTCAGTGTATATACACACCTCCTTTTTTAAATAGGATTATCTATACATCTGCATATAAAATAGTGACAGTCATTATCGAGGCAGAGTCAAAAATATTTTAGAATCAACCAAAAAGGTTTTAAAACATTTCCAAGAGGCAGATACATTTCAGAGCAGAGGATTAAATGCGAACAAACTAGCATTTAATGGCAGAGGGAACAGAGGGCGTGCTGGGAACAGGTGTTTGAACCATATATCCAGGCCTGGCTGGGTTTTTGTGCTTAGCATTGGATAGAAAATCCATTACATACGGTATATGTTTTGCTAATTTGTTTCGGCGAAAAAAATGGAAGGATAAGGAAATCCGAAAAATCAAAAAGTAATGATGATAATAACAAAAATGGCCGAACTTAAATATTGGCTGATATATAGGCCCAATTCCAAACCACACCCTACCCAATGTCCCTCCGTGATAGAGTGAACTCCGTCTGTAGTCACACTCGCAGCTTAACGAGGCTCCCTTCTTTCAGGTGGAGGGTGAAAATACAGCGGCAAGCTTTGGGACGAACTCCCCTCTCTCCGGCAGAAACAGGAAATGTCATAATACGTAACAACAACGGTCTTAAATCAGCATCTCTTGGATTAAAAATAACAAAAATAAAACTCTAAAAATATTTTGTGGCATATCTTTTTTGTAATGATATTTTTGTTTTAAAATCTGATGTTTATAAGCCGCTTAGTTTTAGCAAAAGTCTGTATAAATATACACAACTTTAACCGTTTTCTAGACTAGACATGAGTAAATGATCCTAAGTTTAAACAAATACGAGGTAACCATGAAGTTGTTAACATCTGTGTTAGGATCGGTTTATTGTTTTATTTTGGAATTATCAAGGACTGTCGGCTTCCTGTTTTTCATTGAAGGATGTTCACCCCCTGTCTGTCATGTCTGTATTTGTTTCCTGTCTGTGTTCTATTTCGCATAGGCTTCACCCTCTAAGGCTATCGCTATTGGGTAATCCCCTGCACACTAGCGCAGCACTGAAAACACTTTGACACTTGTAGTCCATGCCTCATGCCAGACGGGGTTCATAATGAGTTATGACCGGCACTCTGTCTGGGCAGAAGTCGGACAACTCCGACGCCTCCATCCACGGATCACCGTGTGGTTCCCCCATCCCGTTTCTCCCCCGGACGGAGGAGACAGAGATGGAGCCCGGTGCCGGCCTGGCCCGGCTGCGGTCCCTCTTTCCGCCATCTCGGCTCTGCCGTCGACAGGCGGGATCCTGCAAGAACTGCCAGAGATCATCGAAAAGGCAGCCGCCTGGAGAGGTCTCCTCGTCCCCCTGGCTCAGGAGAGCTCTCTTGCCAGTGGCAGGAGTGTTTCTCCCGGGTATAGACCGTCAGGAGTGACCCGGTCTGGCCGCGCTTCCCGGCCATCCGGAAGTACCAGGAGGGAGCGGCCCCTAGGAGCCTGAAGGCTCCGGTGTCCTCATACGTCCCCCTCACTAACGGGTTTGACGGATGTTGGTTTTCCGACCGCGCCTCCCCTGAAGCCTCCCCTGAAGCCTCCCCTGACGGCATTGTTCGGGGTGAAGCAGGCCGGCACGGTCGCCGCACAGCGTCCCTTACTTTCCTCCCCCGGGAACCAGGTTGTTGTCCGCCAGACTGACCGGATGCATCAGTGTGCCTTCCAGGCGTCTGCAGCGGCGAACAACATCGCTCTGCTGTCTCACTCCATAGTGAGACTATCAGAGCAGCCCTCCATGCCCTCCGCAGCACCCGCAGCCACGGCGTCAGGGTCGCCCTTCGGCGGCCGCGGGGGCTCCGTCCCACGCCTCCGCCACCCGAGAGACAGGGTCTCCCAGCAGCGAGTCGGAGGGGATCGAGGCACCCCCACTCCTGGTCTGCTCCGCGAGAGCCTCCGAAGAAGAAGCAAGGCCGATACTGGCGGTTTGGGGGGGGATTTTTGTGAAGAAAATAAAAACGTTTCATTTTCCAACAGTTTGTCTGTGTCATCAGTAACAACTATTTCTCACATATCCCCCACCCTGTGTAAGCCAGCTGCCTCTGACCTGTCGGTTAGTAGCCAGCATCGGTTAATAAACTGTCCCAGATATACCTCCTACACACGGTCATAATAAGCCCACGAGAGCCATTATAACGCCTCGTGTGGACAGCACTGCCCACACCTCCACTCATCCCGAGCGTGTACGCACCTCATGATGAGAGCCGGAATGAAACGCAGAGTGTGGAGGCTCCCTCGCAGCCCTTTCGGTCCAGGCCCACCTTGGGTTGCCTCACGGGCAGCGGTGGCGAGGGCTCTGGTGTGGCTCGTCACCATGACGACCACAGCACATCACGAGTATGTATGCCCGCTCTCAGAGTATTTCTCAGAGTGGCAGCGCATGAGTCTGATGGAAAGATGGACGAGCAGGCTGATCAGCAGAGGGTACACTCGCTCCTCAAACTTTTTCAAAGTGTGTAGAGAAGGCTGGAGCCACTACACAGAGGAGGGATGAGAGTGTGGTTTTATCTGGACGACCTGGTGCTGGCTCGCTCCAGGGAGGAAGTCGCTTTACAGATGGTACATCTCGTATCGCATCTGTCAAAGCCTGGGTTTCATAGTAAATTGGAAAAAGAGCTGTCCTCTTCCCTCTCAGACAATCGTTTATCTGGGAGTGGAATTAAACTCAGCCAGCAGAGCGCGGCTTTCGCAGCAGAGAGTGGAGAAACTGACAGCTCTCCTCCGGCGTGTCACACCCCGTAGCGTGGTGACAGCCCTCTCCATGATGCAGCTGCTCAGCATGACGTCAGCTGGTCACGTGGTGATCCCCCTGGGTCTCCTCCACAGGAGGAGTCTCCAGAGGTGGTTCATTCGCCCGCGCATCTACCCCGTGCGTCAGACGTAAATGTGCTGGAGCTGCTCTCCGTTTTGGAAAGTATTCCAGCACTTCGCCCTGTTGCTGTACAATCAGACATGTGTTGATTTGCACAGACAACAGGCCACGGCAGCCTACCTCAATCGCCAGGGAGGAGTACGATCTGCGCAGCCTCTGAACGCAGCCAGGCGGCTGCTGTTCTGGGTGCGCACACACGTCGCTCTCCATCAGAGCAATGTATATTCCCGGCGAATTGAACAGACGGGCTCACAGAGCGCAAGATCACCCCTCTCTGGGGGTAGACGCATTCGCACATCGGCCGTGGCCCAGGGTGCTGTTATACTCTGTCATGTCTCATCCGGAGACATGACGGAGCCACAGAGAGGGCAGATAAATCACTCACCCTTTTTGCTGATGCAAGCGCTAAAAGTAATGCTACTTTGGCTGATAAAACCGTAAGGGGAACCTGATCTACAGGTTCAAATGGGGCTTTACTCAGTGCACGTAAAACCAAAGCCAAGTCCCACTGAGGCGCCAGTGTGCGTGACACAGGTCTGAGTCTCCGTACTCCGTACGCAGAAAACGGCTGGGTGACTGCTGATCGCTCCCTCCGCCTGGGAGAGAGCGTTCCCGCGCATTTCCCACGGTCTGCCTGACAGTGTACACTGTTGGCCTGGAAACCAGGGCGCTCCGGGGCTATCAGGACCGCTGATAGCCGCTTCTCCCGCACTCGGCCCGGGAACCGAGGGGTCAGCGGAACTGGTGGGAAAAAGTGTGACCTTCGTCTCTACTTTTTCACAGCGGCAGGGTTGTATTGTTCCCAGCCTTCGTCCCCTCATGGAGAATATTCATGTTATGCTATATTCCAGGGACTGTGATGCGCCACTCGCATGGCGCAATAGGCATGTGTTATTATTTGAGTAGGTGTGTCTGTGCTTCTGGTACCGGGCGGACCCAGTGGGGCGCAGACTACATCTTGCTTCGCCCTTAACCCAATAGCGATAGCCTTAGAGGGCGAAGCCTATACGAAATATAACTGAAGTTACCTACTGTAACCCCAGCTTCTATGAGTATAGGCGTAGCCCTCTAAGTTCTGGGCCCCACTGGCTCCACGAATAGCTGAAGAAAAGTTGTTTGTGTGGGAGCAGATTGTCGGGCCTCCTTCCTATTTATACCGGAAGTGAGTCCGAAGGTGGGGCCCATCTCGCAGGTTGGCGTGGACTACAAGTGTTTTCAGTGCTGCGCGGGTGCTCAGGGGATTACCCAATAGCCATAGCCTTAGAGGGCTACGCCTATACTCATAGAAGCTGGAGTTACAGTAGGTAACTCCAGTTTTCCCTCCTGTGTGATTACCTGATTATGTTCACCTGGTGTCTTTGTGTTTTCCCTCCCCTCCCCAGCTGTGTCTTGTCATCTTGATTGGCCATGTGTGTATTTGAGTGGGAATGCTGATACAGCATTCCAACTATCTGTTATGTTACGCACAAAATTATTTATTATTCCGCCGGGTTATTTTGTGCCACTTCTCCTCCCACATTGAACATCGCAGAAACTCCATTCAAACATCAACACTTTCAGCTCGGTCGGGAATCAATGGCTATTACTTTTATCATTCATAACTTTCATAATTCCAGAGATACATCCCATAATACACCCCCATTTTTAACATGGAAGTCAAAGGAGAACTCTTCAGACTTCAACAATCTTCATGCAACTTCAACTGCTAACTGCTCCTTCAACTGCTAACTGCTCCTTCATACTTTCACTCAGAAACCTCATTCCAACTTTAAAATGTCACACATCTTTCTGACAGTATTCATGTAACACAACTTTTAAATCTGAGGCCTTCTTCAGATTTTAGAGTGCGTGATGTCACAGCTAGAGTGGAGGACAGATTTAATTTTGCCTTCATATTTTCTTTTAAACCTGCCATAATTCCCAAACCCTACATTCCTGAGACATAATTTTTCATGACAAACGTAGGAAAACATCTCGTAGCTTGAAAGATACAAAAAAATTAAGCAAAAAATAATTACACAAAATGCCTCTTGAGTGCATGAAGTGACAAAAACTTTCAACATGTCTCCATTAAACTCCATTGTAAGTTGAGCCTCACCTTTCCCCACAGCAGCCAAAAAGGCCACATTATTAACCCAAGAGTACACAAAAAGTACACTTCAGATGCTCAAGTTCCTTGACATGCTTCACGCTTTGAAATTTCACCGATATCTCTTACGGTTCTTCAACAAAACGTTCACATGTAATCGGTTTATCTCTCATTCAGAACAATGAAAATGCTTTCCTCTCACTAATCACCATGGAAACTTTTGATCTCTGGACACGTCGTTAGCTCAAATATAAACACCTGTGTCATGGAACACGATGATGTTATAACTCCAATTGACATAATTAGAGCAGCAGACTAATGACGTGGTCACTGGAGTTTAACAGACTGTCTCAGCCTATTCTTTTCCGTCTGATGGAGACTTCATACTGACTTCAACATGTTCCACATATTTTAGACATTATTGGTGACCTTTGCTTTTAGTTCTAAAGTTTTCAGTTCAAATATTCTGCTGCTTTTTCATGCATTTAGACTTTTATTTTCTTGTTCTTATTTAGTGGGAATGCTGATACAGTTTTGAGATTTCTTCAAATGCCGTTGCCATGGCAACACAATGCTCGCCATGAAAAACGGTTCAGTGAAAATGCTCCAAACAGCCCAAAACTTCACAGGTTTGGTAACGATGCAGCCATCAACATATCTAAGCGTATTACGGGGTGTCATCAAATACCGTTGCCATGGCGACAGATCATTCGCCTTCAAGTTAGTTCAAAAGTTTGCAGTTCAAATATATTCTGCTGCTTTTCCAAGCCTTTATACTTTCCTTTCTTCTCTTATCACACATTCAAGCCCCCAGTGTTCATGTATCATTTCAATCTAAATTCTTCACTTTCTTCTTACACATTACATTTCAGCATAGCAGTTTAGCGTCAGCTTTTCAGCATAAAGCATTCCCACTTGCAATTTCTTCAGGAATTGCATTCTCTAGTTAAGTTCTGTTTTTCTGTTGGGGTTTTGCGGGTTCTTTTTGTGATCAGAGGGAGATCGAGTTCTGTCTGTTTTTGCATTGATCCGGTTGCCTAAAATAAAAGTTTTTTTCAGTTTTACATTTGTCTGTTTGCACTTGGGTCCACCCTGCACTGCTCAACCCTAACATTCTGTATGAAGATATTAAATAGCTCTTGTTGTGCAGTTTATCAGTGAATGTTTCCACGGAACTGTTTGTAAACAGCGTGTTTCATGACGGACAGACCCAGCGTTGAGTCCGGTGAGGTAGTGAAGCAGGTGAAGTCAGGTGCGATGCAGACTCGCTGTTGGAGGGCTTGATAACCCACTCCCCCTCCACACTCGTTGGTTTGGAACAGCACTTAATGTGGCGGACCCTCTGCGCGAACGCGTAGGGTGTAGGGGGCGGTTCGGAATTGGGCCGAAGTGTTGGCTGTTTGTAGTTGGATTTAGACAACAGTAGCTAGCATATCATGCTAATGCAGATGCTAGTTCTGCAAGGAGCTACATGTGTGGTTTCTTTATACAAACATAGTTGAAGCAAATGTTGGCTCTATGGGAGTATAACATTGGCTCAGAGATAGGTTAGCATTAGCAACAAGAATTAGTGCTTGAACAGTGCATTTCAAAATAAAAGCTGCAGTTGCTGGTGTGGCATGTGCCCAACTATAAACATATCCTTGCTATGGCACAGGATGAAAGCAGCTGTGTTCAAGCAGAGCTGTTAGATTAACTGCTTTTTACAGGAACAGCTGCATGAATGATATAAACATAGCGTTTCATCCTGTGTGAATCTCAATACCTGCTGCAAAAGGCTTGAAACCAAAACACTCTGTGGAATTGGCTGATCCTTTGTACAGTACTTAGGTCACAATTTCTGCCATAAGGCTTAGTTCATTAGCAGTGGATAAAACATACAGCCCTGAGGCAGCAATAAATCCGCAGAGAATGCATCTGTTGGGGCTACGGTTTGCACGACAACATGTGCAGAGAAAACATATCTTACTCAGGAGGGAAAACAGATGGATTAAATGTCGTCCAAACATGATCTGTTTTGCGGCCCGCTAATGCTAATCTGCAAGAAGGTTAGCATGATAATGTGACACAACCATTCTCTCAGAGCACATGGTCAAGAGCACTGAAGAAAAAAAGTGCACAAACCACTGTGTCTGAACCCCTATGGTCTGAACACATTTCTGAGTTTGCAAAAATATATCATGATGTGGCAGCACCAATAACGGTATATTGGATGTTCCATTCACATAATAAGGAACCACCCACCCTCATCAGTGCAACATAAGTAATCCCTGATTACGCTCATGATATTATCATTTGGATTACAGTTGGTTGTACAATGTGAGAAAACGTTTTTAGAGAGTGCTTGTCCATTGACAAGTGAGTTTGGCAATTTACTTGTCCGAATACATTTTTCACTTGTCCAGAATGGACAAAATTGGGGCCACTGGAATCTTCTTCTTCACCATCGTATTTTACATTTTCCCACGGTTTTTACGACACCGCTAACGTAAGTGAGCGGTAAGATTTTACTGCATCACACATAGGGTTGGGTATCATTTGGATTTTAACGATTCCGGTTCTGCTTTTCGATTCCGGTTATTTTCGGTTCTCGATTCCGGTTCTTTGAGAGGGTAAAAATAAGTCAAACTGGGAGAAAAATATATTTATGAAAACATTAAGTCAAATCTGTATTCCTATTCAGGGCTCGACATTAAGGACTGCCCGATGGCCCGGGGCCATCTAGTATTTAGCTCGGGCAATGAAGCCTCACCTGCTGGTTGCCCGATCGGGCAATCTATTATGCCAGTATCATGCAGCTCGCGGATCCAGTAATGAGTGACCCGACAGTAAAACTAAACATATCTATAACTAGTTTAGGTAGTTTGAGAGGTAATTAAAATAGCTACGTGTGATATTCTAACCTGAAGTGTGTGTTTTGTCCGCTCACCGCTGCAGGTGATTATGCAGAGCTGCGTGTCAACTCGTCAGCAGCAGCTGATCTCTCTCTCCCGTCAGATTAGACTTTACTCGCGTTTATGTCCATATCGACCAGATCTAGCTAGTTCTAGCTAATGATATGACTACCTGCTTATTAAAAGACACCTAAACAATAAGTGTCGCTATGCAACCGGGTGAGGCCACAAAGTATAGCGCAGCATTATGCATTTGTTTACATGCCCACCGGAACCCCGAGGCATTACCAACAGATCAACGCACAATCAACCCATACAGGACATCTCTTTCTTTAGACATTAGAATTGACTATTCTTGTCTGTCACATACTCTTCTTGTCTGTCACATAAGTGGCGCAACTGAAGCGGTATTGCGCTAAAGGGAAATGATTTTGACCGAAGAGATTTAGATTTGCCGGCTAACGGGAACTCTGACGTCGCCATTTTGTGTGCTTCGCGGATGCGCTCGGCTCCTCTCGACTGCTGCTCGGGTCTGCTCGGTCAGCTTCCGGATGAGGAGGCATTCGACCAATTTACAGTAGATAACTTTACAAACATTTTAAACAGGGGCCATAATAGTGTAAATAATGTTTGTTTTGGCAGTTATAACCGAATGTAATGTTTTCTACTTTTTTACATCTGGGAAGGCATTTGCCTTCATCAGATGGAAAGTGTCTTGACCAACAACTTAAGTATTTCTTATAGCTATGCAGGGCGTGCAAGCGAGCAAACACAAACAAACAAGTGAAATGAAGAATACAATTGAAATTGTACAATATAATATTGTGGTCGTTCATCTTATAATTCAGTCTAGAGAACCAGACAGCATCTACAGTAAGACCTGCAAAAATCTAAATGTTCTAGGGTGAGGCCCCCCAAACCCTTCGTGCGTAATTTCGTCCGCGCACATTTTTCAGGGCAATCTCTATTGGGCTCAGGGCCATCTGTAAATTAGCTTAGATGGCCCACAGGGCCATCTCCCAAAATCCTTAATGTCATGCACTGCTATTTACAAATCACTTCATACTGTTGAATTTCTTACGGTTATTGAATACAATTATATAAAAATAATCTCTGCATTGTTTAGTTAGTTCTAAGTGGTGCAGTTTGAGAATGTACAATTGGCCCAGTGTCCTCTGATGTTACACTGCAACCTGCCTGTGAGACAGAGTCCAACCACACATGTCCAACACATAGGCCTAATAATAATAATAATACATTAGATGTATAGGCCTAGCGCTTTTCTACAACTAGAAGACGCTTGCACGCTTACACATGTCCTGCAATACACATGCTGCAGCTGCCCAGCTGCTCACTGTTTGTAAAAGTAAATAAATAGTATTTTCATTTAAATAATGTACTTTCTATACCCTGCTTCATAAACAATACTGACATCCCTGTGCTCCTCCGAGTCTGGGGGTCCGGGGATGTGAGGACAGCGCGAGGACACAGACAGGGAGGCTGCTTTACTTCATAAAGGAAATGGTGGTCAATATTAAAAACACAGGAGCTAAAACGCTTAATAACCTTCATTACGTGTTAGAGAAAGAACATAAGAAAGTTTGACAAAGATGAGGCTGTTAAACGGGCAGCGGATCTGCTGTGTGTAGAAAGAGAGAGAGAGAGAGACGCTGAGCTGCACCGTGCAGCGATCAGCTGATACGGAGCATAGAGAGAGCTGCAGTCCGCGGGGCTCGGCCTCGCCTCCTGTCCTCACAACTCTTATTAATCCCGATACCGGACAATTGTTATTTGTTCCTACTCGGAACCGAGTTTTGCTTCCCAACCCTGCCACTGTGCTACACTTCCCTTCCCGCCCCGCCCCGCCCCTTCCCGCCCCGCCCCCTGTACAGAAAGCGGCAAGATGCATTTCCTTAGGAATCGACAAGCAGAACTAACACTTCTAAACAAACAATGGCGGACACGTACAATTTGCGAATGAGTTCTGCCTTTTGTAAACTGAATGTATCAATAATTTATCAATAAATCAGGCCGAAAAACGTCACTTGTCCGCCGGACAAGTCAATTGAAAGATCTACTTGTCCGATATTGTAAATAACACGTCCCGGACGGTGGGACGTGTACTTTTTCGCACACTGATTGTATAAACACTCAATTGAATTTGTCTCCAAGCAGATTCCCTGTTATCATATACCGTTAACGGATGGATATATATTGTGGTGTTTCGATTATTGTCAACATTTCAAATAAAAACCAAAACCAAATGTTTGTCTGTCGATCTATACTTTCTGAAACCCCCAGCCTGTTTTAGGCTCTTATCCCCAATGTGAAATGTGAAACCTAATGTGTGTGGGAGAGAAACTCCCTCTGGATGGAACTTTGGGATTGTATTCTTTGCAGACCATTTACATGCACTAAAACCTATATAACACACTAAAGGAAAAGGGGAAACCCCAAAAAGCAGGGCCTCTTTAATACTCACCACAAGGTTGCCTATGACCATGACCAACATGAACACCAGGAGACAGAGGGGCTGCCCGGCCACTTCCATACAATCCCACATGGTCTCGATCCATTCGCCGCACAGCACCCGGAACACGATCAGGAAGGAGTGGAAGAAGTCTTTCATGTGCCAGCGAGGCAGCTGACAGTCGATGGAGATCTTACACACACAGTCCTGGTAGTTCTTGCCAAACAGTTGCATGCCCACCACGGCGAATATGAAGACGATGATGGCCAACACCAGCGTCAGGTTTCCCAGGGCGCCCACCGAGTTGCCGATGATCTTGATGAGAGTGTTGAGAGTGGGCCAGGATTTCGCCAGCTTGAAGACTCGTAACTGAGGTAGAGAACAAAAAGAAGACAACCAATTTGATTTTTTTTGAAGTGTGTTAAAGTTCTATTAAATGTACAAGGGTGAGAATACAAGACTTCTGTTACCAGTCTGAAAGATCGCAGGACAGACAGCCCCTCTACATTGGAAAGACCCAACTCCATCAGACTGAGGCAAACAATGACGCCGTCAAAAATATTCCAGCCTTGTTGGAAGTAGTAGTAGGGGTCCATGGCAATCAGCTTCAGCACCATCTCAGCTGTAAAGATCCCTGTGAAAACCTGTAACAGATACAGGGGGACAAAAAAGTGGAATGATACATAATCCATTTAAATGATCAAATGGATTATGTTAAATGGGAAAGATACTTTTAATTTATATTGGGCATTTTATGCAACTAAATCAAACATATTACAATTCATTCAAGTCTTTAATTTTGAAATATTGACAAAACGGCACATTTACAGTTACAGTGTAGGCTGAAGCATTTGCTTATTTCAACTACCTTTCTACATTAATTATTCTGTAATATTTTCTTTAAATACACTGAAAATTAAAGAAAGACATCTATTTAAATAATTATACAATTATTATTATAACAAATCTATTTTGTACAGCACTGTTTTGTTGACTCTTGATCAACCTTGTTTCCAGCATCAGGCAGTCGTTTTCAGTGAAGAAGCTCTGACAAAACCACTGTATCCTACTTGAGTAGCAGCCAACATGATCAAATAAGCAGCTTTAAGTTTATTTGAGTTGAGGTTTAAATATCTGAGGCTTAGAGGTTTAAGTTAAAGTGTACCAGCTGTAGAAACAAATATAAGTAAAGTTGAAGAGAAGAATATTTTTCATATTCCTTCAGTTTTTGTTTTATTTTGATACATCCTGCTAAATAATGGTCAAAAGACAAAGAAAACATGGGCAAAAACTTGGTTAATGTAATTAATATTAATTAATACTATTTATTTAGTTTTAAGAAGATTTTCAAACTTGACGACACTAGCAGAGTCTTTAATGTACCAGTAGGATGATATGGCAAAAATACACACCATGGAATCAGTCCCACCTCCAGCTAAAAATACTTCCTCTTACCGGCGATTATCACATATAGTCTAAAGCAGAACCTTTGATAAAGGATCAACACGGCCCTACTGACCTTAAGTGCAGCAACACTGGCTATTAAAAACAACAGAGTATGATATATGAACATTATCTTAACAAAGAATTTGCTCTTCACTTTCTTTCTAGTGAAGCTTTCTGTTCACTCAACTGTTGACCCAACAGCACTTAGGATAAAGTGTGTCAAATTCTGGAAACCTGCCCACCCCTATCATTAAAAGCCCCTTACCAGATTGCCAATGGAAAGCATGGTGTTGAACTCATCAGTCATCGGGTAGTGCTCCAGAGCCATGAAGAGGGTGTTCAGCACAATGCAAATGGTGATACCCAGATCCAGGAAAGGGTCCATCACCATGTACTTCACCCACTCCTTCAGCGTCAGCCACCAGGGGCAGCAGTCCCATATCAGGTACTTCTTGGCGAACGTGTACCAGCAGGGATGGCACTTTTGCCTCGACACCTCCAGCTCTGCAAAGAGGTCAACTATTTATATGCTGGCTCTTCTTTTCTGTTCAAACACTAGTGGACAAAACCTGAAACCCTATCATGTGTGACAAAACGTTTTATGATCTACAATCTTCAATAGGTCTCTGGGCTTTAACAATGTGAGAGGTACAAGATAATTATTTAAAGGAATATTTTTGATATTTCAGTTTAGCTGAGGGCTAAAGGAGAAGCTTGATACCAATCTTGTGTTGTAGTGTAAATATGATGCTGCAGCCGATTAGCTTAGCTTAGCATAAAGACTTAAAACCGAGGCTAGTGTGGCTTTGTCCAAAATTAATTAAGTCCACCTGCAACCTGAAGTTGACTAATTAAAACAGTAAATCTTGTTTGTTAATCTGTGCAAAAAAAGCACTATGATAAATGTACACATTTATGATGGGTAATGGTGCAACAAAACTTCAGGAAGTTAAGGCACGCAGCGAAGATAGTACGGTACATGCTACGGGATGGTTTAAGTACAACATGTCATTTTCTCACCACTGTATTTGGATTGTTTTTGGTATGGATTAAACCACCGGATTTAAAATATTAATGATTTGGCTTTAGAAGTGCATTTTGTAGCCTTTAGATTGCGCCAGTTTTGCTGTTTCCCTCTGTTTTGATTCTTTGTGCTAAGCTAAGCTAATAAACGGCTGGTCAGAGCTTTAAATGAATCATATAGGCATAGGTATAAACCTTCTAATTTATTATCTTTTTCTTGTTCTCAAGCAAAAAAGTTTTTCCGAAGTAGCTCAAACTACTACTAAAGCTAAATAACTTACCACCCATGGCATCGCTGAAGAAGCTAACAGAGCTCAAGACTCTTTTCCTCTGCGCTGGACGAGGCTCAGTGATCGTTGGGGAAGGCTGAAGGAGAAGGTTAGGAACTGTGTCTTCCATACTGCCAGGCTTCTGGTGGGCAGGAAAACACCAAAACATGAAATACAACCAATCTTCTTCCATCAGCTGTTAAAACATTTTCACTTTTGCAAGATTATCTATTCTAACCGGGCCTCTACCACTCACCAATTCCTCCCTGAACCTCTCCATGCTGTAAGAGGGCATGGACATGGGAGAATGTAGGCCCAGAGTGGTGACTCCGTTCTGATCTAAGGTGATATTGAGCCTGCCGTTGATGTTGTAGTTGGGGGTGAAGACTTGGGAGCTGTGGCTCCGCACACTGCCGGTCCTTCTTTTCCAGGGCGTTGCTATTGAATTTGCTCGACTTCTGAAGGTGTCCCCGTGAGTGCTGAACTCGTCGTCCCCGAAGTCCGCCTCCGAGTTGTTGCGCGGCCGGAACGCGCTGAAGACGCTGGCTTGGCTTCCTCTTCTGGTGCTGAGGGGGTGAGAAGAGAGTGTGGCCAGTAGCGGGTGGACCGGAAGAGGAGACAGAGAAGGCTGCAGAAACACAGAGGACACATTAGCTCTATTACTTTCCGTAAGAACACCAAAGAGTGGAAGACAGGTTTAGATTATGATTGTTGGTGATGTACCATTGGCTCATCAGGAGGGTCAAACTTTTCTTCAGCAGCTTCCTCCTCTGTTTCCTCCGACAATGCCCTGTGCGATCTTCTTCTTCTGCTGCTGTTTCGACGTATGCTGCCCATCTTCAGACAGATTGGAGACAGCTCTGGGGACAACACTGAGTCTGTATCCTGTGCTTGTTGTTGTTTTCTTGCCAACTTCACACAGAAAGGAATTATGTTACAAAAGATACATTTCTGTTCGTCCTCAAATGAAAGAACACTTTTCAATATTGTTGCCGACTGTTGGCATTGCACTTACTCTTTGCTCTTTGCGCAGATGCTCCATCGCCAGCTGAAACTCCCTCTCCTTCTGCCAGGCCTCAGCGATTGTTGCCTGATTCTGCTCCTCATAGGCCATGGCCACTACAGCCAGGATGAGGTTGACAAGGTAGAAAGAGCCCAGGAAGATAACCAGCACGAAGAAAACCATGTAGGTCTTTCCTGCTGAACGCAGCGTCTGAGGGAGCAGCACATCAAAGTGAGTATGATCAAAGTATTTAAGGTTCAGTTGGTATCTTTTGTAAAAATAACTTTGTATGATATTTGCTGAAACTGTCACTATATCCTTACAGTCGTGCATGAGACAGATACTATGTGAACACATTTGGTTCCTTTGCATCCCTACAGTGCTTCTAATGGAATTTACTAAATTCCACCAAAGGCCCAAGGGAAAACAACCAATCAGAGCAGAGGATTCTCTAATGCAGTGTCAATCACCGCTCCTGCACTCCGATAAAAATCTGAAACTATGCAGAGTTGATCAAATATAAACGTTGCCTATTTGTGGCCTCAAATGGTTTATTGTTTAGCTGTAAATAAGAAATGTTGGTTTAGTGGAGTGCTTGGTTTCTCTATTAACTGATTTCAAAATGGCAGCCGGGGCACAAACGTTCTAATTTTACATCTAAACTGTACTCTTAAATATGGTTCTGAAAACATTAAGGCAATACATTGGCAACAACACTGTTTTGATTCATATATGATCAATGCTGCTGAGTGGGATTGGAGTGATGACACTGTCTTGGCTCTGATTGGTTGTTTTCATCAGGCGCTGTGAAATCTTGCTATTGCCATTATGAGCCAATTTTCACAGAGGTTCTGTCTGATTCACTACTGTGAGGATAAAGTAACAGTTAAACAATATATGATAAAAACATTTAGAAAAATAAATCTGATATTTTTAAGACCTGAGTCATGTTTCATAGTTTTAACATAACATCTTCACCAACTCCTAAGGAAGGCAATATTACACTGTGTTCATGGTGGATCCTTTGTCCCTACAAGCGAAGTATGTATAGTTTTCTTTGGCTAAGATAAGTCTAAAATGCAAATGCAATTGAGTCAAATTAAAAAAAGAATACTAAATATGATAAAGACTAAAATAAATGCTGACAGAATTAACACTCATTTTCAAAGATGGATAATAATAGGGCACAGCAAACTGTCCCAGAGAATTGGTAGATTTATAATGAGATTTAAAAAAACGGCACCTGGTGAAACAGTTTTTCCCAGTAGTCTTGTGTCATGAGTCGGAAGAGGGCCAGGAAAGCCCAGCCGAAGGTATCAAAACTGGTGTAGCCATAGTTTGGATTCCTCCCTACTTTTAGGCAGTCAAATCCATCTGGACACTTCCTGTAATGCACAAACAGTTAAAAAGCACAAGACAGACGATTAGGGGGCAGCACTGATAAACAAAGGCTGTGCACAATTAAATCGAAGGCAGCTGGAGCAAATATAGCTGTGGTAGCGTGCAGGCTGCTTTGCCGGAGTTAAAAACATCCCCCGTATCTACATGAAGCCCGGTGGCCTTTGACTCCACCGGGACAGAAGCGGATGAGCCTGTAAGTACGTACACTGCTATCAACACATTATTTCAACCAGAGAGGGCACTTGAAATTCGTTCATAGCAGGATCACTAATATGCACTGCAGCAAAAGGGATTATGTGAGCCAGATGGATATCAAATTGCAATTCAAAAAAATGCATTTCTGATCTTCATTGTCAACATAGTGACATTACAGCAAATATTTAAGTCTGGCAGCTGAGAACAAGCTGGACCACCATGTCAATCTGAGTGCTGAATAATTTCGTAATGGCCGGGAAACAGCTGGGCGGGCAAAGCGCTGCTGTGAGAACAGCTGTAGATGTCACCAACCAGCCATCTGAGCAGGGATGCTCGCTAATATTCAGCCGTGAGGACAGAGGAGGCTGCGTGAGGCCAGCGACATCTTCCCGTCGGGCTGCCACTTCACTCTTCACCTCTTTTACTTTCATATAAGCCCATAAACTGGTTGTTTTGCTAACACATTATGCTACTTTGGACATTTTTCAGAAGCAAACAATATGTTTTTCTAGATTGAGGCTTTTTTTAAACAAATTCCCAAATTAAAAAGGTATGGATTGTTAAAAATAAACAAAAACTCTATTCAAGGACACTGTCAACGTTTTTAATGTAAAAAGAATAACTACCGTATATTTACATTGTCTCTCAACATGGCTTGTGAATTTGACAATTTTTTTCTTCCCTGATTTGTTTACTATATATTATTACCTACCTATATAAGCACAGTTTATATTTAGAGCTAAAATGATTCAGAAGTCGATTCACAAATGTGTAACTTTTAGTTATTTTTCAAGCAAATGGGAGAAACATTTAGCCACTTTCTTTTCTTAGCACTCGTGATCAGGCAACAATCTGCAGTGAGTTTTATTTTAGAATTTTCTGAAATAATATAAATACAGTTTTAACCTCTTATTAATGCAAATAACATCAATTATAATTCTTTACAAACATTTTGGTCAAAATAAAAGCCAAATCAATAAAAAACCCTATGTAGGCAACTTCAATAACTAGTCATGGGCTCATGTATGGCGGTCATTCCTATTATCCTTCTTACATTTAGAAATATTGTATAGAGTAGATTCCTAAAGTCAAAACATTTCTTATGGTTCCTTTGAGTGTTTAAGATTGCCTGTGTAACATGCAATGCACTGAAACGTTCTGGTTTCTAATGCCACACTGCAAGCATGCTCACTTACCAACCATACTATTGTGACACTTCTCTTATCATAACGGTTGCTGTCAGGCTAATGTCCCACCCTGACGTATCTATAGTTACTGCCCTGGAGACTGTTGCATGGGTTTATCCAGAGTCAGCACTCCTCAAGAAGAGCCGCTATGCCACGTGCACTGTGATATCTGATCAACCTCCACAGCCTATTTGGACATTTTAAGATTTGCAGATGTATTTTTCCTACTAAGGCAACTATTGCTTTATATTTATTTTTGTTTGGTCCTACAATCCCTCAAATATGGCATGGTCCTTTAAGCTTCCATAAGCAGGTCGTCCAATGTCACCAAAGCACAGGGGTTTATATGATCTATATAGAGTGGCTCAGTGATGACATGTTTTTGTAGGCTAATCCAGAAGTTAGCATCGTGAGGGCTCCCCAAACAAAAGTAATGGGACTTTCCTTTGACGTTTGGAATATTGCAGAAAATTAAAATCTGTGGCAAACACAACATTTATGATACAACAACATGCTGTTTACTATTATACTCTCACCATATTAACTCCACTTTTATGTTTTTTAAGTGTAAATACAATCGTCAGAAGTAAATAGCTAATGCTAATAGCTAATGCTACAGGACAGTCGCATCAACACCGTTAAGCTAAAGGTGGCTAAGGTTCAGCATGATGAAGTAGTGACATTTAGACACTTGTTAGACACATAGAAGCTCCAGACTTTTACATGCAAGTAATTTTTCTGACATATTTTATGTTGAAGAATAAAAAGTGAAAGTGTTTTGGAGCTGGTATTAACCACAGACCTCATTTCAGGAGTCTGAGACAGGAAAACCGGATGTGTTGCAATTAAGTATTATACTAATTTTCTTGCTTTTGTGTGACAGAGCAACAGAGGAGCATCTGTCCTTAGCAGCATACGTTCATGTGGTGGGCGGAGGGGTTCAATGCTCACATCCAGCCTGTCAAGGGCAGAAGTCGAAACTCATAATCCTTGATGCACAGTGGCTTTAAGATGTGAGGGGATAAGCCTGAACTCTGCTCAAGGCACGATGAGAAGCAGCTTGAACCTTTGAGCAAATCATTTATCACAACTTGTTAACCATCCAGGCTGAAAATATCATTGGAATATGTGTTTGTGTGCATGCCTGAATGTGTGTATGTGTGTGTGCGAGCATGTGTGTACAATTGTGTGTGTGTGTGAGTGTGTGTTGTCATCATAAAGTATCCAAAGCTTTCATTTGGAAATCTACTCAGGGATTACTTGTTGGAATACACTCAAAAGATTAAGCATCCTCTATGTTTTACGTCCTCCATCCTGACCTGCTTAATATCTCGCCCGTCTCCAGAACCAACCTCAGAAAGTTCCATCTAAAATGTCACAGAAGGCAGCAGACACATATGGTTCCTTTAACCTATAACCTGGCAAGTGTACCAAGGGCCAGATGGGTCATTCTGCCTTTGATTGAACCACAAAGACATTTAAAATAAACAAAACACCATGTGCTATCTGATTACAAAGCAACGTTTTAATATATAGGGGAAAAAAAAGACTAATCTTTCAATTTATTTTGTTGTCTTAAAAGCCTTTAAACCAACTATTGACACAGATTAAAACGGAAACAGTGTCAATAGAGATGTTAACAGCCGCATAGGAAATATTGCTAGTCTGATATTACTGACCTACCACTTATTTTGTTATTTTGACGTCATTTCCCCCTTAATGCCCTCAGATGTATCCTCTGTTCGCTCTGAATTGAACACAAAACACTGAATCAGATTTTACATTTTGGGAGATTAAGCTCCAGTGTTTTTGGAGGTTACAGAGTGAGATTAAAGCTCAAGGGTTGGTTGCACTGATACCAATAGTTGGTAGCAATAAATAAGATTGTGTAACTACCTCCACTCTGTCATTAAAATACTGTGTTAATATCAATTTCAGCTTAATCTCATGTGAAAACAGTCACAATCCCATAAAAATATGACCTAGGGTCAACTAATTCAAAGAACCTTTGTTATAAAAATAATTTAAAATATTTGTACAGGGAAAAAAAGAAGTTAATTGTTTAGCCTTGACTTGCCATTCAGTGGAGAGGAAAGCTACATGCCGTAGCAGTATTTCTTATACGTATATCTTGCACTTAAACACTCTTTGTTTCTCTGAATGCATGATATACAATGCATGCATGCAATTATCAAGTATCAAATTATGCTAAAACATGTCAGTTAATATTCAATATTTAATTTATGGTATTAGTCTGATTGAGAATCCTACACATTACGCAGCATTGGTTTTTATTTTTCCATTGCAATCTTTAGCATCTTTTATGCTTTTGTTGATATTTTACTCGCTGTTTGCTGGTCATCAAATCAAATCAAAGTCAACTTAATTAAATGAATTGAACTTGTAAAATACAATTTATATTTATTTGCAGTTAATCAAAGTATGAGTAAAACACTGCCTGCATCTGTGTGTGTTTACCAATAGACATTTGCTATAGAGTGTTTTAAGGGGTTTGGATTAAATGCATATACAACAAAATACATTTATTATTTAGTATTATAATAACTATTTGATCAAATGAAGAAGAAAATGTGTCCTTTGAACACTGTTTAATCGGTGATTAAGGAATTGTTTTTATACATTTGCATCATTTAGTACAAAATATCTACACCACTTTTATGAGATTATTTGTAAAGCTCAACATCACCTGCAGTTTTTGTCCTTTGCTTTCATCCATTGTCTTGTATCATTAACAGGACCACCTAACGCAGGGGTCTGCAACCTTTTTGACCAAAAGAGCCATTTTGCTCCTTTTTCCAAAACATTTTTTGTCTGGAGCCGCAAAACATATTTCATAGTTTGTTATATCAGACAAAAACTACAGTTTTTTTGCATTTATTAGGCTATTTATTACATGATATAAAACTGTTAACCTCTAATAAGAAACAAAGAACTCTTATAAGGAGAATTTAAAATAATACACAGGCCTACTTTAAAATAAATTAAACACAGCACTTGGGGAGTCCTCTGCACATTTGAAGGAAAACAAATATTATTAAAATGGGCCCACTTTGAAATGAATAAAACATATAGCTGCACCCTAAAAATAGTTAAAGGTAGGGTAGATAAGAATGGAGAAACCAGCTCGAGTGCGCTAGAATTTGAAAGTACACAACCGGAAAAAATATGCCTCTTCCTTCAGACTTCCTTACAGAGTCCCTCCTCCAACACACACGAACGCGCACATGACCAATGAGGGCACGAGATAAGTTTGTGCTCACATGGAAGGCTGACAGGCAGTTAGGCCATCCAGTTACTTTAGCCGGGCCGGCTAAAATTATTGGTCATGGTTTTTACAGCGCTACGGCTTCCAGAGATTAATTTGTGTATGTATTTATTGTCAAAGCATTTAATATATTTATTGCTATCGGGACGTTAAGAGCATTCCATGGAATATAACAAAAAGTGTTTTCTGAAATAAATGACATATCCCATTGAATTATGACTGAAGATCATCAGCTGTCTTCCTCTCCCTTGTTGTTCCTCGATACGTAAAGGCTGCACCACCGTTGACAACTTCTCTCTACATATCAAACATACCGGTAAACCAGCATCGTTTGCTGTGAAAGCATATAACTCTGTCCACACAGAATTAAATCCTGTGTTCCTCCGGTACTTTTCTTTGATTTATCCATAGTTCGCTCATCGAGCCGGGGGTCAGGTTATTCGCCTCCAAGAAAAGGCGCTCGCGCGGGACCGTAGCAGGGTGTGACGCATATTTTAGTTGACCTAATTAAAACCGTTTTGTTTTTTTATTTATGTGTCACAGTATCACCTCAAAATACAAGATACGAAACATTTTCAACCATGCAACAAAATATAAATAGTCCTACAAATACTTTTATTTTATTTCCTTCTTATTTTTGTCTAAGCTCAAGGGAGCCAGAGCAGAGGGCTTAAAGGGCCGCATGCGGCCCGTGGGCCGCGGGTTGCCGACCCCTGACCTAACGGAAGCCATTTGTTGACGCTGCAGGATTTCAGCTTCACACAGATGGGTATTAACTTCATTATAACCCTTGAACTGAGCCTGGCACGGGCAGAGTCATCCTGGTGTGCTTGTTTCAAAAGCATTTGGATTTATAGGATTATTCAGTGCGTAGGATGAGTAGCAATATTTGGAAGGTTTCACACTGTGCTTTTGATTGGGAACAAAGTCCACGGATACAATGTAACCTATATGCACGTCTAAATATATTCTGATGTTAGAAATAAAAAAGGAGTGTCTTTGTTCTGTAACTAAAGTAGGTGCTGTTTGAAGTCTTAAGTACAGTATCCTCCTCTCAACAATAACGGAATATGAAGCCGAAGTGATCCGGTCTGCTCCGGTCAACCTAACCATGTCATAGAGCTTTTGAGATGATGAAATCTCCAAAGACCCCCTTTTCTCCAGCTGGCAACTCCATGTTTTTCAGTAAAGGGTTCCAGTGGAGCGGGGGTGATTATCCACACCCAGGGTCGGCGTCATGGGGGGTCATTCACGGGCCATGCCCCCCCAAATGAGTCACTGTGCCCCCCCAATGCAGGGTGGGCAAGCCTTGTCACTTTGCCGATTTTTTCTTTTTTTTATCATATCAGTGAAAACGTTTCCACTAAAGGTTTTTTGTGTGAAATACTTCAGAAATAAATAATACAAATATAAAACACAGCCTGAGGTGTGCTCACTGCTGCTCTCTGATTGGTGTGTTGCTTGACCAATGACCCCCGACCTTTTTTTTGTTATCATTACGTGGCTGTGTGTTCAGATGAAAGCCCGGTGGCGATCTGTTCGTCTGTTACACTGATTATACAGTAAAGCCATCGAAAATAATATGATATACAGTACAGTACAAGTACATGGGTCTCTGTGTTTCATTCAAGCTCTGTGTGTGTGTGGCACGAGCGCATTTTGTGAGTGCGCGAGCGGTAACGTGGAATGTTGTGGTTCGCATCTGGTTAGCTAGCTATGCTAACGGATATAAAGGGCTGTTTCTACACCAAGGTGGAGGACAGTCCTCTCCTGTCAGACTGAGAGGATCTTATAACGTCAGCTCAGTGAGGTAAGGACTCTCTCAGTGTTTAGATAGTTCACTTTAGTGTAACTAAACATCTAAACACCTTTATATGATCATTATAGTTATTAAAGAGAGAATACATGAAAAACGGGTATGAAATACTATAGGACAGTAACACAAGAATACAGTTTAAAGGGGAGTGATTAGTGAAATATCCATAAAGAAAAAGTAAATCTGTGTACAGTTCTGTTTCATATGAATGCTGAGAGATGTAGGCTATCCATAGATCTCTTCATTTTGCTCTCAAAGTGCACCAGATTGATGTATTTAACTTCAAGATTTTAAAAATAATCTTCCCGGGGGAGCATGCCCCCAGACCCTCTGGTTAGGTCCACCCCCACCTAAAACATGTTCACATGGATAGGATACTAAATACATTTGCACACTTTTTATATGGTGGCCTATGTCCATATCAAATCAAATCAAGTTTTATTTATATAGCACATTTTTCAACGATTTTTGGTCGAGCCAAAGTGCTGTACATATAATTAAAAAAATAACCTACAGTAAAGACACTTTACAGCAAATACAACAGCACAGTTTGTGCAGAATATCAGTATGAGAAAACGACACCGTCTGTCCTTATATGTTTCTGTTTTGGTGGTCGTGCCACAACCGTGCATGTATGCACAAGTCATAGGTGCACTATAAAATAGCACTACACGCCTGCAATGTGTGTGAAAGACAATAGACTTTACAGCATGTTTTTTAAAATTGAAGTTGGTGTTTGTGTGTTGGTTGTTGACGGCAGTGTGTGCCCCCCCTTGGTAAATGATTGCCCCCCCATTCAAGTTGTTCTAGAGCCGACCCTGTCCACACCACATGTCGTCTTGTGCACAGCCTCTCTCACGCTACACCCCTCCCGCGGATGGAGTCATTCCTCTGTACATTGCGCCTCTAAGTCACAGATTTAAACTCGAAGCCTAAAGCATCGACTTCTATTCTTGTATCCGTGTTCTGAGAAAAACTTTTTGCGGCATGCCCGATGATCGAGCAACTTTATCCAATTATACACATGACGGGCAGGCATGGGATAAAAAAACATTAGATGCTAAATATTTATATATTATGTAATAGCAGATGGTTAACGAGCAGAAAGCAGGATAAGTATTTACTTACCCTGCATCACTTCCATATCCACATATTAAGGCATCCTTTGCTCCTTCAACTTTGTAGAAATTATCTATAGAAAGGGGGAAAGAGTTTATTTTTATCTTCACTTAAAGATCTCCGATCATGCTATCTTTAGGCATTTATTATGGGTCCCAGATATATAAAAATATTTAAAAAACATGTCTATGATGTGTCATGCATTTTAGACATCCCTTATATCCCTCTATTTCAGCCCTGTTAGAGAAGTGCTGATTCTGGGTCTAAAGCTTTTTTTAAAAAAGGAGGTGGGGGGAGCTAATGCTGAGTATCTGATCAGGAGAATTCTACCCAGATACAGCTAAATGCTGCCGTGATTAAACGCCATATCATGTTCAAAACCACAGTAAGGATTATTTCTGAAACAGTATGGAGCTCAAATGCTTTTTCTCTTGCAGGTTTACCACAAGGTGAGTACGTTTTTATATCCTGATTTTTTACACATACTCTCTCCAGTAGCGTTAGCGATGCTTGCTAATGTAAACAAAGACCATTTTACTTCGAAAACATGTCAGGCATTGTTTCTGATAGCAACGTTTCTGATAGGGCCGTGGGTGTAAAGCCAGCCCACTTTTCGGATATTACGTTGGACACAAATCTGGATCAGCTCCATTGTGCTCCGATGTGGGTATGGAGGAAAAGAGAGAGGGTTTTGTTTTCTGACACTTCGTGAGTTCCCTGACACACCAGGGACACATATTTATGTATAAAAGACATTGAAAAGTGCATTTAGCATGATAGGAGACCTTTAACATAGATGATCCTAGACAGTACTCATAGTGTGTGAAATGTGAGTTTTTTTTTGTTTTGTTGGCTGACCTTCGCTGCCCAGGAAGTCCGCCCTGGAGCTCCAGGTTCTGTTGTTGCAGATGAACGATGCGTTGGGGCTGTAGGTGGAGTTGATGCAGTGCGCCAGGCTGCGGATGCACTTCTGCCGCAGCAGCCCCATGAAGAGCTGCAGGCCGATGAGGGCGAACACGCTGAGACAGAAGACGGTCAGGATCATCACGTCTGCCAGCTTCCTGACAGACTGGATCAGAGCGCCGACAATCGTCTTCAGACCTTGACGGAGCAGAGGAGATGATGTATGAATGGTTTGATAGAATAAAGAGACATGTGGTTCTGTGTCGGGGTCATCTTACCTGGGATAACAGAGATGGTTTTCAGTGCTCGCAGTACTCTGAAGGTTCTTAAAGCTGAGACGTTCCCCAGGTCTACAAATTCGGTCACATATCTGGAATGTGATAAGAGGGGATTAATAAACTTCTGCAGAGAGATTTAACAAGGCCTGTACAGAATGTGTTTTACATCCGAAAGCTTCTTATGAGGTCTTTGCATGAAGATTTTTTTCACCCTCTTTTTTTATTGTGATTTTATCAAACTCTATTTTTGCAGACAGGTGGAGACAACTGTTTTTTGACAACAGTAAATACTAACTTGTTTTTGAAAGGCTAAACTAAATGTTAAATCCAATCTATATTCTTATTTTATCTAAAAAAAAAAGTGTAGCCTACAGGGTTTCTTAAAGACTGAAACAATACTTTGAGAGCAGTGAGAGTGAACTAAAACAGTAAAGTTATGACCTTGAAGACCAAAACAACCAACTGAAAGAATCCAAAATGCTCCTTAGAGCTGAAAGAAACCGCAAATTCATTTCTACAACTCCTTTTGCACATAGTCTAGCACTTTGAGTTTTGTTTACTCTAATGAAAAGTGCGCTTGTAAATAAAATTGAATATTATTATAGTCATGTAAACCATTACAAAATATTGAGTATAGCCTCCTTCCGAATTAACAGCATGTGATGAGCACCTGTGACAGGAAATGACAGATGAATTGGCTAACTGAAGCATAATTAACTAAAAACAAATGAATCCCGGAAGGTGTGTCCAAACACACTAAAAGAGATTTTGTCTCGCTGTTTTCAAACAAAGCAAATGTCCCATCTGTAGGATTGGTCTCATACAATGCATCAAGAGGTCACCTGTCTAATCTGCCATCTGCTAGGCTCATTGTAGTCACTTTGACATCACTGAACATTTTCTCTTTGTACAATAACTGAATGACTGAATTAGGGTGGACTTTCTTGTGTTGTGTTTCTGCACAATGTATCCACTCCTCATGTGAAGTGAATTGATGTCAAAGTAAATAATACATGTATGTCATAGTAACTTACGCCATGATGATGACGGTGAAGTCCAGCCAGTTCCATGGATCTCTCAAGAAGGTGAACGGTACTATACAGAATCCTCTCGCTAATATCTTTATCGCAGACTCGAAAGTGTAAATGCCAGTGAAAGTATACCTGGAAAGAGTCAGAGAAATATACAGTTCAGAGCATCGAAATAAATCACAATCAATATCAACAAAGACTCTAAGACAAAATAATACAAATAAACAGAGCAGGGTTCACACTCTCAGACCAAAATTGTTTGAATACAGCTGATGATCTGATGATTTATGGTGTCTTTATTTAAGAAGGAGTAATGTCTCTGACAGATTTTGTGCAAAATATAAACATGTATATACAGTATAATGTTGATCTTCTCTTTTTTTTCAAATTCATTAAAAACTGAAAGGGCCCTATTGTGCTTTTTGGGGTTTTCCCTTTCCTGTAGTGTGTTATGTAAATGACCTGCAAAGACTAACATCCGAAAGTTCATGCTCCCACTGCCTGAACCACCTCCATTGGATTCCTTTAATTACTTCCGTAACATAGTGACAGAAGGGGCGGGACATCCCTAAGCGGTTAACAAATCACAACAGAGCCGGCCAGCTAACCAATCAGAGCAGACTGGGCTCTGGTTTCAGACAGAGGGTGAAACGAGGTGCTGCTACACAGACAGTATGAGAGAAATAAAGAGCTTTTTGAACATTAAAATAAGGAAACATGTCACAGTAGAGGCACATAATACAATGATGTTTCTAAAAATAAGCATAATAGGGCCCCTTTAATGGCTAAAGTTGTATTAGCTAAGTCAACGCGGATAGCATGCTACATGCTAAAAATGCCTCTGGCCCACTTGATGATGACATTACAAGACCACATCATGCACATCACAACATTTCTGAAGATTTTAGTTTAATTTCCCAGCACATGCTTTCTTTTAACATGCCCATGGGACGTTCTTACTGCAGTAACATTACGTGCTTCATATACTTACATGTGAACTGACTCTGCAATCATCACTGACAAAACAAACCCCAGCAGAGCTACACATTAGAACACATTTCACACCGTTTGAATCGTTTTTAAATACATGTAATCCTAAATACTGTGTGTACTTACTCCAGGTGTTTGGTCCATGGTGCCGGGTCAGACATGGCCATGAAGCAACAGTTGGTCAGTATAGTGAACATTATGAACAAGCTGAACAACGTGGAAAGAAGTTAAGGAAAGTGTATTGTGAATAAGTGACATAGAGTAAAATAAGCTTTTTATGGTATACCAATAACGTATCACATAACATGTATTGTAATACTATGAAATATACCCATTAGGATAAACCATCCCTGTGTGTGTGCCAGGGGTATTAAAACTACAGTAGATGCAGATTATGGAAAATGTAAGCAAATTCTATTTAACATTACATCTGGTGAGTCATATTATCCTTGGTTTGATGGGAAGATAAACAATAACAAAGAATGTACTATCTTGAAAATCATTAAAAAAAAATCTTCAGGGTAAAATAATTAGAAAGTCCTCAGAATAATCTTATGAAATGTAGTTTGAGTTTCTTTAAATAATCTAAATATTATATTATATTTAAAAATCCCAATACAGCTCTTTAAATGTAGATTAGAGCATAATGATGTCAGTTACACAAGGAATCAATAAAGGTTGTTAGATGTTATATGATTTCATCGATAGATGTTTTTCTCATCTGTAACATAGAGGAGATCCAGAGGGAACATTTCTTCCAGCATGTAAAGGACGAATCGGCTGTCTGAGAACTAATAGGCTGCCGTCACATGATGTCAAATCTCCTTGCTCTTATTTCATTTCAGAGATTAAAAGAGGGATATGAGGGGATTTGTTTTGCAAGGCCGTAGAGGACCATTACAAAGCTGTTTCAAAAATGGGAAAATCCAATGAGACCTTAGGGGGGAAATCAGTAAATATTAGAAATTGGCTTATCTGCGAGTATGACATTAAAGGTATGGACTTTTTACAGCATATAATGATAATTATTATTATTAAGCCAATACCGGCACCAGTATACACAGTTACATGATTTTTTTCAACATGTCCATGGCAGGAAGACACACATGCTCTGTGCGATATAAAAAAAAGGATATGAATGGACTAAAACTTTGATGGCGAGTGTTCTTATGAAGTGAAATGGACTAAATATGTAAACTGCAGACGTGGCACTGAATCTGAAGATGACCTTCCCTTTGTTAAGTACTATAAAAGTCTGCAAAGAAAACAGAAACAAAAAAACAGAAAGTCAATACATTTCAAATTACATTCCTTTTTCTTCCGTTCTGCAGAGGTAAGCCATCTTCTTAACCCTCCAGCAGATTATGGCGTAGCTCTGTTGAGTCTACCACTCAGTCTACCATCTGTGTTAACCCCCACTATCCTGCCTCCAAGAAAGCAGCGAGTTGCAGCGACATTCAGCCAGAGAGGCCGGGTCAGATAATGGAGGCAACTACAAAGTGGGCTGAACCTTTCCCCAACAGATGTGGCTTTTATTTAAATATATGTCCGCCTTTGGATAATCCTCCCATCCAGTAGCGCATCACATGCCAAAACAAAGAGACCATGAGAATAACTGCCACGTTTTTTTTATTCATCTCTTCATAAGCGGCCCATTAATGGGCAGAAGCCTTATCTACCGACTCTGCAAATCAAAACTTGTTAATCCTATTTCTGCATTTCACAAAAGACGCAGTCGCTCTCGTCTTATCTCGGGGAAGAGAGGTTTTGTGGACCATTTAACATGCAGGAATGTCTATCAGTCGTATAGAAGCATCATTGACATTAATGTAAGTGAATGGTTGAAATGTAAACCTATCGAGACATTCACAGGAAGAAGTCGTAGAATTATGGTACAACATATTTCAAGTCTGTCAGGTATGTATGTATGTATATGTACATTGAAACTGTTTTTTCTGAACCCTTTCATGAACCTAGTCCTATGTCTGTTGAAATACCATCAAATGTGGCATATCTCTTCACAAACTCCTTTAAAGTATATGTATTGTAGAATAAATCATAATCAAGCCATTTCTTCTTTAAGATCAGATGGTTCAAAATTCAGTTTCAGCTTCCCTTATTTATATATAATCATATTCATTAAACAAAGATTATTGAGGGAATTTGTTTGAGGAAAATGTTCTAGACTTGCTGCAGAGTTTTAGTTCACGCCCACACACAGACAAACACAGAAGCACTCACCCTCTTGTTCTTGTAGTAAAACGGATCAATGTCTTCCAGTGGCACCCCGATAAGTTCTGTAGGGATTTCCCCGAAGATGCGCGGCAGCTGCTTGCCTGCCTCCAGGTCGGCCCTGGGTTTGGGGGGCTCTGCGTTCCTGTGAGCCTCGGGGCAAGCCTTGACGTTCTTGGCCTGCTCCTCCGCAATCCGCTGCTCCAGCGCAGCCAAGGATTCGCGAGTGAACCGCCGCAAGCCATCAGGACCCGTTGGTAACAGCATGGCTGCCATCTTTTCATCCTGATTCTCCTGTACTAGAATGTACTTACAGCTATAGGTGGGTAGAGTAGTAGATAAAGACAGAGGAAAAGTAGAGACAGAGGAAGGTGAGAGAGAATAAGTAATTTAATTCAATCTTCTGAAACAGCAATTTCCATCATTCCATACACAGATCAGACAAAAGCATACATCTTGCAAAAATAATATAATAGGGTTGAAAGGGGAAATAAGGTGATGAGGGTTGTTGTATGTCTAACTTCAACAGTAGTTACATACGAGGCATTTAAGCTAGGTATGTATGTTGTCTAAAAGTGGAGGAGATGTTGATGAATGAAATCCTAGAAAATCGAGGAGGCAAAACCTTTGGTCATCGTAATTATTAGTAGTGAAAAGCAGGCCTACTCAACCCTTGTTTTGCTTTGTATGCAAACTGGAGTGTGTCTGCAACAACCTGCAAGTGAAGGCAATGCCGAAGTGCCTTACACCTTACACTTGGAATATCCAGTTGTGAACCTTTTATTCTTCAACCTTTTCACCGCATATAAAGGCTAGCTACTTTTTGTTAGATATATTCTCAGTCTTAAAGCTGATTTAATCTATATTGATGGATCATCTGATGTGTGTATGTCAAAAGAGGTTGCTTGTAATGGCAAGAGAGGGTAACTACCACACTACATTTGTGTAGTACCCCCCCCCCCCGCTGTACTCTACCTGCAAGGCTTTAAGCGCAGATAGAAAACATGTAAAGGTAAAGAGACAGGTATCTCCCTCAGGAGTTGGTGGAGACCAAAACAGAGCTACAAGAAAGTGACTATTGAACTTCCAGGAATCACTAATTATTCTACAAAAGGAAACTTATAACATCAAATGTTTTGTTTTTTCTTAAACCCAACCAAGTTATTGTTGTCTAAACCGTTTGCAGTCCAGGCCATGGTGCAGGCGCTATAGGATGGCAAAAATGACCGCTTTGTCTTGGACTTTTGTAAGAAAACACAAACGTACACATTTCTCAGACGTTATCATAAGTATTATGAGGATACATTGATTACAGTGTTTAAGCCAAAAGTCATAGGGATGGCTTTTTTTGCACCAAAAAAGTAACAATGCAAATATATGATATTTAATGGAAACATGTAGGATATATATGTTTCCATCACTGGGGCCCTTCTCCTTTTCAAATATGATGTGTTGACTATTTGAAGGCTGGAGTCACTGGGTGCATCTGTTTTTCTGATTGGAGGTCAGTGCTGAGGGAGGTCCAGAAACACTGACCAGCTCCCTGTTATCCAACTGCCTCTCAAACTAGGGCAAATCAAATCAAGTTTTATTTATATAGCACATTTTTAAAACGATTTTTGGTTGAGCCAAAGTGCTGTACATGCAATAAAAACACTTTACTGCGATAGCAAACAGAAGACAATAAATTACAACAGCAAATCTAAAAATCAAACACAGGGAAATGTCAGGAGTCGTACTCCGCTCTGACTAGAAGGCCAGGGAGAAGAAGTGAGTCTTTAGTGTCAATTAAAAAAACCCTAGGGTCTGGGCCGACCTCACATGGAGGGGCAGAGTGTTCCAGAGCCTAGGGCCAGCTGGGCAGCCATTGTTGTGAGTCAGAGGGATTAAGTCCACGGTCTGCAGTTCTGACCAGAGGTTCTTTACCAGCAACAAAAAATGACCTTTATTCAAATATACTCAAATATACTTTTCAGATAATCTTACTTTAGTTGAGTGTTCCCATTTCCTGGTTCTTTACTTCATTACAATTCAGAGACAGATATTAAACTTGTTATTCCTTAGAATATTATTAATACCTTTGGTTACTTTGAACATTCAGATTCAGAATAAAAATACTATTGACCATTTATTGGGGGTATTATTTTAGATTAAAATAACCTCTATTGAAGTCTTAGTGGAAGACACAAGCTATCTGGCAATAGTAGAATGTAAGTAATGAACAGATTAATGCTACGATTAAAAACCCAATTAAATAATATGTACTTTCTCCTCGTCTGGTCACTTGTTACGCAGCTGCCCGCTACTCCTGGACACTATGATAGTTAGAGTGAACCTACATTGTTAAGTTGCGGTCCATAAAACCAAAACAAGCTTAAAGGCACTAAAATGCTGCATAGACCTGAGGGGACGTTCAAAGTCATACAGCTATTCGAGAACAGGAAACTGTTGCGATACAAAAAGATTAATATTCCAAAATAAGATTGACTGAAATCTGAAAATAGCAGAAAACCGACATCACTCATTTGTAGTGATACATTTAGTTTGTACAAAGAACATTTCTAGGGCATTTCCCATGTATTTCCATCTTAATAATGTCAAACTTTGGCCGTATAGCCAATTTTTATATATTTTATTGAATCAGTTTGGAAAATGACAGACTAAACGATGTTACTAATTTGACTACATTTTATTTTTGGATTTCAATAATCCTAATTTCCTTGATTCTTATAGAATTAAATAAAGTATAAGTGTGTGATCTGATTATAGAAAAGAGTCACTGTCTAAATAAAGACAAACCTAAAGGCCTTTCCACTCCCAAACATATCCCTCCCTATTTAAGTCAGTGACCTAGTCTGATATTATAATAACTAAAAAAGCTTTACAAAAAGAGGATTACATTTCTGTGTTCCCCTTTTGACAGAGAAAAACCATGGTATCCTTTTCATATTGACTAAGCTCAGCGAATTCTCCATCTCCTCCTGTCCTGAAATGCATTGATCCCTTCACACGTCCAGCCAGACGCTAGTTATCTGCTTTACTTGATCTGCTTATTTGGCCCAGGTTGATCTCAGATCAGCTCGTCTCATAAACTCCATTGCTATCCAAATAAATAGGTTAAGATCTATTTGCAACGTCATAAAGCAGATAAACAGGTTCAAAGCACATGTCTGTCAGGATGTGACAACAAATCACAGAAACACGGTCCTCTGGAAAGAAGAAATGACATTGATTAACTTATATTATAAGTTAGTCAACTATATATATATATATATTATTCATGTATAGTTTGATGATGTAAGCTACAGAGGTAGCTTACATCATCAAACTATACATGAATAATATAATAAGTTAGTCAAAGAGAGTGTTACGGTATGCAGGAAGCAGGACCCAAATGCAGATTTAAGTGACAAAATAAGTCCTTTATTTCAAGGCTACAATATTCAGAGACAGAACAGAACACTCACCGCAGTTTACTCACAACACAAGACGAACCGACACTGAACACAGGAAGAGACAAGACTAAATACAGGAAGGGGTAATCACAAGACGAGACAGCCGGGCAGGGGAGGAGAAACACAAGGACCACAGGTGAAAACAATCAGACAACTAGACACACCAGGGAAACTAACGACGGGAGGAAAAACACAGGAAGAAGGACCAGACAATATACAAGGATGAAAATACCCATAACCAGACATACAAAACTACAACACAGACAGATCCTAACAGTACCCCCCACTCAAGGGACGGATCCCAGACGTCCCAAAACAAAACCACAAAAAGTCCAAAACCACAAGCAGGGTGGGTGGAGGGGGTCCGGAGGAGGGACGCACCACCAGGCCACCAGGGCGGGCGGAGGGGGACCGGAGGAGGGACACAAAACTAGGGCCAACAGGGTGGGTGGAGGGGGTCTGGAGGACGGGCTTGGGCTGACAGCCCAGGGGCAAGGCAGAGCTTGAAAAGGGGGTTATGGAGGGGCGAAGACAGTGGCAGGAAGAGTCAGGGGGCCGGGCCCGAGGGCGAGGACCGCGGCACTCAGGGGGTAGGGCTCGAGGGCGAAGACCGCGGCTCTCAGGGGGCCGGGCTCGAGGGTGAAGACCGCGGCTCTCAGGGGGCCGGGCTCAAGGGCGAAGACCGCGGCTCTCAGGGGGCCGGGCTCGAGGGCGAAGACCGCGGCTCTCAGGAGGCCGGGCAGAACCCGGTGTCGGCCGGACAGGAACCGGCGCTGGTGGGACAGGCCTCGGCAGGATCCCCCACGGAAGAGGACCAGGAGTTGGCGGGACCCCCAACGGGACAGGAAACAGGATTGGCAGGACCCCCGGCAGGAGAGCAGTCGGCGGAACCTCCAACAGGACAGGACACAGGGTTGACAGGACCCCCGGCAGAAGGGCAGTCGGCGGAACCCCCAACGGGACAGTACACAAGGTTGGCAGGACCCCCGGCAGGAGAGAAGTTCGCGGGACCTCCAACAAGACAGGACACAGGGTTGGCAGGACCCCCGGCAGAAGGGCAGTCGGCGGGACCCCCAACGGACAGCACACAGGGCTGGCAGGACCCCCGGCAGGAGAGTAGTCCGCGGGACCTCCAACGGGACTGGACATGGAATTGGCAGGACCCCCGGCAGGAGAGTAGACGGCGTGACCTCCAACGAGACAGACACGGAGTTGGCAGGACCCCCAGCGGAACCTCCAACGGACCAGGACATTGGGTAGGGACTTGAGACGTGACTCAAGTAGGGACTCGAGAGGAGACTCGAGAGGGGAACCAAGGGGGAACTCGAGAGGGGAACCAAGGGGGAACTCGAGAGGGAACTCGAGAGGGGACTCGAGAGGAGACTCGAGAGGGGAACTAGAGAGGGGACTCCAGAGGGGACTAGAGAGGGGACTCCAGAGGGGACTAGAGGAGGGAACTCGAGAGGGGACTCCAGAGGGGACTAGAGAGGGGACTCCAGAGGGGACTAGAGGAGAGACTAGAGGAGGGACTAGAGGAGGAACTAGAGAAGGGAACTCGAGAGGGGACTCGAGAGGGGAACTAGAGAGGGGACTCGAGGAGGGACTAGAGGAGGGACTAAAGGAGGGACTAAAGGAGGGACTAGAGGAGGGAACTCGAGAGGGGACTCGAGAGGGGACTGGAGAGGGGACTCCAGAGGGGACTAGAGGAGAGAGGAGGGGCTAGAGGAGGGGCTCGAGAGGGGACTGGAGAGGGGACTGTGGCAGCTGGGGCCGGGACTGGGGCCGGGACCATGGCTGCTCGGGCCAGAACTGGGGCTGAAACCAGGGCTGCTGGGGACTGTACTAGGTCTGGAACCATGGCCGGAAATATGGCTGTATGATCCAGTTCTGAAGCCGGAAACATGGCTGTATGATCCAGTTCTGAAGCCGGAAACATGGCTGTATGGGCCGGCTCTGGAGCCGGAATTTAAGCCAGAATCATGGCTGTAAGGTCCGGTTCTGAAGCCGGAAACATGGCTGTAAGGTCCGGTTCTGAAGCCGGAAACATGGCTGTAAGTTCCGGTTCTGGAGCCGGAAACATGGCTGTAAGATCCCGTTCTGAAGCCGGAAACATGGCTGTATGGGCCGGCTCTGGAGCCGGAACCATGGCTGCTAGGACCGGTACCTGAGTACGAGCTGGCTTCCTGACCTTGCGTCTTTTAGAAGTCTTTTGGAGGCTCTGTGGACCTCCAAACGCCAGGCGGGATCCCAAGAAAGGGTCAGAGAATGGAGACTGGCACTCATGGCTGCGTGAGAAAACTCTGAGAAACTCAGGCAATGAGCCTCTCAACCATGGCATGTTGTCCACCTCCATTTGTGCCTTTTTGAGGACAGCCTCTTTGTCCCTTTTAGCCAAGGTTCTACTCCATTCAGCATAATGACACTGAAGAGTGTACTCTAGGGATAACAAGTCCAAATCAAAATTAAAATCCGCTGGGTCCATTGTTGGTCGGTTCGTAATGTTACGGTGTGCAGGAAGCAGGACCCAAATGCAGATTTAAGTGACAAAATAATTCCTTTATTTCAAGGCTACAATATTCAGAGACAGAACAGAACACTCACCGCAGTTTACTCACAACACAAGACGAACCGACACTGAACACAGGAAGAGACAAGACTAAATACAGGAAGGGGTAATCACAAGACGAGACAGCCGGGCAGGGGAGGAGAAACACAAGGACCACAGGTGAAAACAATCAGACAACTAGACACACCAGGGAAACTAACAACGGGAGGAAAAACACAGGAAGAAGGACCAGACAATATACAAGGATGAAAATACCCATAACCAGACACACAAAACTACAACACAGACAGATCCTAACAGAGAGGGATTATTTGGCTCTGGGGATGGTTTGGATTTGCCGGCTGGGAAAATAAATGTAAAGTATTAGATAAAGTATTTTAGTTGAATGAAATTTAATTCCCATAACAGCCAGATGTGATATGGTCCTCATCACGGCAAATAATTACGATACTTAGATTTAAAGTAGAGAGCAGCCATGGACTGACATACAAACATAGCACATAGGCTATGTTCACACACACATTCATAACTCTACAATAAATAACATGATGTCATAAGGCAGAAGACCTGGGGGGTATACTATGAAGCAGGATTTTCGCTTAGCCGGCTAACTTCAGGGAAAACTCGGGGTTTCCGGTCCTACGAAGCTGGTTCTCTTTTTAGCAGGCTAGATCTCCATGGTAACTTATGCTGTGCGGCTAACCTGGTCGGGACCAGGTTAGGTTGCAGGCTAAGAGCTCAACTCAGTGAAAGCACTGCCTGCTGACCAATCAGAGCTCAGTGTGCGGAGTTTAAAGCGATCAAGTCATATTACAGGAGAAAGGAAATACAGAAAAGCTGCCGTTGGAGCAAAGACGGCCGGCAAAAATCTGTGTGAACGTGAACATTAATAGAATATAACCTCCCATCTTCAGAGCAATCTGACTATTAGCAGTGGCGTTTTTACATGTACAAAAGTGGTGGGGCACAAAAAACTTAGATGTCTATATATAAGCTTCTGCAGTGAGGTTCATGGCTGCTGAGGCACTGGCACTGACTCTTCAGGTTTACAAATATTATATTTTGACCTAAATCAAAATATAATATTATTTTCAAAAGCTTTTTTTGTCTGATGCTTTGATTAATTTTAAACAACAGAAAGATACCCAACAAATGTAATTTTATTCTTTAAATATTGAATTGTTCTCTCTTAGTAAGATCCCATTTTCAATAAAATGGTGGTCTTACGTTGACTTGAAGATGAAGTCCATTTGCCTATCCTTCTGGACAAAAATCTCTATTACTTTTTTGTAAAAGTCCTCCTTATCTTCTTGTAGTTTCAAAAGTCTATCATGAATCTAATCGATAGATTTATGATTCGAACATTTTAAAAGTAGGGTAGACATGTGGATATTATCCTGCTGAACAAAACGTGCATTTATCTCTACGTTTCCCACAGATCTTATTTTGAGCTATTTTCTAAAATCCTATGGAGAAATCTCATTGCTTTTTTGTGGAGGGAAGCCATGCGCAGCTTACTTCCGGGTTTTAGGACGTGTCTCTCGTCTGCTCTTCACACACCACACTTTTCGCGGCACACGTACTTACAGCCAATCAGCTCTGAATTATGTGAGATGACGTATGGTGGGGATGGCAGCTCTATGCCCCTATGGTCATTATGTTTTGCCACACACATTAAATAGGACAATACTCTGAGCATGCGCAGTGTAGTTTTTACAGTCACCGTTCTCTTAGACAGTGAGAGGGAGGGGCAGGATCGGGTTTTGTCCCACATGGCTCTAAACAGCTCAATAGGCACACACTGTAGACACTAATTAGAAGAACACAGACTAAAACAGCAATGTTTTAATCAGATGATTAAACATGATCTTAACATATATTTTATATATATTTTAATTTATTTTTGCATTTAGTTGTAATCATTATTTGTAATACTTTCTGCTGACACTAGGTGGGGCTGTGCCCCACCTGCCCCTAATGACCAGTCGCCACTGACTATTAGGCCTATAACATTAGCGTTAAGAAAGCTTACTTAAATATCTGCCACAACATAAGTAACCGGATCAGAGTAACATTAAGTACAGTCCGCAGCATATCACATCATAATGTATCATATATTTCCTTATCTGAGTCAGCTGAGCCGTATCTGGCCGTGCAACACTCACAGTGTCACATACTGTATGCAGAAGTATTATTTTAAGCAACACATTAAGTTGACGAAACACTCGAGACAAATGTAATTAAAGTCAGATCCACTCGTGTCTTAGACGGGGCAGTGATATCATAAACCTGTTAATGTACGCATTCAAACACTTTTTTCTTTTACCAGCTGTATTCACCTTTCAGGTGCAGCTATGTGGCTTTGATCCTGGATAAAGTGTTTGAGTCATGGATGTTTAAAGTTTAACTTCTTCATATGTCTAATATTATAGTTAACTTTTCATTCAGGAAGTATGACGCTGCGCTGTCAGTATGCTTCTCCATGTTTGTGATTGGTCGAATGCTCCAAATACCACCCCTTTCATGTGAACGCGCACCTAACTAGATAGGACACAGCTGGCTTGAGCGATCCACTTGATAACCTGCGTCGTAGTACCGTTAGCGAGAGCCCGTATGTTTTGGATTAGGCCAACCGGCTAACTCAAACATATCCAGGTTAGGTTGAACCAGCTTCGTAGTACAGGCCTCTGTAGTGGTTTGAACTAAAGCTTGACTGATACTGCATTATTCACACCATATGTTTGTTTTCATATGAACAATAACTCCTACAATTTTTTGTGTGACTAAAGGCCCTGACACACCAGGCCGAAATCGGCCGTTTTCGTTAGTCGGACGACGAAGCGTGCCCTGTCGCCCAAACTCAATTTGGTGTGTCCCGCACCGTCGGCCGTGACACGCCTTATTTGGCCTTTCATGGCCGTGCGTCGGCTACAGGCAGTCGAACAAAGAAATCACTCTGATTGGCTATTCAGCTAACGAATCAGTGCATGAGAAGCGAAACGGTTGCTTGAGAATATCTTCCACAAGCAACACTCCAATGGCTGATAGCTCCAGTGCCGCACGAAACATGTTTTCGATGGACGCACACGCTATTTGTTGTTTGTTTAGATCACGCAGTCTGTTCTTCTTCTCTGTCTTCCGGTTGTTGCCTCTTTTGAATGACGAATACACACTACCGCCGCCTGCTGGTAAGGAGAGTTATTGCCACTCACGCATACGCAGTTCCTACGTGCTCGGCTGAAGTCTTTGCGGTGTGTTCCAGTGCGACACATGGCCAAGACGCACAAGAACATGGCGACGCAACAGTCGGCGTCGGCGAGTTCTCTGGTGACTGCTTGGTGTGTCAGGGCCTTTAAGCTCCTTACACACCAAGCCGATATTCGGCGTCGATAGATGTCGGGCCGTCGATGAGCGTCGTGTCGCCCTACTCAGATTGGTGTGTACTACACCGTCGTGTCTTTTCGGCTGTGCCGACACCTTCCACCGCCGATTCGACATGTTGAATCGGAAGGCCGTCAGCCAAAGAAATCACTCTGATTGGCTGTTCAGCTTAGCGAATCAGTGCATGAGAAGCGAAACGGAAGTGAGGGACCCAAACAAACTATTAAGAAGGCAAATCTGAGATTTAATTTAACTCCAGCTCTCAACACAGGTTCGGGAAAGCCCCATGAGCTTCTCGCTGTAGAGTGAAAATGGAACGCACACGCTATTTGTTGTTTGTTTATATCACGCAGTCTGTCTTCCGGTTGTTGCCTCTTTTGAATGACGAATACACACTACCTCCGCCTGCTGGTAAGGAGAGTTATTGCCACTCACGCATGCGCAGTTCGTACGTGCAACTTGGCTGTCGGCTGAAGTCTTTGCGGTGTGTTCCAGAGTGAAACATGGCCAAGACACAGGAGACGTGCAAGCCCCCAGGAAGTGTGCCGGACTCTGATGAAAATATTCGTTGTGTCCAAACGGCGGTACTACAATTTCCGTATCAGTCCGTGACGTCACTGGGCCCAGAAAGACTTTTCCCCATTGACTAACATTGGGAAAGAAACGTCTGTAAATCAGCGGATACTTTTTTTAATTAAATAAACTACCCAGTATGAACTATTTTATAGCCCTTATTATAATCATTAGGTCCTTAAAGTTGTAAAATGCACTAAAAGCCGAATCTAGACATATTTTTTGTCTCCATTCATTCTAATGAGCCGAGAGTGAGAGCTCGGGGGGCGGGGCTTAAGGGGTGCATGCTCTGTGAGCGTACATTCCGGGTGTTTCTCAATGTCGAGGAAAGATGCTCCAGAGCCACTATTTCAAGCATACTATGTCATCGAGTGCCGCCGAAGGACTGTTCCAATGTCCAGCATACTTGGAATTCTACCGAGGCCGGCGTACTTCGTAGCAGGAAATTTCGAGGCTGCACATGTGTAGACTCTGCGGTCTTAAAATCCCCACAATGCTTTGCGCACGGACCAATTTCCAAATCTTTGGCGGAAATCGCACTCCATTTAAGACGGGGCCTCGCATATGACGCACACCTGCACACCTGTTAGCCTATTCCACAATTCTTCGTTTTCCGAGGCCAGGAAGGATTCTTGCCTCGCTTCTGAAGCAAGTGACTCGGAAGACATGTGCTACCAAGCAAGCGTCCTCGACATTGAGAAACACCCACGGGTTCTTCTCAAGCCCCCAGGAAGTGCGCCGGACTCTGTGCCCAACATTCGTTGTGTCCAAACGGAGGTACTGCAACTTCCGTATCAGTCCGTGACGTCACCCGGCCCAAAACAACTTTTTCCCATTGACTAACATGGGGAAAGAGACGTCTGTAAATCGGTGGATACTTTTTTTTTAACTAAATAAACTACCCAGTATTAACTATTTTATAGCCCTTATTAGAATCATTCAGTCCTTAAAGTTGTAAAATGCACTAAAAGCCGAACCTAGATGGATTTTCTCTCTCCATTCATTCTAATGAGCCGAGAGTGGGAGCTCTGGGCTTAAGGGGCGCATGCTCTGTGAGCGCACATACGGGTTCTTCTGCTCTGGCAGCCAGGCATGACGGGTAAAAGTCAAAAGTTGGGCCATTTTGACTTCATGCACCAATGAGCAGCTCTCAAAGGAAAGAACGAGACCCCGTCTTCCACGCTGTATCCAGTTCTTATTATACATTCATGGTTCTTCTGCTCTGACAGCTAGGCATGATGGGTAATCTGTGACGTTTCGCTCTCTCAAAAGTTGGGCCATTTTGTCCTCATGCGCCAATGAGCAGCTCTCATAGGAAAGAACGAGACCCCGCCTCCAACGCTGTATCCAGCTCTTATTATACATCCATGGAGATGTGAGGCGACCATAGACTGTATATATAAAGGAGGCGACGCATGGTCCCGTTCTTTGGTGTTCTTTGGTGTCAGTTTGGTGTGTAAGAGGCTTAAGATATGTAGCAGGACATTTTATTGGGTAAAAGTCTTCTTACTCTTTGGTGGAAAGACTATGTAAAAGGGACAGTGTTTCTAAATCTAGTTCAGCATTTTTCTACCATTGATTTGTTTATTTATCTACCAACCAATACATCATACGTTATATCAGCCTGCCTATTTGTTGGTCTAGCTATATTTTTGTACCTGGGGGAAAAGACATTTGTAATAATTTGCTATCTCTAACCTGCGGTCACCCATTTGGAAAGATTGATCAACCACCCTTCTTCTTAACTTAGAAAACAATCTCTGCACATCCCTTACAGGGTTGAATAATATATATGTATTACATCTAAAGGTCCTCCCTACTGTTTTTTCATTAAATAAATCATGGAGATGTCATTGTATACATTTATTTAAGAATGGGCATTTATGCTATTACACATCTCTCTGACGTAACAATGTAATGCTAATAGATCATATGTTATGTATCATTACAGTGAATGTTTGTCATTTTAGATAAATGGATAGATACATTCATGACAAAAAACTGTATTGCATTATTTTTTTTAAATACATGAAGAATCATTAAACCACGGTATATCTGGTTTTCATATTCACATTATTTTCTTTTTTTACATGTGTGTTATTTTATTGAAGTTTTAAGTAATGTATTTGTTATTGAATTCAAGCAATGGTTTTTATACTATTCTTGTGTTTTCTATAAAAATGCAATTTTTAACATTATTTATGTTGAGACTTTTGGGCATGTATAATTACTAAACATGTAGGGATAAATATGCAAACAAACAATTATAAGAACGTGATTTTTTTAGTTTTTATGTTACTTTAATATTAGGGTTTAGCAATGTATGGGGTTTAATCCTTCAGAAACTCATTTCAGGATAACCCTTTTTGCTCATATTTGGTGATGATTATATAATCTCTCATGAGGGTCTTTTTAAGACTATAGGCTGCAAAGGCCTGTCAATCTGCTCTCTCTCCTTCTAAATCAAGACAATATTATACTGTGGAAACAAGTACAATTATGTGGAATCATTGACAGCAGCTTTACCATCAAATTAAACCATATGAATACTTGTGAATTACACAAATTAAGGCAACAACGTTTAAAAAGAGACTGGGAGTCTGACCTTACATTTGGTCTGTACTGGGCCATGTTGTCTGTGCCCTCTCAGAGCTGCGTACTGTGATCCTAGGTGCACAAACTGAACTGACCTACTTCTTCTGCACAAACCTTTCAATGTAATTGCACCAGATAGCTTAAATATGTACGTTACAGACTGTATAGATCTACAAAATGAGAGAGTGGGGAATTTATTACAATGTCCAGGGGGATGAAATTACGAAAATGAGCGATGCTGTTTCAGATAGTTTATGCTTAACGTAACCCACTCCAAAAGGGGACATCTTAAAACTAAGAAATTATATTGTTTACACATTAAACAAAAGGAGTAAGGTGTCAGATTGCAACATAAGAGGAAAATTCATCTCAAATGTGAAATCATTTCCTCACATATCGTTTTGTAATTTCTCACAAAAGCCAAGGGACAGTACATTTTCAACTAGAAAAATGATTTTATGTCCTCCGTGAGAGATTATCCAAATGAATTACGTAAGCCTTTAATGCTCAACACCGCACATTACAACAAGACAATTATATTTTGTATAATGTCATATTTTTGTATTTTCATATAGACTGTATAATATAGTTTTGTGTTATTTTAAATTATGTGTACCGTAAAACCACACGATAAAATAATAATAATAATAATAAGGAGTTTTTGTTTTGTTTTGTTACTATTCCATCGAGAAATTCTGCATTAACTCAATATAATTAGAAAAAAACTAAAAGTCTACTCTTCAAAAAGTAGTTTTCTCTCTAAGTGCATGTTCAATGTGAATTAAAAAAAATCTAGAAGCAAACAAACCAACAAACAAAAAGTTGACAGGGATACTTACGTATGAAACTCTAAGTTTTACTGCAAAAATATCCATAGTTAAGTTCTTTGGGTTTTAGAAGAAGCGACATCCAGAATTTCCGTGCAAAATCCATGACTTCTTCTCAAGGTTTATTCTTCATGATGGACAGAAATCTCCACCCCGACCGGACTGAAAGTGCGTTTTATCAACAAAATCCAAAGTTTAGCGAACAAAAACAGACTTCACAACAAAAGCCAGTCGTCTTATCACCTGAAGTTGGACATTTTGAAAGCTGTCACAAGTGCAAGACGTGCTGTCTCCTTCCGCCTTCCGAGTGTCTCTCCCTAACCATCCCACAGAGGAAGGTTCCCGAGCCGCGGAGCGAGCAGAGATGCTGCGCGGTGTTCAGCAGCTGCGCAGCGGAGAGGCGCACCTCGGTTTGCCCTTGAGCAAGAGCATGAGGGAGGGAGGAAGCTGCCGCTGGACCAGGGGATTACCGCTGCTACATGTCCACTCAACATGACAGTGATAAACTGTAGAGCTGGCAGTTTGAAAACATCCCCAAAATCGCCCAAAACATACAGAAGCCTATGAGGGACACATTGAATTGGTAATTTGAATTTTTATTACCCAGCGTTCAGAGCGAGAAATGTCTTTTTGTTCCGTTTAACAGTGTGGTTCATATAACATAATAGGCCTAAATACATTTGCATAGTTTTTTAGGGTTAGGCTATATGACTTTTGTTATCTGAAAGAAGGCTATATTAACTTGTTTTGACTTGAATATAATGTAGGCTATTCGATATTCAGTTCGTTTGAGAGACAGGTGTCTGCAAACTTTTAAAGCAATTGACTTAAATGAATAATTAATCAATATAATTGTTAATAAATTGAATATGGAAACCTGTTACATTTCAATGAACCGTAAAAGGACATGGTTTGAATAAACTGTCACAATGTCTGTTGTGTGTTTCCAATGGGATGTTCAGATGTTGTGTTATTTTCTTTTGGATGACCCAGCAGTCTACCGCCAAACGCCTGGTGTTGGTCTCTTTTGCGCCTTCTAGTGGCCAACAATATTTTCATTTCATTTCAAACCTTTATTTAACCAGGTATACAAGTCCCATTGAGATCATTGATCTCTTTTTCAAGGGAGACCTTGAATATACATATATATATACTTGCTAGCAGCTAGGTAGGCCTAGTTCTGGTAGATAGCTCTTATGGGATAATGATTTTGTTTCTTTGCTTTTCTATTTATTTTTCTTCTTTTTTGTTTCTTGTGTTTGTGTTTAATTCTTTATTTCCACATGCTTTATTATGCACGCCCAGAAGATGTAGGCCTATGGTGTTTATCATCCCATGTAGGATCGGCCATATGTTGGACATGATACAGAATTAAAAAATAAATAGGCAGGCTGAAAATGTGGTGATTTGTTCTACTTGGGGTATTCAAGCCAGATGCCTAGCTCGTCTAATGCCATGCAAATGACTTCCAACAAACATCTTTACTGCGAAACAAGTCCAGTCTGGAAACCACATTACCCATAAAGCTCAGGTGCATATGTTTTCCTTTTTTCCCCGGATGTAGCATCACATGAATTGACTGTCAACATGCAAGATGGCCACGCATCACAGGCAAAATGCTGCTGGGCGGAGAAAAGTACAGGTACATTGTAACAGATGCATAATGGCAAAGTGTGTGGCAACGGCAACATAATGTCATTCATCTTAAAAAGTGTTTCACGGATACTTGACAGACAGCTAAATCCGTCAGGGATAGCGCTGCTCTTATGAGTCATGACTCAAGCCAGCTAACCCACCTAGCTTAGCTCGCGATAGTTGTTAGCGACCTGAGCTAACGCTGGCGTCCAAAAGATAACATATTCTTATAAACAATTAGCACATGCGTACGTGGTAAATACGTTAAAACATGACTACTAAGCTTGTACGTTAACACAAATGATTGGTGCGCTGTGTTAGCTGCATGTTTAATGCTGTTACAGCCTTTATGGTAGCTTAGCTGCACAGTATCTCGGCTCGGTCTAATTGCTGGGAAACGTACGTGTCTCGGTGGTTCTGTTTAGCAAATCAAAGCACCATATAAATCCTGAATGTGTCCATCGCTAACATAAATCCATCTTTAATATATGTCATTTAGCCAGGCTGCACGTTTCCTAAGCTAACTGCATGTCATGCAATGTAAGAGCGCGTTGCAGGTGGGTGTGTTGTGGGGTAATCCAGAAATGGTCCTGAAAGTGTGATTTCGGTGCTCACGCTCCTCTTTGTGTTTCAGGTGTCCTATGTCATTAGAGATGAGGTGGAGAAGTACAACCGGAATGGGGTGAATGCACTCCAGCTAGACCCCGCTCTAAACCGGCTCTTCACTGCTGGCAGAGACTCTATCATCCGGATATGGAGTGTCTACCAGCATAAGGTACGACTTCCTTTATTCTGAATCTATTTAAATATTAGGCTCAATGGAGCTGTATTGCCAAATGCATCTTCTTTTATTTTGCTTTATGGTATTAGTGTCTTAATTTATCTTCCCATTTATTGCAGCAGGATCCATATATTGCCTCAATGGAGCATCACACAGACTGGGTTAATGACATAGTTCTGTGTTGCAATGGCAAAACATGTGAGTGTTATTACTGTTGGCTATTTTATTACGGGTTAAGGCATACATTTTTCTACTATTCTTGCTAACTTGTATAACTGTCTTCTATTTTCAGTGATATCTGCCTCATCAGATACAACAGTCAAAGTATGGAACGCGCACAAAGGCTTTTGTATGTCCACGTTACGAACACACAAGGACTATGTGAAAGCTCTGGCCTACGCTAAGGACAAGGAGCTTGTGGCATCAGCAGGCCTCGACCGGCAGATCTTCCTTTGGGATGTGAACACACTAACAGCACTCACTGCTTCCAACAACACTGTCACCAGTAAGTATGTGTTTTTACTCAGTGGCAGTTGTGTCAATTTCTGTCCAAAATATACTGTGGTTGTGAGTTTTCTTTAATGGCTTTTGTTTTTTTCTGAGAGATATTCTGTACCTGTGGCAGTGTGTGAAAAAGTACACGTCCCACCGTCCGGGACGTGTTATTTACAATATCGGACAAGTAGATCTTTCAATTGTCCGGCGGACAAGTGACGTTTTTCGGCCTGATTTATTGATAAATTATTGATACATTCAGTTTACAAAAGGCAGAACTCATTCGCAAATTGTGCGTGTCCGCCATTGTTCGTTTAGAAATGTTAGTTTCGGTTCTGCTTGTCGATTCCTAAGGAAATGCATCTCGCCGCTTTCTGTACAGTTAGACGGGGGCGGGGCGGGAAGTGTAGCACAGTGGCAAGGGTTGGGAAGCAAAACTCGGTTCCGAGTAGGAACAAATAACAATTGTCCGGTCCCGGGATTGATAAGAGTTGTGAGGACAGGAGGCGAGGCCGAGCCCCGCGGACTGCAGCTCTCTCTCTCTATGCTCCGTATCAGCTGATCGCTGCATGGTGCAGCTCAGTGTCTCTCTCTTCCTCTCTCTCTCTCTCTCTCTCTCTCTCTCTCTCTGCTCCTCTCTCTCTCTCTCTCTCTCTCTCTCTCTCTCTCTCTCTCTCTCTCTCTCTCCTCTCCTCTCTCTCTCTCTCTCTCCTCCTCTCTCTCTCTCTCTCTCCTCTCTCTCTCTCTCTCTCTCTCTCTCTCTCTCTCTCTCTTCTCTCTCTCTCTCTTCTCTCTTTCTCTCTTTCCCCCCCCCCCCCCTCCCCTTCTCTCTCTTTGCTTCTCCTCTCTCTCTCTCTCTCTCTCTACACACACAGCAGATCCGCTGCCGTTTAACAGCCTCATCTTTGTCAAACTTTCTTATGTTCTTTCTCTAACACGTAATGAAGGTTATTAAGCGTTTTAACTCCTATGTTGTTAATATTGACCGCCATTTCCTTTATGAAGTAAAGCAGCCTCCCTGTCTGTGTCCTCGCGCTGTCCTCACATCCCCGGACCCCCAGACTCGGAGGAGCACAGGGATGTCAGTATTGTTTATGAAGCAGGGTATAGAAAGTACATTATTGAAATGAAAATACTATTTATTTACTTTTACAAACAGTGAGCAGCTGGGCAGCTGCAGCATGTGTATTGCAGGACATGTGTAAGCGTGCAAGCGTCTTCTAGTTGTAGAAAAGCGCTAGGCCTATACATCTAATGTATTATTATTAGGCCTATGTGTTGGACATGTGTGGTTGGACTCTGTCTCACAGGCAGGTTGCAGTGTAACATCAGAGGACACTGGGCCAATTGTACATTCTCAAACTGCACCACTTAGAACTAACTAAACAATGCAGAGATTATTTTTTATATAATTGTATTCAATAACCGTAAGAAATTCAACAGTATGAAGTTATTTGTAAATAGGAATACAGATTTGACTTAATGTTTTCATAAATATATTTTTCTCCCAGTTTGACTTATTTTTACCCTCTCAAAGAACCGGAATCGAGAACCGAAAATAACCGGAATCGAAAAGCAGAACCGGAATCGTTAAAATCCAAACGATACCCAACCCTATGTGTGATGCAGTAAAATCTTACCGCTCACTTACGTTAGCGGTGTCGTAAAAACCGTGGGAAAATGTAAAATACGATGACGAAGAAGAAGATTCCAGTGACCCCAATTTTGTCCATTCTGGACAAGTGAAAAATGTATTCGGACAAGTAAATTGCCAAACTCACTTGTCCATGGACAAGCACTCTCTAAAAACTTTTTCTCACACTGCTGTGGACTCACTATAATCCTTCTGCAACAGCCTCGTCACTGAGTGGGAACAAGGACTCTATCTACAGTCTGGCTATGAACCAAATGGGCACGGTCATTGTATCCGGATCCACTGAAAAGGTTTGTGTTTTATCAGTGTGATACACACATTTCCACATTATTAGTTTAATGAAACTAGATAAGGGGCAGGGAGCGCATACTGCAGGGTTTCCGCCCGCGTAGCGAGTGCAAAATTACCACGGACCAGAGAAGTCATCTGTCCGAGGCAACACACACATAAACTAACCTTGTACATTTGCATTGATCATATTTAACTGTTTAGGCCCAATGGCGGCAGTGTTGTTATTGTCCTCAGCTGTAACTAAAGGGGGAAATAATCTCATCTGCTCTGTGTGTTGACATGAAAAGTGAGCTTGCTGTCTGTGTTCATCTTTATCCTCCATGCCTTTTATAAATGCAACCACTAATACATAAACTAAACAATGTCATTGAATGAATGGGAATGTAATGCTTATTAATATGTATGTATTATCCTCAAAATATGACGGGTAATTATGGATTATAACATACAAAGAGAAGGAAATGCAGCCACTGACTGTTGGGTCTTAACGACTCCTCAATGAACAGCTAATATCACAGCAGACTAAAGATATTTTGTAAAACTATGGATTTAGTTGTACTTAAAGGTGCGGTAGGTAAGTTTGAGAAACCGGCTCGGAGATACACTTTTTGTTATATTCCATGGAATGTTCTTAACATCCCGATAGCAATGAATATCTTAAGTGCTTTGACAAAAAATCCATAACAAAATGTCATCTGTGGAAGCCGTAGCCGTGGCGCTGTAAAAGGCACGACCAGTTACTTTAGCCGGCCCGGCTAAAGTAACTGGATGGCCTACCTGCCTGTCAGCCTTCCATCTGTGCACAAACTTATCTCGTGCCCTCATTGGTCATGTGCGCGTTCGTGTGTGTTGGAGGAGGGGCTCTGCAAGGAAGTGGCAGATTTGTTCCCGGCTGTGTATTTTAGAATTCTAGCCACTCGAGCTGGTTTCTCCAAAATGACCCCACCTTTAAAAGATAGTGATATAAAAGGCAGAAAAATATTTGTTCATATTTTTTTAATCTAAAAAATATTTGTTTTCCTGTCACAACAAAATAGATCAATTACAACTCTGATCATTTCACCTGACATGTAAACATCCTGTGTATGACTTTTATACAAATGATTAACCTGAAACTATATTGGAAATGTGCATCACCTCTCTTCATTTCCGCTGAGATGTTTGTAAGATTTCCAGTAGGTCACCATCTGTGGGGACAATAATTTACAAACTATGGTTACAGGAAGTAACCATGGCAATGCTTTAATTAAACTGTTATTTTACTTTTAGTCACAGTAATGTGTTCATAGTGTGTATGTAAATGTTGTGAAGAAGTGTTCTATTTCTATTCCTCTATTCTTCCTTCAGGTTCTGAGAGTGTGGGATCCCCGAACATGTGCAAAACTGATGAAGCTTAAGGGACACACAGACAACGTGAAGTCGTTGCTGCTGAACAGAGATGGCACTCAAGTGAGTCTGGATATCTAAATCATGCAGGGCTTGTTTAAAGAGGAATAATAAAGTCTAAACCGCTGTCCTTCCCCTCAGTGTCTGTCGGGCAGCTCAGACGGGACCATCCGCCTGTGGTCCCTGGGTCAGCAGAGGTGCATCGCCACCTACAGGGTCCACGACGAGGGGGTGTGGGCCCTGCAGGTCAACGAGGCCTTCACACACGTGTACTCTGGAGGCCGAGACAAGAAGATCTACTGCACCGACCTGCGTAACCCCGACATCCGCGTGCTCATCTGTGAGGAGAAGGCCCCGGTGCTCAAAGTAAGAAACCGTTGCCTTGAAACAAATCTGCAGTTATGGTTTCATTAAAAATGTATGCTTGAATATTTTTAGTAACTTTTATTTGGGAAATGTATTATGCTCCTTTTTCCACTGGAGAAAAATAACACATCTGGCTTTTGTCCTTAGCGAAAAACCTTAGAATTGTCTCCAGTGACGGAAACATGACACCTGGGTGGACACGCAGAATTTAACCCACATTTTTAAATTGAATCTAAGGGATTTGGACTATTGGTATTATGTATTGATTTACAAAACACACTATTAATATCCTATCCCTTAAAGCCACCAGACTCCATTGGAGGAAACTGTAACCTTACCTCGCTGATCTTTAAAAAACATTCTTCATTCAAACTTGACAGAAACTAAATAAAACTCATCAAAATCTGTATTATTCTTTCCTACAGCAATAATCAACTGTGGTTTGGGAGTTTGAAATAACAGCTATAAAGGAGAGTTAACCCCTGTAGCTGCTTTCTACTGTGAGACTTTTATTTGTGCGTTTGTGACGTCCAATGTTACACCAGGAGATACCAGATACTCGCACAGCATCAATGGGAAAGAGTCTTTTGCCTAAATAAATCCAAATGCAGCTCTACAGCGGCCCGTATACTGACTGGTGCTTGGTCCCTGTGCGGATGACCCGTGTTTGAATCCAGCCTGGGTCATCCCCTCTTTCTCCCTCTCAACTTTGGCGGCCAAAAAAACCTCTCCAGGAGTTTTTTTTTTTTATTGTTTTGAATTTTTGAATTTTACATATGTTTGCAGTTTATATTATATGTAACTCGACTAACTTTATAAACTTGAAATCAAACCCGAGAAGCATAGCTCCAAAAGCGGTTACTTTAAAGAAAAGTTCTACTGTTTTTATAGCGGATGAAACGAAACTAAAAAAAGAATAAACTCCAAATGAAACTGCCGCTGGGGTATCAAAAAGCTCATCTTAAAGCAGGCAAATATTCAAGGTCGTGGCACGAACATCTTTTTGTGCATTTATTTTGTTGTAATCCAATAATCCAACACCATAGAGGTTTCACCTATTCTCTTTTTCTGGAAAAAAACACGAGCCAATTTTGGTGTGCTAATCCCACCAATACCTGTCTCCAATATATACATAATCACCAGATGCCCAAACCTGCCTGTTATAATATAAATCAATGAATAGCTCCAACAGCTTTGAAAAGGTATTAAAAACCCATATTCTCCTCAGTTATTCCTGTGCTCATATCTGACCATTTGGAGTTATTCAACCTTCCCCTCTCTGTTGCCCAGATGGAACTGGACAGATCTGCTGACCCTCCTCCTGCAATCTGGGTCTCCACCACCAAGTCATCTGTTAATAAATGGGTAAGCATGCGTGACACCTCTGAGATCAGCGGTCCGCTGTGAGCATAATGACTGCAGAATACAGACGTTTGCATGCGGTCAAAGCTGAAGCTAATGCTGTTCTGTTGTAATCCTCCTGTAATTTTTGTATGAATTAAAACCAGCTTTGTGAGGATGTGGTTGATACACAACAGATAATTGCATTATATTAATCACTTTTATTGCTGCAAGGGAGTGATTGAAATGATTATTACAATCTGGGACAGTCTCATGATTATTTATTTTCTGTGCGTGCAGTCTCTAAAGGGAATGCACAACTTCCGATCATCAGGGGAGTACGACAACGACTGCACCAACCCTCTGACGCCTCTGTGCACTCAGCCAGAACAAGTCATCAAGGGTAAATGTTTAACAAGCTATATTATTTTCTATATCCCCCTGCCGGACATTCAAACCTTCTCTGTTGTGTTTGCAGGAGGAGCCAGTATCATACAGTGCCACATTCTGAACGATAAGAGACACATACTCACCAAAGATACCAACAACAATGTGGCTTTCTGGGACGTCTTGAAGGTAAACTCCATGATGTTATTTCTAAGTATGTTAGAGTTTTAAGAGGCCCTGTTATATATCTCACAGGCTCCGCCCTCTACTGGACTCTATGGGTACTACCCCTTGATCATATCACGCAAGCATTCATCCACTGAGACTTTTATAAATGTAGCCGGCCCCGGGGCGGGCCTACCTGAATGCGCGCGCATCTCACCGTATAAAAGGAGGCCTCGCCTCCTGACTATCATCCTTTCTCTTCAGCGAGCGGGAGTGAACAAGCTGAGCATAGATGAGAAAGAAAGAGAAAGGTTTTATCTCTTGGACATGTCTGGCTCTTTCTCATCGTCTGTGCTTGCTGGAGCAACACAGGACTGGTGAGGAGGGGGGGGGGGGCTGTCAATCAGTGGGCATCTGACCCCCTCCCCGGGCGTAATGCGCCTACATTTTTTTTCCCGGGCACCCCCGTGTTGGTGGGTTACCCGAGCAGCACCCTGCCAAGGCAGTAAACCTAGGGGAAACACTGCATATGTAACCCCTCGTCATGTGTTTAGGGTTTTCCCTTTCCTGTATTGTGTTGTATAGGTTTTTTATGCAAAGGGTCTGCAAAGGCTAAAATCCCAAAGTCCCCTCCAGAGGGAGTTTCTCTCACACACACCCCTACCTGCCTGAAACGTCTCCATTGGATCCTTTGTTAAAATGTTCTAACATAGTGTCATCACTACGTATCACTTACGCCTCTATTGGCTAGCGCTCCAACACATTGTCCATGATGGGCTAAGGGGCGGGACATCTCCAAGCGGTTGACCAATCACAACAGAGCCGGCCAATTAACCAGTCAGAGCAGTCTTGGCTCTGGTTTCAAACAGAGGTTTCAAAGTATGAGAAAAATAAAGACCTTTTTGAACATTAAAGCATGTAAACATGTCACCGTAGTGTCACAATTAGGGCTGTCAAACGATTACAATTTTTAATCAGATTAATCACCATTCGAACTATGTCCAAAATATGCCATTTATTTATGTATATTGTTGTGGGAATGGAAAGATAAATGAAAGAAGGCGGATATATCCATTTAACATACAGTATCTATGTTTATTATAACATTTTTCTGCGTGTGAAAATGAAAGACAACCCACACACCTATCAATCATCAAACCGTGGGGTCTTAATTCATTACGTGTTGATTTCTATCAACGGGGGAGTACTTCAGGAAAGTCAACAGAGGGGGGGGCGGCGGCTAGTGGAGTACTTCATGACCACAGAGTGTGAACGTTGTGATCAGCTGTTTTAGCGCAGTTCTCCAGTGAAGGGGGGGAGTCTCCCTCCGCAGCCGGTTGGCGTAGTTTTGGCACAATTCCGTTGTACAGACCGACGTTAACAGCAGCCCTGTCTGTGCACACGGAGACCGACTCTGTCGTCCGGTGATCTAACCGCCTTCTGGAAAAGCTTCACAAGTACGTCGGTACGCAAATGCGCTTTGTGACACAAGTGACGGTACGCATTTCAGATTACGCACATAACCTGCGTACCAGTTATGTGCACCCCTGTACTACAGCAAAAGTATTCTCCATCGGGACTTCCTGCAACAACACCACGCCGTTATCAAAGATGTTCTATTGAGAAGACGATCACTACGTGACAAAAGTTTTCAAAACCGTGGCTACTGAAATCAATCTTACTAACTGCTGTCTGTGCAATTTACTCCGCGAGTTGGCAGACTTTATTTTGCTTCCTTTAACATCATTTTTCATGGTGGGGCTAAGCCATTTCTTGGTATGGGTGTAGCCTACCCCAGCCATACCCTGGCGCTGCCACTGGTGGCACGTATGGGGCGGGCCATTCTGCACATGCGTTAAATGCGTTAAATATTTTAACGCAATTAATTCAAAAAATTAATTACTGCCGTTAACGCGATAATTTTGACAGCACTAGTCACAACATAACATTATTTAACCTGAAACAGAGTATAATATGTCCTCTTTAATTTGAGCCCTGTTCCCTTTATAACAGGGGTATTCAACGAGGTTCAGTTAGAGAAAATGTTCCTCTCTGGCAACATTTACAAATAAAATAGAGAAAATAAATAAAATAGCTTTTGAAAATATGTGCATCTTAAAAGTGCTTAATTTTAGATAAATAAAATAAAGTGTAGCAGCAGCTTGAGTTTCCCTTTTTCTTTGTTAACCGTTTCACATCATGACTTAACAGTTTCAGACGATTATAGAACAATATCAGTCTTTACACATCATAACAATTGAACAGTTTTAAAGTTTCTCTTTCTGTCCCTCTTATATTGCAGTCCCTCTCTCACTTGTTTTAAATTCAGTGTGAGAATTGAGCTAGAGCTTGTCCTGCCAGGAGTTTGTAAATCCGGGCCGACATGGAGTCAGGGCTATTCTCACACACATGCAGGTGCTCATTGGTTACAGTGATGCAAACACAGGTATGGTGAAAAAAGAGAGAACTATTCGAAGCAGGAAAAAAACAGCGTAATATACCATCTGACAAAGGCCTGTGCTATAATGCTTCAATTAACTGCTATTCTTTATAATATACTCAGATCAATAGGAGACAGAGATGTTAAGTTATAAATCAAGGGGTTTTATTATTATTTACAGCAGGGGTGGGGAACCTTTTTCCTTTCAATTTTTACAACATCCTCCGAGGGTCGTACAAATGATTGAACTCAACCTCTGCTTAAAAAAACTGAAATCACAGCCCATTCATTTGGCCTTTCTTTCATGCTGTGCAAAGAAAAAGCAACCAATCCAGATATCTCACCATGACTCACGTATGCATGCATGTGCACGGTGTGGCATGACCACCAAAACAGAAAGATATGGACACAAGATGTGTGCAAATGTATTTAGTATCCTATCCATGTGAACATGATTTAAATGGGGGTGGGACCTAACCCCCTCTAGGGGGGTCCGGGGGCATGCTCCCCCGGGAATATTAAATATTGAAGTTAAAAGCATCAATCTGGTGCACTTTGAGAGCAACATGAAGAGATATATGGATACATCTCTCAACCCCCATATGAAACAGAACTGTAAGCAGATTTTTCTTTTTGGATATTTTAGAAATCACTCCCCTTTTAAACTCTATTCTTGTTATTTTTAACATCTTTTTTGTTACTGTCATATAGTATTTTATACCTGTTTTTCATCTAGTCTCATTAATAACTATAATGATCATATCAAGGTGTGCCTTAACCTCACTGAGCTGAGGTTATTTGAGCCTCTCAGGAGAGAGCTCTCTTCCACCTGGTTGTAGAAAAGCTCTTTAAATTCGTTAGCATAGCTAGCTAACCAGATGCTAATAACAACAGATCGCCACTGTGCTTACAACTAAAGACACAGCCACGTAAACACTGTGGCATGTGTACGGCTCCTTATGTGTACTGCAATATTTGAAGGGCTGGAGCGGCGTTCCGGTGCTCTCTGTCAGCACTCCTCACGACACGTTACGCTCGTGTTGTGTTCAAGGAACCTGTCCTTGGCCAGGAAAAACAGGTACTCGCTTGTTTAATTATTTTTGCAGTTTAGATTTCTTCCTCTTTTTTGAAGTGAGAAGTTATCCGTCAGTCGGACTGACGGACGGACCCCCCACCCCCAAAACGAAAACTCTTCGGTTCTCCACGAATTACACAAGTCACCCAAATCAGCATTAAAAAAAGCGGGAGGCGCCGAAAAATCCCCTATTAATGTATTGATTATAGGTCCATCCGGTCCGCCTGTTGCCGACCCCTGCTTTATAAGCTTAACCAATGAAATCAGTCACTCCGGTTAAATAAAGCCCTCTCCTGACAAGCCTAGTGTTAATTCACACCTGTGGTTTGTATTGACTTCATGTTTTCATCACTCCAGGCTTGCAAGGGTGAAGACTTGGGGAAAGTGGAGTTTGACGAAGAGATTAAAAAGCGCTTTAAGATGGTCTACGTGCCAAACTGGTTCTCTGTCGATCTGAAAACCGGGGTGAGTCTCAAACCTGCTTATAACATAGCTTTACATCTGTATCAGCGGATGGGACTTTATTTTCCTAAGTCAGGGTAATGGTCTTTATACATTTTTCTTTTTTTCAACAGATGCTCACCATCACGCTGGATGAAAGCGACTGCTTTGCTGCCTGGGTCTCTGCAAAGGACGCCGGCTTTTCAAGCTCTGATGGATCCGACCCAAAGTGTAAGATATCTGACCTAATCACATTTTTATAAAAACTGTTTATTCATGCAGAACTAAAGCTAACTCTATTGGCAGCTTTGGTGGTTTTTACTGTCTTTTTCGTTTCAATGTATTTACTGAAAGTAATTAAAGTCTTTGGGCTGACGGCGCCAGATTCCACAGTAACCTCAGTACAAAAACATTTGAAAGGAACATTTCCAGCAGAGATTTCTTGATGTTCACTCTTTGCGGATTTATTTTTCCACACATAAAAGCATTCACTACACCGAGATGTCCCTCGACTACAATCTTCACATTAAACTGAACAGAACAATGCAAGGACAACTTGCGTCTTCTGCTAACTTGCTAGCTTAATTCCCCCCCCTCTTCCCCACAGTGAACCTGGGTGGACTCCTGCTCCAGGCTCTGCTGGAGTTCTGGCCCAGAACTCGCATCAACCCCATGGATGAGGAGGAGAACGAGGTGAACCACGGTAAGGAAGGGGGACTATCCAGCCACTGGCAAAACAGACACCCCTCTGCAGTGATGCTCTGTGAAGGCTGCTCTCTCCACATCACTTCCTGCTGGTCTCTGTAAACCTCACTGAGTTTGTCTCACAGTAGGAACGTGTTCTTGTGCCCACAGTAAACGGGGAGCAGGAGAACCGGGTCCAGAAAGGAAATGGATATTTCCAAGTGCCACCACACACGCCAGTCATCTTTGGAGAGGCAGGAGGCAGAACTTTATTTAGGTAATGTTTCACCATCAACAATATCACTGTGCCTCATCAGATTATATTTGTTTATAGATGTTTTACTCATTTGATCTGGTGTTGCAGGTTGCTATGTAGAGATTCAGGTGGAGAGACGGAGTCCATGCTGCTGAACGAGACCGTTCCACAGTGGGTTATAGACATAACGGTAGATGTGAGTACAATTTTTTTTTTTTTTTATTAAATGTTTTTATTAAGTAACATTAATTAACTAGAGAATGCAATTCCTGAAGAAATTGCTAGTGGGAATGCTTTATGCTGAAAATCTGATGCTAAACTGCTATGCTGAAATGTAATGTGTAAGAAGAAAGTCAAGAATTTAGATTGAAATGATACATGAACACTGGGGGCTTGAATGTGTGATGAGTAGGGGTGTAACGGTATCCGTATTCGTACCGTCACGGTTCGGACGTCACGGTTCGGCACATGCAGTCACACGACGAATACGCCTTTTTTTTACGAGTGGGAAAAAAGTCTGTCATTCAGGGCAGTATCCACTACACTATATATAATCCAGGGGGCGGTATTGCGCCTAAAAGCTGTTTGCCAGCCGCCCGTAAACAACAAATGAAGAAAACACAACAAAACGAACAAAATACAAGAAGAAGAAAAGTTAGTATGGCGATTTCAGATAACACACAGGAGCTAGAACCCACCTGCTTTTTAAAAAAAAATCAGCTGTGTGGGAACATTTCGGGTTCCCTGTGGACTACAATAACGATGAAGTGTGCGATTGGTGGATCGGACGAGGACGGTGTGTCGGTGTTGTTCGATAGCGGTGCGGTATGCTAATGGTAACACAAGCCAAACATGCTAAATCATATCAGAAGGCATCACCCAGATTTGGCAATCACCGGAGCCCGGCAAAAGACAACAGCAGTTCAACAGCTTATCCCTGCTGTTTTTAATAAACCAATAGACATGAAAGCAGTGAGACCAAAATAAACAACTGAAGCTTTTGGCTTATTATTTATGATGTAATATTTTCAAGACATTCTTTTTAGTTTTACAGCTTGATGAAACCTTTTTGTTTGACATCAGCCATTATAGATAATATGGCCATCTGAGTGTGTGTGGTACTGTTTGTGGTTTGTTTTTAACTGTTTAATACAGTTAATTATTCAAAATGTCAGAGTTCCTTATTTGTATACTGAATCTTGCACTAATGTTCAAAAATAAATAACAACAAACCTGGAATTATGCATTTGGGACTTTTTTTGTTGCTTTTTCTTGTTGTACCGAACCCGTACCGAACCGTGACCCCCAAACCGAGGTACGAACCGAACCGTGACTTCTGTGAACCGTTACACCCCTAGTGATGAGAGAAGAAAAGAAAGTGAAAAGGCTTGGAAAAGCAGCAGAATATTTGAACTGCAAACTTCTGAACTAACTTGATGGCGAATGATCTGTGGCCATGGCAACGGCATTTGATGACACCCCATAATACGCTTAGATTTGTTGATGGCTGCATCGTTACCAAACCTGTGAAGTTCTGGGCTGTTTGGAGTATTTTCACTGAAGTTATGAGAAAACCGTGTTTCAAGGCGAGCAATGTCTTGCCATGGCAACGGCATTTGAAGAAATCTCAAAACTGTCCCGAAAATGTCTTCACGGCTGGACTGTTGAAGTCTATAGGTTACTTACGTAACCCCAGTTCTCAGAGTAACATGAAGTGAGATGTCTCACTATGGGATGCGCCTCATCGCGGAGCAAACAGAAGCATCAATCTCATTACGCCAATCCTGATTGGCTGGAGATCTTGACGTCAGCGTCAGGGAAATCACCCCCTATAAGTAGCTTGCGCCACAACGCATGCGCCATTCAAAATAAGCACCTCTTCTCGCTTCACCATAGCAAGGAGGGCCGTCTGGTGAGACATCTCACTTCATGTTACTCTGAGAACTGGGGTTACGTAAGTAACCTATAGTTCTCATTCATAACACTCCGTTCGATGTCTCACTATGGGAAATTGTAGCTCCCGTATTGCCAGACGAGCTTATCTCGAAAATCACCAAACCAACCAGAACTTAACAGGTAGAGCTCTGACTCAACCAGGTGCCCAGCACTGCTTGAGTCACACTGGGAGCAGAACGTCCAGCCTGTTAGGAGGCAGACAAAAGTGAGCGGCGAGGACCAGCTCGCCGCTGCACCAATGTCTTTGATGGGAGACATCCTGGACAGAGTCCAGAATGCAGCCAGACTCTGAGTCGAAAGAGCTCGCGGACCCGAGGGTGCCTGCGAACTCTGACTCGTATGAGCCCCAAAGCAATTGCTTCCACAGACCAGTGGGAGAGCCGTTGCTCAGTAACAGGCTTGCCCTTATAAGGGTTAGCCCAGGACACAAGGGGTTGGTCATTATGACAACGCACCCTTGATCTGTCCCTGTACGTGCGTGAAGCACGGGCTGGACACGGCAAATCCGGCCGCTGTTCCCCGGAGGAATACAGTCGCGGGGAGGATGCCTTAATGTCAAATGTGGTACCCGAACCGACCGCCTTAAGATAAAGGCACACTCTGTTTGCCCTGGGGCAAACTGAGTGCATGAAAACTGTACAGATAGCGCATGAGTGCCACTGGCTCGCTTGGCAGCTGCCAGGGTCAGCGTCATGTCACACTGTATTTAGATTGTACCACTCACGGGCCAGGCCCATAGAGCCAAGCGCTCTGGGTGTGGGTGAAAGATCGCCCCCCCCCCCCCCCCCCGCTTGGGACAATATGTCCCTGCGTAGTGGGAGCTGCCATGGCTGCCCGCACAGCAGCTGATATATCTCCGCTAGCCAGTACATAGCTGGCCAGTGCGGAGCTATCAGGATAAGTGTGTGGCGTTGCTCTCTCACTCTGGCCAGAGTTGGGGGTATCAGAGCCAGGGGTGGGAACGCGTACAGAAGGGCCCGGGGGCCAATTGTGCGCGAGTGCATCCACGCCTAACGGTGCATTTAGATCGCGCATTGAAAAGAACAGCTGACACTGAGCGTTGTCTTTCGATGCGAACAGATCCACCGCGGCTCTGCCGTAACGCACCCACAGCTGGCTCACAATCCTTGGATGTAGAGTCCAGTCTGCATAAAGTGGTATACCTCTGGACAGTAGATCTGCCCCGAGGTTCCTTACTCCCGGTACGTGCGTCGCTCTCAGAGAGAGGAGACGCCTACCGCTCCATAGGATAAGTTTGCGCGCCAGTGTGTGTAACTGGAGAGAACGCAAACCCCCTTGGCGGTTAATATACGATATTGTGGTCGTATTGTCTGTCCTCACGAGGACGTGATGTCCCCTGAGGAAAGGCAGAAAAGCGTTTTAGGGTGAGAAACAACCGCTAAAAGCTCCAGGTAATTTATGTGCGCCCGCTGGAGGTCTCTGCTCCAGAGACCCCTCACCGGGCGACCTTCATAAATACCTCCCCAACCTGTCAGACATGCGTCCGTGGTGACCACTTTCCGTGAAAGGACAGCACCCATAGGCACACCTCGTACTAGAAAAGTCGGGTGCAGCCAGTGGCGCAGTGCCATTACGCATTTCACAGTAACATCACTCTCCGCGCGCCATGGCGCGCAGGGTTTAGTTTTAGGGCGGCCACCCAGCGCTGAAACTCCCTCATGTGTAAGCGTCCCAGTCGTAACGACCAGGATGGCTGACGCCATGAGCCCCAGCAATCGCAGGCATGATCTGAAGAGAACATGTTTGCGCAGCTGGAAAAGAGCGAGACAAGCTCTGAAAGCTTTCACTCTTTCCGCTGACAAGCGAGCTGAAAAGGGCACCGAGTTCAGGTGTAAACCCAGGAAGAGTATAGTCTGCGCGGGGCACAACATGCTCTTCTCTGTATTTATTATGAAACCCAGGTTGAGCAGGTGCTTTACGAGGACATTTGTCTGCGTAACAGCCTCCTGCTCCGACTGTGCGAGAAGCAGCCAGTCGTCCAGGTAGGTCGCCAGGCGAATACCCTGTTGTCTTAACGGGGCTATCGCGGCTTCCGTACAATGTACAAACACCCTTGGACTGAGAGACAGACCGAAGGGGAGTACTCTGTATTCATAACAGATCCCCTGAAATGCGAATCTCAGATATTTCCTGTGTGGATAATATACTGGGATGTGAAAATACGCATCTTTCAGGTCGACTGATGTGAACCAGTCGTCTTGTCGCACGAGCCGCAGCAGAGATGTGTGAGTGAGCATTCTGAACTTATATCTTCTTAGATATTTGTTCAGAGCCCTCAAATCAAGTATTGGCCGAATTCCGTTCCCTCCCCGTTTGGGAACGAGGAAGTACTTGGGAATAGAAGCCGCCCTGACTCTGCTCGGCGGGTACAATAGATATAGCCCTCTTTTCTAGGAGAGAGAGAATCTCTTTCTCCAGAATATGGGCTGACTCTCCTCGGGCCTGCGAATGAAGAATGCCCGAGAAGCGAGGGGGGGTGACAGCGAATTGGAGTCTGTAGCCCCGTGTTACTGTCTTGAAAACCCAAGCAGATGATGTGAGCATCTGATGATGTGAGCAGATGATGTAACCCTTCCACTGCATGCTCCTTAGAGCCAGTGGAGATGTCACATCTCTTCCCCTCTGAGTCTCTATTTGTTGTGTTATGGGGCCCTCTAGTGTCTGAACACAGTGGTGCCCCCTTTCGACAATCCCCACCGACACTGCGCATGCGCATGACGGTGGTGCCTTCACAACCCCAGCCGGCACTGCGCATTTGCGTGGCGGTGGTGCTTTTAAAACCCCAGCCGGCACTGCGCATGCGCGTGACGGTGGTGCCTTCACAGACCCGCCTGTAATCCGCCTTTTGAGAGATGCTGAAGCTGCTCTCAGAAGGGGAACAGTTGACGGGCTGTTTATTGGTTTTTATTGTTTTTCTTATCATTTTTTTGAGCTGCGCCCTCGGCCTGAAGCCTGGATGCGTCAGCGGCAAATGTTTAATGACAGAGGAACAAACAGATTTGTGACATGTGTTTTCGCGGACTTGAGGATGGTGTTGAGGCATCTCTCGAGGCGGCGGGAACACATTTAGAGCTGGGGAACCGTGGACTTCCAGCTCTGTCACGGAGGGGATGTCACGCCGCTCGCTTCTTCTTCGCCTGCTGGCCGAAATTCTGGGTTGGCTGCGCCTGAGCTGCAGCCGGAACCGGAGATTTTCTGGGCCAGCTCGCCCTCGTCTCCAGCCTGGGCTGGGGACTCGGGGCGGGCTGCGACCACTGCGTTTTCGGTGTTTTAAACCGAGCAGGGTTCAAGGCAGCTTGGGCGAAGGACTGCTGCTGCGAAGGCAGCGGCTGGACCCTTCGAGGGAGGCAGAGGTGGAGTGGCCTCGTCCTCCCTCTTTTTGACTCACACCTCTTTTGCATGGAAGCAAGAGCGGAGAGCCGAAAATTCCCTCGGGAACGATGGGCATATCCAGCACATCCTCCTTTTCCCGGTCTGGGAGGTTGGTGAGGTTTGAGCCATCTCGCTCTTCCTGCACCACCATGATCCCCATTGCCTTACCTGTGGCCTGGACGGCGCAGCGTTGGACACGGAGACAGATGTCTGTGACCGCTGCCATCTCGTCCAGAGTGGCTGCCCCCAGGTTACCCGACAGGTCCTCGCAGAGCTCCGCTTGGTAAGCGGTTAGCAGCGAGGCCACATTCAGGGCCCTGGCGGACAACGCTGCGGCTTTGTAGGACCGTTCAGTCATTGTCGACTGAAATCGGTCCGACTTTGCCGGCAGCGTGGGGTTCCTGCTTGGTGACGGGCCCATCCTCGGTAGGAGGTGGGCTGCTACCAGCGGTTCCATGGGCGGCATGCGGAGCAGGCCGAGCTTCTCCATTCCGTCACAGTCTAGGGAGGAGGCACCCTGGATTGGGACCTTGTTGCTGAAGGGCCGGTCTCTCCACGAGACCGACACCTCATCCAACATCTCCGGGAAGACCGGAAGGAGTTGCCTCTTTGTCCGCGCTGCTTGGGGAAAATGTTCCCTTCGTAGCGGGACCTGGAGTCTCCTTGGCCATTCAGGCCACGGGATGTCGAGTCTGGCCGCAGCGCGTTTGCACACGGCCTGCAGGTCCATACTCAGACAGGGCGCAGCTGGTGTGCTATCGTCTGGGAGAGCAGCCCTCGCTCCAGGCTTTGCAGCCTGAGCCGATGACATGAAGATGTCATCGCTCCAGGCTTTGCAGCCTGAGCCGATGACATGAAGATGTCCTCTTCATGTTCATCCGACTCGGACAGGAGGAACACCGAGGCGTCCTCTTCGTCCTCGTCGTAGTGAAGCTCGAGGACATCCTCCGCGGGTGAGACCATGGTGAGGTCTAACTGAGAGCCCCAGCTCGGTAAGCGTGGGGTCCCGTTCCCGCGTGTCTTGCCGCCACCGGGTCCCGGCCTGCCAGGGCGCGGGAATCCGGTTCTGCGGCCATCTCAGATACTGAGCCCCAGACCGACACGGAGAGGGGTTCACTCTCTGTGGCAGATGTCCCCGCGTCTTGACTGCCGACCGGCAGGTCAGAGAACATGGGGGGGTTCCTGCTCCGACAGGCTAGCTTGGCGTGCTAGCCGTCGGCGGAGGCTCTTTACGGTGAAGCGGACACAATGTCCGCACGAGCCGGGGTTGTCGATAGCGCCTCGGGCGTGTTCCAGCCCGAGGCAGGACGAGCAGACCTAGTGTGTGTCTGTGCCCGAGATCTTCAACCCGCAGCCGCAGAGTCGAGCCACCGAGTCCCTGACTCCTCTGGTGTGAGGGAGAGAGGCGTCCATCTTGTTCGCCGCGTGGAGAGGACCCGCTCTCAACAGGTAAATTGGGAGAAAAAAAGGTGTTACCACCCTGTCCTTAATCTGGAGAAAAGGACGGTGTGGGTCTTTTATTCCCGGAGAATACTGACTGGTGTGACAGTATGCTCCTTTTAATCCTTTCCTCCTCCGTGGGGAAGAGAAAAGAAAAGACTTCCTCGCTACCGTGGTGTCGGTAGTGAGGGAGCAAGCTCCGCAGCCGGTTGGCGTAGTTTTGGCACAATTCCGTTGTACAGACCGACGTTAACAGCAGCCCTGTCTGTGCACACGGAGACCGACTCTGTCGTCCGGTGATCTAACCGCCTTCTGGAAAAGCTTCACAAGTACGTCGGTACGCAAATGCGCTTTGTGACACAAGTGACGGTACGCATTTCAGATTACGCACATAACCTGCGTACCAGTTATGTGCACCCCTGTAGCCTACTACAGCAAAAGTATTCTCCGTCGGGACTTTCTGCAACAACACCACGCCGTTATCAAAGATGTTCTATTGAGAAGACGATCACTACGTGACAAAAGTTTTCAAAACCGTGGCTACTGAAATCAATCTTACTAACTGCTGTCTGTGCAATATACTCCGCGAGTTGGCAGACTTTATTTCGCTTACTTTAACATCATTTTTCATGGTGGGGCTAAGCCATTTCTTGGTATGGGTGTAGCCTACCCCAGCCATACCCTGGCGCTGCCACTGGTGGCACGTATGGGGCGGGCCATTCTGCACATGCGTTAAATGCGTTAAATATTTTAACGCAATTAATTCAAAAAATTAATTACCGCCGTTAACGCGATAATTTTGACAGCACTAGTTAAAATCTGAAGAAAACCTCTATAACAAGGTCTGAACAATGTTTAATATCTCTAAAAGTAAGAATCTGATTTAAAAGTAGTTTTACACGAACAATGTCAGAAAGATGTAACATTTTAAAGTTGGAATGAGGTTTCTGAGTGAAAGTATGAATGAACAGTTAGCAGTTGAAGTCACATGAAGATTTGTTGAAGTCTGAAGATTTCCTCCATTGACTTCAATGTTACAAATTTGATGAATTATGGGATGTGTCTCTGGAATTATGAAAGTTATGAATGAGAAAAATAATAGCCATCGATTCCCGACCGAGCTGAACGTTTTGATGTTTGAACGGAGTTTCTGCGATGTTCAATGCGGGAGGAGAAGCGCGGCAAAATACCGGCGGAATAATAATACTAAACTTTTCGTGCTTAGAATAACATATTTGTAATTTGTACTTATTTAGTGGGAATAAGTACAAATTATTACAGGTTATTTAGACTATAAAAAGAACATTTGCAGGCTCATGTGTTTGTGCGTTATACATGTATAGCTCATTCATTCAGAGAAGCTTACTTAATACATGTATGCCGCTTGTGGTTTTAGGTAACACGTGTGCGCTTTTGTAATTTTTGTAAAATAAATCAAAACACAACATGCTAACAAGCATTTTCTACTCTGATATGCTTTTTTAAATGTCACTATAGAGCAGGGGTCGACAACAGGCGGACCACGGTCCGGATCTGGACCCAGACCCCAACCTATACGGACCCGGACCTATAATCAATACATTAATAGGGGATTTCAATTTCGCTGCCAACAGGGGGCGAAAGAGACGAGTGAACGATACAGGGAGAGAAACACAGAAGAAGAGACGAGAAAGCGGCAGATAGAAGCGGAGAGGAAAGTGAGTGAAGAGATGAATTAGCGATACAGGGAGAGAAGCGGAGAGGAGTGAACAGGCGTGTTAGCGGCAGACAGGGAGAGACACATAATTACACATGGCGCTCTCCAAGAAGAGGAAAGTGGACAGTGGACAGTGAGAACAGAGCTTTTAACCCTGAGTGGACGGACTCATTCATGTTCATCCTGCCCACTGGGAGCACAGAGCCAGTGTGTCTCATTTGTTCAGAGACCGTGCCGCTCATTAAAAGTGCCGACACGCCACTATGAGACAACACACAAAGTGTTTGACCAAACATTCCCTCTCAAGTCAGAACTGAGGTCACAAAAACTAAATATCGTTCCAGCGCAGGCTAACCAATGAGCACCTGCATGTGTATGAGAATGGCCCTGACACCATTTCAGCCCAGATTTACAAACTCCTGGCAGGACAATAAGCTCCAGCTCAATTCTCGCACTGAATTAAAACAAAGTGAGTGAGGGACTGCAATATAAGAGGGAAAGAAAGAGAAACTTTAAAACTGTTCAATTGTTATGATGTGTAAAGACTGATATTGTTCTATAATCGGCTGAAACTGTTAAGTCATGATGTGAAACGGTTAACAAAGAAAAAGGGAAACTCAAGCTGCTGCTACACTTTATTTTATTTATCTAAAATTAAGCACTTTTGAGATGCACATATTTTCGAAAGCTATTATTTATTTTCTCCATTTTATGTTTAAATGCAGCCCGAGAGGAACATTACACATATCCACAGTATTTACTGTATATCTGTAGAGTTCATTGTTAATTGACAATACATATTGTTGTTTATGAATTGTACTTTCTTTATCTGGCAGTCAGTTTGTTGATTACATGCAGTTAGACATTTTGAAGTTCCGGACCTTGCCTGGGGAGATTTTCTCTAACTGGACCTCGTTGAATTTTAGTTGAATACCCCTGCTATAGAGGAAGAGGATGTTTTTAGTGGCTTTTTGTACGTTTCTTTTATTCACATTTAATGATAAATGCCAATCTGCACTGTTTCTTAATGCTCTTAATGTTTTCATTTTGTAAAGCACTTTGAGATGCCTTGTGTTGAAAGGTGATATATAAATAAACTTGCCTGGCCTTGTGTCATAGAAGGAAAAGCTAAGGTTCTATATAAAAGGTCACAAAGTTCTCACTGCGAGATTCAGTGCTTGATTCAGAATTTGTATTCACCTTTTTTTTATATGGCAAATTTCAGGTGGTTTTTAAGTCTAGAATAAGTAAAAAGACACATTTCTAACTGGCTTTTTTTTTGGAGCATTGGCGGCTACTTCT